>NC_070602.1:137866405-138181940 GCF_027172205.1 Podarcis raffonei
TTTTACAAGAGCCAAGTAATTTCATTTCAACATTTTTCTAACATTCATCAATTTTATAGAACAATCCTAATGATAAAAAAAAGAAAAAACAATCCAATCTTCATCCAGCGTCCCTTCCTCCTGGTCCCGGGTTTTGTCAGTCCTTTTTATCCTATTAATCTAGCACATTAACCTGGTAATCTTATATCCGAGGCCCTCAAGTCTCTTCCATGTCCCTTCCGCAGCTCTTCTTCATATTTTCCTTTCATTCGTGGGAACTCCAGCTTGGTAATGTTTTTGACCCTTTTCAACAGATCAGCCCCTCTTCCATAGTCCAGACTGGACTCCATATGATATTTAAAAACTTGTTCCAGATTCCTTCCAAAATTGAGAGCCCCCACAGCTCCAGACATCTGACGGCCCATTGCCAGACTCGAAAAGTCCAAATCTCCCTGTGTAGGGGGGTCTGTCCAGCCCCCCATTTCCAAACCTAACCAAACTTTATCTTTCCAAGTCTGGTTTTTTCCAAGTTCATTTGTCAAATCCAAAAATTTATGTTCCTGCTGGGCCGCAGCTCCCTCCATCTCTGGCGCCCAAAATTCAGCAACATCCTGTTCTTTCAGTTGTTCTGTCATGGCACACTCCTGTTTTAGTTCCTGAGTGGGCTCCATATAATTTCCCACTACCTGTTCAAAGGTTCTGGTCGCATTAGTCATCAAATCCATCTTCTGGCTTAACTGATCCAATAGGGCATTTATTTTACAGAGAGCACCCAACAGTGCTTCTGAAGACATTGTCCTGCAAGGTCACAAATCCTTTCCCACGGTTGTAATCTGAGGCAGCTGCAAGCTCCCAGGAATTAGTTACAATTTCACAGTCCCCCTCTAGGGGAAAAACTTCTGGTTGTTCTTTCTTTTGAAAACAATAGCAACAAAGTTTCTTTTTTAAGATATTTTGTCCATATTTGTCCTTTTAAAATGCGAAAGGAAACAATGGAATCACTATGTTTCTCTTCTTTTAACTATCTGTCAGAGACATTTGTTTCTGGTCAATGAGCTTCAAATGTCAATTCTGACACCCCGCTCCAGGATCAGGACGGTGGAAAATTACTTTGCTTTAAACTCACTTCTGCAGGTTTAAACAGCCCCAAAAAAGATCCCCCTTCTTCTCCTGCTGCTGAAGGGGGGTTCAGCAATTTTAAATGATGAAAACCAATCCTTTGAAAGTGATTTTCAAAGCTCTAGTTTACGTTATCTTTGCTTTGTTCTGGCTACAAGGAAACGGAAGGCTGACTTCCTGTTTAGACCTTCCCGTTTCAGTACCAAATTGGGGTAAATTTTAAGTCCAAATTCCTTTCTATTTCGCCAGTTCTTAATTAAAGTCCAAATGTTCAATGTTTCAGTACTCACGGGTGGTTATTTTAGATGCCAAATTGTCCCAGGAAAAAGGCAGCGCTCTCCGGCCACGGCTATGCGGCTTCGCTCCGCAGAAAAAGCAATTGACTCACAGCACCGCGCCGCTTCCCCCTCGTCGCTTCGGAGCCCGTTAGTGGGTTCCTTTGCGGGTTGGGGGGGCGCTAAGGGTGCCCGCCGAGTCCCACGGTCACAGGCTTCATCCGCCTGTGATTTCCAAAAGGGCCCCCGCTTTGCCGCAGCGGAAAAGACCCGTTTCATGCGGAGCTGGTCCCTCCAATTCAGAGGGAGTCCGCCATTGCCGATGGCACCACCCCGGAAGTCCAGCCTGTGTAGTCAATATTGAGATAAATCCATCAGTGGTCTGAGCTTGGGCAGCTTCCCATGTTCCCTTTACATTGCTTAGTTTTTTTTTTATTGAAAGAGCCAGCAAAAAGGTAAGAAAATCCCAGCTGGACCTCGCCAAAGGCCATCTAACATTTATGCAGGAATTAAAGGGTTTGGGGGCAAATGAGCTGAAATAGCTCCTCAAACTCTTGTTTAGGGGTCCCTCTAACCTGACATCCGAGCTGTGGGGAGGCTACAGAGAAACATGGGGGGGGGCAAAATTAAGGGTGTTGCTCTGGCTCACTGTCTGTTGTGAGCTTTCTTGCTTGAGAGCTGCCTTTCCCTTGGAGTCTGTCTGCCCCCTGCCCAAGCCCTGTTAGCCTTGTGTTGCCCTGTGGCATGGAGTTCCAGAGATGAACTCTGTGCTGACAACTCCCCTGCTGCAGCTCTTTCATTGCAGGGATCTTTTGCTGCTGTGCTGCCCATGTTTTTACTTTTTGCTGTTTTTTTCTGCTGCTTTCCATTGTTTTATTGCATTTTAAATTGTTTTTGTTATAATGCTTATTTTAAACTGTTATAAACCATCTTGCACTGGCCTCTGCTTAGGAAGTCTAGATATACATGTTAGCATTAGGTATTACACAAACATACAAAATGGAGCAAATCATAATTGATTCTGAACTCCCATTTCAGGTAGTGTAAGCTCTGCAAGGAGAAACCTGATGACAACAGCAGCAGAAGATGTTGCCCCCAAATTAAACTACGTCCCCCAGCTTAGATGTATTTGTATGCCATCAACAAACTGGATTTGAAGGGCAAAGTTTAATTTTTTCCAAAGCACCCAACAGGCCATTAGTTTCACCCACTAGTCAGATGGTTCCCATATAGCCTGCAATTGTTGAAGGGATATGCAGTTCTGTATTTCTTCCTGTACAAATGTGATAGCTACAAATGAGAAGAAAAATGTCGCTCTTGATCTAAACCAAGACCGTTGCTGATTTCTATTCTTAGTGAATCAATACTAATCAAGCATAATTATCAACTCAGAACAGCTGCAAGCCATCAGGCGGGGCTTGATTCAATTGCACTTTCGTGATGACACTGTAAGTCAATACATTCTGCAGACATTCTTTATTAAAGAAAGAAAAATCTAAGTTTGGGACAGGAATGTCATAGGGAATACATTTACAAGACAGGGCTTTCCATATACACAATGGCACAGTGTGGGACTAGTTAACCAATATAGGATATTTATCACTGTCAATTTCAGTTCAGCTACCATAAGTCTTTTCAAATGTGTTGCAGAACAGGTTGTATTTCTTATGTTACTGTTCTCTGTCTGAGACAGAGAGATAAATGTTAAACAGACATGAATGGAAACAGAGATTGGGGCGCCTAAAACGTGCAGCAGGATTGCCATTTCCACCAGTTCCTCATCAATCAGCTGAATGCCACAGTAGTCCAGCAGACCAAGAGCCAAAGTAGATGTTCCACTAAAGTGTCAAGAGAAACCATGTCAGGCTTTCTTTAAAACAGCATCATCATACTGGGGGGTTGTCAGTGGGCAGGGGTGCTGACTTGGGCCCCACACTGTGGGTACCCAGCACCCCACAGTCCTTCTGAGGACTGGCGGATTTTCACTTAAATTAAAAAATGCAGAAGATAGCTACATATATGTCCTGTGTAACATCTAGTTTGACCTGTGTTCCCAAAAGCAATTTACATCACTGCTAATGTATCTCACACAGTGCAATTCTATATGTCTACCCAGAAGTAAGTACCATAAAATTCAATGAGGCTTACTCACAGGAAACTGGGTATAAAATTGCAGTTTCAGTGTGTCAGGGAACTGCAACCCAGTTCTGGAGGATTGATTTCTGGAGCATCAGCATATGAACTGCACATAGTACCAATGTGCATAAAATATCATTATCTGTTTGCAGGTACAGGATTGAAGGAAAACACAACATGGAGAAAGTATGGACTGCAATGTATCTGGGGCAGGAAACAGAAAATAGAGATTGCCCCGGGGGGGGGGGAGAATACATTTGGAGAGTATGGTTGAAGTGATAAGGAACTTTGGCTTCCCTCTGCATGCTCTCACTGGTGATATTGCTCACAATGCCTGTCTGCACAAACTCTAAATTTTATATTATATTAGAGAAATATAGGTAGAGAACAGCTTCCCACCTTGCTAACAAAAGGAATCACATATGAGCCATGAAATATCTTCACCTTGGAGCATCATAGCCAAGGACTTCTGTACAATGAACAATCAATATCACCTTGTGCTTCTTGGATTCTATTCTTATTCTGAGGGTGAGCAGATGATCTTTAGCATGCAGTAATGGGAGCTGGGTGATGTTATTTCAACATTTACCAATCACAGAATTCCAGGGAGAATAATTATATGAAATAGACCTTAGTTTGCCCATCAGTAATTTGCTGAGTTTGCCATCTCAGCAATATTTGAATATGTCACATTCCTTTTGTATTGCAGTCAACCTGACAACCATGTGGAAGCAAATGTCAGAAACTCCAAGAAAATGAAGGCATTCGTTGGCCTCATTAGCTGCAGAAATATAATGAAATAAGCCCTACATAAAAGCAAACAAATAGGAACAAAATGAATAGTGACATTGACAAGCAAAGTCAGAGTATGAAAGAAGACCAAGCCTGAAATGCCAATTAGAATACAATTAATACCTAATGCCAAGACACAGATGCCATATTTATACAACTCGGGTCTTGTGTTCAAATGTTCATAGGAGCAGGATTACACCCACCTCCCCCTTTTCCACATGTTCATTGTAATCCATAGCTTATCGGATCAGAATTTATGATGGATGGCCTATAATTTGGACAAAAAAATTGGCTTCCAGGTGAAAAATCAAAATTGGAAACAGAACTGTTAGATCCCAAAACTAAGATACTTTCAAGAATGTATAACTTGCTGTTAAAATGGAATACGCAGGACGAAACGGTTAAATCTGCTATGATCAAATGGGCACAAGATATTGGTCATAACATTATGTTTGCTGACTGGGAACAGTTGTGGACCACCGGTATGAAATTTATGGCATGTAATGCCTTAAGAGAGAATATTATGAAAATGATATACAGGTGGTACATGACACCAGTCAAGCTTGCAAAAATACATCATTTGCCCGATAACAAATGTTGGAAATGTAAAGAAAATGAAGGTACATTCTTTCACCTTTGGTGGACGTGCCCAAAGATTAAGGCTTTCTGGGAGATGATCTATAATGAAATGAAAAAGGTATTTAAATATACCTTTCTGAAGAAACCAGAGGCCTTCCTCCTGGGCATAGTCGGCCAATTGGTGCTAAAGAAGTATAGAACTTTCTTCATGTATGCAACAACAGCAGCAAGAATACTTATTGCAAAGTATTGGAAGACACAAGAGTTACCCACCCTGGAAGAGTGGCAGATGAAGGTGATGGACTATATGGAATTGGCGGAAATGACTGGCAGAATCCGAGACCTGGGAGAAGAGTTGGTGGCAGAAGATTGGAAGAAATTTAAAGACTATCTGCAGAAACACTGTAAAATTAATGAATGTTAAAATGATGTTGGATTGAAAATAAGTGGCATTAGCAACAAAGTTAATAAGA
The DNA here is from genome assembly GCF_027172205.1 of Podarcis raffonei. NCBI lineage: Eukaryota > Metazoa > Chordata > Lepidosauria > Squamata > Lacertidae > Podarcis > Podarcis raffonei. The sequence goes on from NC_070602.1 coordinate 137,871,759, forward strand.
ATATGCAAAAATGAATTGATAATGGGTGAAAATATAGAGTTATAATATGTTAAGATATAGAGTTAAGATAAACGAAAGAGGGTAAGGATTTGCTGATTTGATTATCTAAATGGGAATACAAAAAGGGGAGGTGTGAGGAGGTCAAGGAAACAAGCTAATGAGTTTAAAGTAACAAAAATGGATTTGTTTTTAATTCTTTTTTATCTATTCGTTTTTTGTATTTTTCTTTTTCTTTTTTCTTTTTTATGTATCTTTTTCTTTTTATATGTCTTTTTTGTATTTTGTAAACCTATGTTTTTGTAAAATCTTAATAAAATATTTTATTAAAAAAGAAAAGAATTTATGATGGATGCATGGAGGTTAGTCTGGGCCAATTCCTTCATGTGTCTTCATACAGCATGCATATGGTGCCCAAACAGGTCATGGGTGAATCCAGTGAGTGACGCCTCCCCACAGTGTGTATATAATCACTTTGTAGGTAATGAGGATTGCCCTTCCCACTTGGTAGGACTATACATACAACCAGTTTACCAATTGGTGACAAGCGAACTATGGCAAAATGGATCAGAGCGGTACCACATCCTTTGTGCTGCAAAATATTATTGCCCCTCTTCCATCAGCTGAGCTGTGCAGAAAGGCATATCCCACTGACTGTAGTGACTAGGCAAATTATATTTGTTGTTGTTTAGTCGTGTCCGACTCTTCGTGACCCCATGGACCAGAGCATGCCAGGCAGTCCTGTCTTCCAGTGCCTCCTGCAGTTTGGTCAGACTCATGCTGGTAGCTTCGAGAACACTGTCCCACCATCTCGTCCTCTGTCGTCTCCTTCTCCTTGTGCCCTCCATCTTTCCCAACATCAGGGTCTTTTCCAGGGAGTCGTCTCTTCTCATGAGGTGGCCAAAGTATTGGAGCCTCAGCTTCAGGAGCTGTCCTTCCAGTGAGCAGTCAGGGCTGATTTCCTTCAGAATGGAGAGGTCTGATCTAAAAATAGCCCAGAAATGGCTTTTGGGGGACGATTTTTGCAAAACTAAAAAAACCAACTCAACTTTTTTTCACTGTTTGAAATATGGTACCCCTAACAAACTGTTGAAATTCTGGCTTCTGCACTGAAGAATTAGAAAAATCCTTACGGACTTATTTGATTGTGATGAGTCCATATCTGGACCACACCTTTTTTGCTCGTACCAAATACTTCCAGCCACATATATTTGTTGGCATCTCCATTACGACCAAAAAGCTTTCAGACAGCTCCGTGCTGTGATTTGAAGTCCCAAGAATTGGGGCTTCAAAGCACAGCACATCTTACTAATGTCAGGTGATTGACAGGTGGGCTACCCCACCTACCTGTCAAATTTGTCGCAATAGGAGGGGGAAGGAGATAATGATCGGTCCCAACCTTCAGAAAAGGTTCCCTACCCTTGCCTTAGTGTTATGAAGCACAGCTGTTATCTTGCAAACCACACTGCCGGTGATGGAGTTGTTTTTCTTGCCATCTCTTTCACTATTTTATTACCTTTATGGATTTCAATGAATACCATTTATTCTTTTTGACAATTTCCATCCATGAACCGCTAAGCTAAACAGCTGTTTGAATACACTCCACATATATCATTTAAGAACTGTCACAACAGTACTCAAGAATTTGAAATGCCTTGTTGTCATCTATTCTGCCTCACTGACAGGCAGAAGACAAAATTCAATCAGAATGCTGTTGTTTTCACAAGATATAAATGTTAAAGTCACTTTGATGTTCTTGATACCAGCATTTGTTAAAAAAATGGTGATCTGGAATTGCTAGTGCCCATTCTGCAACCCACCATAAAATCCATGAATTCACTTACAACTCATGCACTGAGCAGTGTGGGCTGTCAGGCCTGGAGTCCAATGCAGAGTCAGTTGGCAGTGAAGTTAACTCTTTCTTCAAGGACACAACATACAACTCAGCAACAATTCCCAGCAGGTCTTGTCCCTATAAAGCGGTTGCCTGGATTGAAGGTCCTTGCCTTCCACCCATCCTAAGGCTCCCTCTCCCAGATGTTTCCCAAGCAGTCTCAAACTGTGTCTGCCCACCTCTGCCCTCTGTTCTGCCCTTCTCGTTCTCCTGCACGTTCTTGGAGACCAGGGGGAGGGGAGCTTGTCGCAGCAGGAGATGGAGAGTCCCGGGATTCTTTAGCAGCCCCTTGACCCCACTCCTTTGCTTCAGCTTCAGAGTCTGAACTGTTCCCTTTCACAGGTTCCTCTGGCTCACAAAACTCTGTCGCCCCTTCAATATCCAGCCCCTCCTCCCAATCTTCCCCCTCTAACCTCTTCAGTGTCCCACCACCAATCCCTGCCTTCTGATCCTTCCTCCTCTGGGATTTCCCTTGGGGGTTCCCCAGCTGACACCTTTCACCACTCCTCACCATCTAGCCAGTCCCTAACATGGGCTCACAAAGTGGGTTGCTAGTGTCCACTGCCGAGTATTTATGTGCAGAGCAAGGAGGATCTGGTATTTTCTGCATGGTGCAAAAGTGCACATGCTGTATGGGTTGCAGACATCTAGGTGGTATCATCATGATTTTGAACAAAATATTGGGGAGGGGGTGGAAATGGGAGAACGATGGCATTATGAGAATGCACAAGGTGAGTTCTCATGGTGATTCACTGGAGGCCACCAATGGTTCCTTGTAAGTGCTGCTGGATGGGCAAGAAACACAGCAAAGTGTCAGAGGTACAAAGACTCAGCATTGAGTCAGCATTGTGGTCTTGCAGTGGCTGGTGGCACCCAGATGTGGGCCATGATTTAGCTTAAATGAAGCGGAGTTAGAGGCTGGGGTTTCCTTAGGAACCCCCTAACCATCATAATTCAAGCACTTTTAAACCCCTTGATGGATATTATTTTTTCCAGAAATAGGGAGGGTTAAAAAGAAAAAGAAAGAAATTAGGAGGGAGTTAACACTCTTGTTCCCTGAGCTCTGATAGAATTGCTGATCCACAATAGAGGAATGATTACCTCTGTTATAAAAGTATTTAGATTCAGAAGATTGCCCAAGGTTGGGGAATACCTGAAAACCCCAAAGTTTCCTAGCGAGCGGGCTGAAACAGCACATCCCAGTGTGCTATTTTTGTGAAAAATGTCACTCTCCTCCATATAACCTTGACTGAAGCTTAAAATGAGTTGCAGCTTAATGGTGGAAGAGAAAGTATGGCTATAGAAAAGGAATCATGCTATATGAGTAAGAAAAAGAAACTAGACTCAGGGCAGCTTTGGTTTCCACTAGCCCTTGACATCATATTTTACAATGACTACAGGAACTATAAAGATTTCCAGGAAGGCCTCCCATCAATAGTCATCCTACTATTCACTGTGATTATCCAGCTGTAAAAATCACATCACCAGCAGATATTGTACCTAAGTCCAGGGAATACAATATAACACCTCAAGTTTGCAGAATCCCATAAATCTTGGTGGCCTCCACTGGCTGCAAGTGCAATGATGGTGAAAGATCATTCCTTTGCACCACTGTGTCCCCAACCATTACCAGTAACACAATAGAGCACATTTGCCACTCAAGATATCTGCCAAAATGCAGATCCAAAGAGAGAGAATTTTGAAGCTAAGAAATAAGCAAAACATAGCTTTTGGGGGGGGCAGGGAAACAACTTATAATAAAGGGAATGATAAATGTGATTTATCTTTCAGAAATAGCCATTTGTCTGGTGGGCAGGAATTGAAAGAGCAACCTCTGGGGAACTGGTGGGACGCAGAATGAAAATGTGCAATCGGTTTACAATGCTGTGCCCACAGCTGATGCCATAGAAAGGCCTGTGTGGATCTGGCCTTTTCGGGGATTTCCAGACCCCACCTTGAATTTGTAGCTTTCATTTAAAGAAAATGACATCTCTAGCCCTTTAATTTTTGAGAAATCTGAAAGCCATTATGGCTGTCTACTCTATCCAATTAGTTGGTAAGAATAAATTGGGTCCTCCTGGTTTCCTAAGTTGCAACCAGTGAGTGCAAAGGGCATTGGAATGACTGATATGCGGTGCCATGGTTTCACAGGGACAGGAGCCATTTCCAGAGAAGGGCATAGCTGCCAGTTGTGTCAGGAAATGCACAAAACAATCTCTCCATTTCTCTTGGCGAGCCGTTTGCCCAGAGAGAGAGAGACTGGCCTGTGAGCCTCTCCTTCACAATGGAAACCGTCATCTTTAAGGAGGCAATCTAGAACACAATCAGCATCCTTTCCTGTCAAGGCTGAGCTAGAGCAGTTGAGCCAGAGGCACAAGAGAAGAAGACCAGGAAGTCAGGGTTAAGGCAACAAGCCAGAAGGAGGCAGGGCAAGAAACTCAAAGAGCCGTCAAGACTGTTGGTTCTCAGGGTGTCTCAGACCAGGTGGGAAGTCCTCTTCTTGCCTTGTCTTGGTGAGTGGAGCAATTTCACAGCTGATGTTCCAAGCTGCAGTCAAGAGCCAGCAGCCCATAGGCATGCTGTTCTAGACACTTCTCCTCTTTTAGAAAGTGCTTGCTTCCTTTCCACTAAATGGCAACCCCACCTGAAACCGCTGCAGCTGAGGGCCTGTATTTGCATTCTCCCCTCATTGCACCAGGGATGCAGTCCTTGGTGCAGCCTTTGGTTGTTCATAGCTTTGAGATAAGCCACACATCTGCAGCAATGTCTTCCTCTCCTAGGCCTGTTTCAGTACCTAGCACATCCACCCATGGGGCACCCTGGTTAGCAGTTTTAGACTATGAAGCGATAGAACTTTCAGATTCTCAGTTGCTCTAGAATAATGGACTATGCTGCTTTAGGGGTTAGTGTGAAATGCCAGCTTACACCATCTAAGAAGCTAGCCCAATATCTGAAAGGAGAAGAAAATGATACTTTGCATTCCTCCACAGAAAATTAAGGATCACTTTCAAAAAGTAATAAATGTGAAATTCAGTTTGCAGAACTTAATCCTATCTGAGATTTTCATAACACTATCTTTAGCAACCAAGGCAGCAAATAGGGAAAACTGTATTGTAAAACTTTGCTGAAATGAGTGAGGACAAAGTTTTGGGAACAAATATTTTCCAGCAAAATCTGGTCATTATCATAGCTTTAATTTCAGAAATGTAATTTTGTTTTACAAATGATCATATGCATTCCAGAGATTTATTCTAATTTTGCAGCCTAGTAGGAAAAAGAGACCATTATCTCTTTTTCATCATCCCAGGAGTTTGCTGATACAAGTAGACATTTGCTATGGCAATTGTAAAGAATCACACATCGATCATATATACCAACCCTCTTCTGACTCCCACACCAATTACTTATTTGTAAAAGTGTGTATCCTGCAAAGTGATCTTAGGATGAGTCAAGATGACAAAAATACACAATAAGATACACCTTAAGGTAACGTTACCAGATTCCCCCCCCAATGAATCCGGGGACACTTTTCAACTTCAATGGATTTTGTCAGAGGACTGATTTGTAAACCAGTTCCCCAGGAAACGGGGACGTCTGGTAACCTTACCTTAAGGTCAATTAAAAATCTTAAATCCAGCAAGACAATATATGATTCACTCCAAATATTCCTTTCTAAGACAAACTAGATGGCTACAGATGGAAGAAGAGGAAGTTTTCAGCAGGAAACTAATTAATGTTGGCTCCAGCCATACCTCGCGGCGGAGGAGATATTCCAGAACCCAAGTGCTACCACTGAAAAGGCCCTATCCAAACCCTAGCTCCACACAATTAACTTGTCAATGGGATTACAACAAGGTCCACTCAGGCTGATCTTGAATAACAGGCAGGACAATATAAAAGGAGGTGTTTCTTCAAATAACTGGGTCCGAAGTCATTTAGGGTTTTCCACGCAAACACTAAAACAGAGAACTGGAATCTACACCGCCATGCAAACAGACCATTATCTATTAAACCTTCCAAAATATTGTAAAATTATCCATCAGTCAGCAGACAGTGTCTTCCTATTTCTTCATGTTACCAGCACAAATTTTCCTGCACAGAAGGCCATTTTTCTTTGGAGTTTAAATTGTCGCAAACTATTAAAAAAAAAACACCGAACACTGAAAGCCTCTATTAAAGTATTAAATATAATAGCGATTGGAATTAAACACTCTTCTCATGAAAGCTTTAGAATTTTTATGACAGCCCATAAGCAAAATCCAAGCTATTATGGAGTTGGAGGTACTCCTATCAGAATTATGATGCTGCAGAATTTACAGTGCTGCATTTTAAAGGTCAGGGAGCCTCAGTTGGTTTAAAATTCACATGGCATTTTGATTTGAATGAAACCATGGACCCAGCATCTAAGAACCCATCTCTAAGTCAGAGTTAGGCAACTTATTTTATTTTCAAGTGCTTATTTTTGGCTGCATGCCAAGAAGAGGTAGATCATCTAAAATTATATAACCATATCGCCTGCTTCTTGGAAGAAAAGCAATGACAAACCTAGACAGCATCTTAAAAAGCAGAGACATCACCTTGCCAACAAAGGTCCGTATAGTTAAAGCCATGGTTTTCCCAGTAGTGATGTATGGAAGTGAGAGCTGGACCATAAAGAAGGCTGATCGCCAAAGAATTGATGCTTTTGAATTATGGTGCTGGAGGAGACTCTTGAGAGTCTCATGGACTGCAAGAAGATCAAACCTATCCATTCTGAAGGAAATCAGCCCTGAGTGCTCACTGGAAGGACAGCTCCTGAAGCTGAGGCTCCAATACTTTGGCCACCTCATGAGAAGAGACGACTCCCTGGAAAAGACCCTGATGTTGGGAAAGATGGAGGGCACAAGGAGAAGGAGACGACAGAGGACGAGATGGTGGGACAGTGTTCTTGAAGCTACCAGCATGAGTTTGACCAAGCTGCAGGAGGCAGTGGAAGACAGGAGCGCCTGGCGTGCTCTGGTCCATGGGGTCACAAAGAGTCGGACACGACTAAACAACTAAACAACAACAATTGTATAACCATCTAAAATTATTTTCATTTGTTCAACACCTTATACCAGGGTTGCCAGCAGTGCACTTGAGCACACATCTACCCACACAAACTTTCCCTGGTGCCCAAGGGTGACCTCTCCCTTCCCCTGGTGAAATTAGGCTTGAAAGAAGCATTCTGTTGTCAGCAATAGTATAAGCTGCAGTCTGTGCTCGAGTGTGATTTCTGTGTGGTGCCCATAACAGCTTCTCTGATTTGCAAATGTGTCTTATGCACACACAAAAATAATGTCTCAACACAGCTTAGAGTTGAGAATGCAGAGCAGGAACAACACAAAAAAAGTAAATCACAATAAGCAAAGTGCTAAAACTCTAATTATTATTAATAATGTAATGCTCATCACCAAAAATCAAATCAAATCCCTATCCTAAAGGAATCCTGATCATTGGAGGCACTGTTCCTCTGAATACCAAGTGACAAAAAGAAGGAGATGCTAGGTCTGGATGAGACCTAGACATAACTGGTGGCTGAAGACTTGCTTTCCTCTTCTCCTGCCCCCCTCAGCAATATATCACAGCTTCTATAGCCTACATATAGTAGGGGTATTTCAAATGAGAGTCGTCATAGCATCCTATTTTTTGCTCTTCACAATATGGCACGCCTATGTGACATTTCAATGGTATGTATTTGGCCACTGTGTGATCTTTAGTCTGATCCAGGAGGCCTCTTCCAATGTTTTGTATTAGCTTTAAAGTTGCATCTTCCAAATATGTTCATAGTTTCCTTAGTATACAGTGGTACCTTGGTTCTTTAACAGCCTAGTTCATGAACAACTTACAACCCAAACGTCGCAAACCTGGAAGTGAGCATTCTGGTTCTCGAATTTTTTCTGGAGGTCAAACATGATTCGAGCTTCTGTTTTTAGTGTTGCACTTCTGTTTTTAGAAAGATCGCGCTGATTGGAGCGGTGGGGAGAAGCGTCCCGGCAGCACTCTGAAGCCCAGCTGCTTTGACTTGAGAGAGAGAGAAAGACTGAAAGATCGCGCTGACTGGGGTGGTGGGGAGAAGTGTTTTAGGGGTAGTTTTTCAACAGCCTGCACCAGATTAATCCATTTTCCATTACTTTCTATGGGAAAGTGCGCCTTGGTTTTGGAACGGACTTCTGGAATGGATTAAGTTTGAGAACCAAGGTACCACTGTATATGTAAAAAAAGATAAGTGTCAGTAACCATACCCAGATTTGTATACAGTGGTACCTCGGGTTACAGACGCTTCAGGTTACAGACTCTGCTAATGCAGAAATAGTACCTCGGGTTAAGAGCTTTGCTTCAGGATGAGAACAGAAATCATGCGGCGGCGGCGCAACAGCAGCGGGAGGCCCCATTAGCTTCAGGTTAAGAACAGTTTCAGGTTAAGAACGGACCTCCAGAATGAATTAAGTTCTTAACCTGAGGTACCACTGTGCTCAGTTTTATCCATTTGCCTAAGGCCTGATCAAATGCTTTTCTTGTGGGAGTTTTTACTAATATTTCATTGTGAGAAGACAGTTGGGCATTTTCCCTAAACCATTCCATTTCCTCAGATATTATGTATTGGTAGCAAGGGATGAGAAAAGAGTATGGGAATGTTAAGTAATTAAGATTTGTTAATCTTAACACTTACGCCATTATTGGACTTCTGGGATGCTATCTGCCAAATGTCTTTATAAACCTGCTAAACAGGCCAAATTTACTCTTTCGTAGCAATACAATTCTTAGTTTAACCTGGCACTGAAATACTGCTTGGCTTAGATCCTAAGGTAAGTTAGTAGAAGTCCATAGGAGGAACGTTTCCTGTTCCTTCTCCACAGTACGGCCGCTTGCACCTCACAAAAAGCCTCTTCATGAATGCAGGATGGGGTAGCCTTATAGACTTTCTTAAACAGGGGCTTGTGTGAGCATTGGAACAAAAGCTAGACACATAGAGAGATGGGGGTAGATGTTTTGATTGATCTTGTGGCCCTAAAATGCTGATTCTACATTATTCACTGCAAAATCTGTCAGTGATTAAATATATTAGAGATTGGCATACTATGAATAATACCAGATTAGCCTTCGATCAAAAATGTCAGAGTAAACATCCCTGGGCCACCAAAATATTATCCATCACTTTCAAAAAGAGTAGACTTCAAATCTTTTCATTTTTAACATTACACACCCTAACATGCTGTCTATCACACCTTTTTCAGACTTCTTTGGACACCACTAGCGGTTGGCAGGCAGGTGTTTTGGGCCTGATAGTTTTTAATCTCCCTTTGTTATTTGGGATGTTCTAGCTCAATGGTGCAGCTAGGTATGGGTCTTGGGGCCAAACACCGGAGCCCCACAGCCGACGTGCCCCTAAAATGACTACCTAGAGAGGGCAGATTACCAGTGCAGTCCCAAAAACAGGCCCAGAGATAGCATCCTTCTTTCCTTTCTTTTAAATATAATCAGGAGACAAATGGCTGTCTGTATACATAGTTACAGGTGCTTTTTAAATCAGGGTGGCAAACTTTCTTTGGGTTTTTTTTCTGCTCTGGACCCAATGTTAGTCCCTGGTTTATAAGGCTAGGAAGGAATAGAATGGAATTTAATTTTTTTTAAAAAAATGTTCCAAAAAGATTCACCTGATATGTTCATATTCTGTATTTTTTCCCTAGTCTAATATTACGATTCTTATGCAGGCTCAGTGATGAATTTGAACAGGGGTGCAGCTAGTTACAGAAAGGTAGCCCTGTTGGTCTGCCATAGTTAAAACAAAAAAATTTTTTCCTTCCAGTAGCACCTTAAAGACCAACTAAGTTAGTTCTTGGTATGAGCTTTCGTGTGCATGCACACTTCTTCAGATACAGGGGTGCAGCTAGATACTCAACTCAGGGCTGGCCCACCGATGAGGCAGACTGAGGCAGCCGCCTCAGGCGGTAGAATCTCAAGGGGTGGCACCCCGCCCACCCCACCACCACTGGAGAAGTAAAGAGAAGCAACTCCGGCTTCCAGGTTCCTGCAAGATCTTGTAGACTTCTCATGAGATGTCACCAGAACCCAGAAAGCGCAGTCACATGAGCCCAGTAAGGGGGGCACCTTCCCATTTCACCCCAGGCAGAGAAATGGGATGAGTTACCCCTGCCTCAGTTAATGGTTTTATAGTGCCCCCTTCTCCCTCCCTGTGCTACCATTCCAAGTTTTACCATTGCTACTGAATCCCAGATGAAGTGCACATATATCTTTATTTCCAGGTGCTGCATACATACATACATACAGACAGACAGACAGACAGACATACAGGCACCTTGATTTGCTATGCTTATGATATGGTTCTATTTGTATGTTGGGATCTGATGGTTCATGAGCACAAAAGGAAATGCTTACACTAAGGATACAAGATTTTTTTTCAGTGAATCCGGGGACACTTCAACCTCAGTAGGAATGATAGGATTTTGTCAGGGAACTGATTTGTAAATCCACGGACTGTCCCCGGGAAACAGGGACGTCTAGTAACCTTGGCTTACACCTCTCAATGCTTCTATGTAGTTAAAAACCAAAGTCGCACATTTAAGCTACTAACAATAATAAGCTACTACAGATTATTTATTTTTATCAACACATTAAGTATAACAAGACTGGGAAGGAAATGTTAAGATGTCTGAAGTTGGACTGTACCCCTGCAGAATGTAGGTGGGGAATAACATATTTGAATGTTTTCCCATGTGAAACTCTGAGCAATCATAAACTTAAAATAGGATCCTAGGTGAGTCCTGTCTGCTGCGCTAGTCTACTTACACTTTTTAAATTTGCTTTTTTAAAAAAATATTTAATCATTTTTTTGATACAGACATCAACCACAAAAGACACATACAACAAAAACCATAATAATGACAATAACGCAATTTGACAATTCAGATTTGAATACACTGATATACCTATGACTAGACCTTTTTTAACAATATTGTCCTCCCCCTACTTCCCACCACTATCCGCTTTATCGCTTAAATATTCGTTCCAGATTTCTTCATATTTATCCATTCTTATTTTCCATCGACATGCAATTCGTTCGTATGTAGCTAATTTGTCCATATTATCAATCCATCTTTTTTAATTTGTGGGAAATCATCAAGAAAGCGATTGCCCCACTGTAGCTGGAATGGTACGGTCCATTCTATCACCAACATGAGAAAGATCAAACCAACACTCCCCATTTGGTTATGAAGGGGAATGGCATCTTCAGACGATGATAATGGCTGGCTGTTACCATGGTCAAGTGTCCCTTGCTCAAGGGTCCCCAGATGTGAGTGGAAGGAAAATGATGACATCCACACCTTGGAAGCAAGATAGTGTAGCTTCTGCTCTTTTGAGGATGTTTGGAGCCACCTTCAGTCAGAGTGTTTCAGTGCAATGGCTATTTTTTCTGCTGCTGCAAATGTGGGTGTGCATCTGCCACAAGTTTCAGTGGCAGTCAGTAATTCACACCACAAAAGCGGCAGAAAGAGTGTGTGAAAGAGTCTTTTTATGTGAGTGAAATTTTCCTGTTTATCATTTTTCAAGATGAAAAATAGGCATCTATTTGGCATGATTCCAGAGCAATGGTCTTTAAATCATAATTACCCCCAAATTTTATAGAAAACATTATTGCTATTTTGTACAGCAAAGCTGCACATCACTAAGTAATTGGCAACAGATGTGGTCGGGTTATTTTCTTTCAAATCTGGTAAAATATACTTTTTTAAAAAAGGAATTAATCCACTTCTAAAAGAAGCCTCCTTATCCACAATACTTAACAAAGCTACAGCTTTTCTCCTTAAACTTGTACATGGAGGATATATTTTCCTTTTGTGGCACTAATTGTCAATCAGTGTGGTGCAGCTCCGCCTCTTCCAACTGGCATTCATTCTCTCTTAGACATAATGGATGATCTGCCTGGGGGTCAGAGCTGAAATGCAAACACCTGCATTCTGATTCAGTGGATATATATTTAGGGATACATTTGCCATTCTATCCAGTTGCTGGTGGGAAAGGAGAAGCTGTAGAAAGGGTAGTATAATGCAATAGCAGACACTAATTAATTTATCCCCCAAAGAGGGCCGCATTTGGGGTGAATTTTTTAGAGGAGCACTCAAAGCCATAAAAATGTCCATGGCAAATTTCTCTCCATATATCAGTACACTGAAGCAAAGCTATGTGGACTTCCCAGAAGCATTTGCTTGGCCACAGTGAGAAACTGGGTGCTGGACTAGATGCTGATCCATCAGGGGTCTTCTTAGGCCTGCAACCTAAGAAGTGGGCTTCAAAGTAAGGTATGTCCCACTGGATAGAGCCAGTCTGCTTACGTAGCAGCTTTTGATCCATTGGACAGTGTTGGTACAACACACACACACACACACACACACACACACACAAATTCCTGGATGCCAAGATCCAATTTGGGGGCAAGTGCTCTTTAGTGAGAGAACTCCAGCTGAGATTTAAAGTCACAAAATATGTTGCAAAGTAAAGCGTGGAAATATAGACCTTTACAATATGCCCTTCCAAGGAAGTTCCAAAATTTCCCTCCTCCCCCAGCGTAGGAAAAGACTACACATTTGGTAATTTAAAAATTGGTTTACTAAAGATAATTATGAGAAATGTTGGGCTGAAGTGAAAAAAGATTTAGAAATTTGGTCAAATTTGAAGCTTTCCTTGTTGGGTCGAATTGCAGCTATAAAGATGAATGTATTGCCTAGAATGTTGTTTTTGTTCCAAACATTGCAAATTGTGGACAAGATGGACTGTTTCAAGAAGTGGCAGAAAGATATTTCTAAATTTGTCTGGCAGGGCAAGAAACCCAGAATAAAATTTAAGATTTTAACTGATGTAAAGGAAGGGGGGGATTTGCCCTGCCAGACTTTAAACTATACTATGAATCGGCAGCTTTCTGCTGGTTGAAGGACTGGCTGCTTCTTGAGAACACAGACATTTTGGACTTAGGTTTTAACAATATTTTTGGATAGCATGCATATTTGTGGTATGACAAGGTTAAAGCTCACAAAGCCTTTAAAAATCATATTGTCAGGAAAGCATTATATAATGTCTGGATTAGATACAAAGACTTGCTGGAAAATAAAACTCCTAGGTGGTTGTCGACAATGGAGGCAAAGGCTGTGAAAAGGCTCAATATGGAGTCCAAATGGCCGAAATATTGGGAAATTTTGGAACAAGAAGGGGACAAACTGAAATTGCAGAGCTTTGAGAAATTAAAAGATAAAGTGCGAGATTGGCTTCATTATTATCAAATAAGAGAGGCCTATAATTTGGACAAAAAAATTGGCAGAAATGACTGGCAGAATCCGAGACCAGAGGAGAGAGACAGCGGAGGAAGATTGGAAGAAATTTAAGGACTATCTTAAGAAACATTGCAAAATTAATGAATGTTAGTATGACGCTGGTTTAGAATTTATGTGGTTTCCAGCTGTAATGGGTAAGTAAAAAGAAAAGAAAGGTCAAAATTAAATGAAATTAAGGGAAAGGATTTGCTGAATCAATAAATTAGAAATTGGAATACAGAAAGGGGAGGTACGAGGAAGTCGGGGAAGTAAGTTACAAGTAAATAAGGGATTGAAAGTATACTTGTTTTTTATTCTTGTCTGTTTGTATTTTTGTATTTTTGCTTTGTTTTGTCTTTATATAATCTTTGAAACTTTAATAAAAATCTTTTAAAAAATAAAAATAAAAATTGGTTTACTTACAAACTATTCAAAGGTCCAGTTCATATGCTTTTCCACACATCAGTCAGAAAAGTTGCACAGGCAGTAAAACATAGCTTAATTACAAAGTGATAACAGAGTATTGGTATAGGAACTCAAGAGTGGCTGGTGAGAGCCTCAAACCTTTTCACATGCTGAGCTTCTCAGGTAGGATGGAGAGGTTTGGTTACCTATTTCTTCCCAAGGTAAGGAGAAGTGACATAGCTAAGCCTAGTAGCACAGCTTATTACCCCTTATTACCCCTTCATGCATTAATTAGAATGTTGGTTATATGAGGCTGGTTATCCCATGGACAGCTCCTTTAACCTAAGAGTGCGGAGATCGCTTCCTTTTCCACTGCAGCCCCCTAAATTCTTGCCTCCAATTTGTTTTTGTTTTTGTTTTTTTTATATAAAATATTTTATTAAGATTTTACAAAAACATAGGTTTACAAAATACAAAAAAGACATATAAAAAGAAAAAGAAAAAGAAAAAAGAAAAAGAAAAATACAAAAAACGAATAGATAAAAAAGAATTAAAAACAAATCCATTTTTGTTACTTTAAACTCATTAGATTGTTTCCTTGACCTCCTCACACCTCCCCTTTTTGTATTCCCATTTAAATAATCAAATCAGCAAATCCTTACCCTCTTTCGTTTATCTTAACTCTATATCTTAACATATTATAACTATATTTTCACCCATTATCAATTCATTTTTGCATATTCTTATTAACTTTGTTGCTAATGCCACTTATTTTCAATCCAACATCATTTTAACATTCATTAATTTTACAGTGTTTCTGCAGATAGTCTTTAAATTTCTTCCAGTCTTCTTCCACCAACTCTTCTCCCAGGTCTCGGATTCTGCCAGTCATTTCCGCCAATTCCATATAGTCCATCACCTTCATCTGCCACTCTTCCAGGGTGGGTAAATCTTGTGTCTTCCAATACTTTGCAATAAGTATTCTTGCTGCTGTTGTTGCATACATGAAGAAAGTTCTATCCTTCTTTAGCACCAATTGGCCGACTATGCCCAGGAGAAAGGCCTTTGGTTTCTTCAGAAAGGTATATTTAAATACCTTTTTCATTTCATTATAGATCATCTCCCAAAAAGCCTTAATCTTTGGGCACGTCCACCAAAGGTGAAAGAATGTACCTTCATTTTCTTTACATTTCCAACATTTGTTATCGGGCAAATGATATATTTTTGCAAGCTTGACTGGTGTCATGTACCACCTGTATATCATTTTCATAATATTCTCTCTTAAGGCATTACATGCCGTAAATTTCATACCAGTGGTCCACAACTGTTCCCAGTCAGCAAACATAATGTTATGACCAATTTCTTGTGCCCATTTGATCATAGCAGATTTAACCGTTTCGTCCTGTGTATTCCATTTTAACAGCAAGTTATACATTCTTGAAAGTATCTTAGTTTTGGGATCTAACAGTTCTGTTTCCAATTTTGATTTTTCCACCTGGAAGCCAATTTTTTTGTCCAAATTATAGGCCTCTCTTATTTGATAATAATGAAGCCAATCTCGCACTTTATCTTTTAATTTCTCAAAACTCTGCAATTTCAATTTATCTCCTTCTTGTTCCAATATTTCCCAATATTTCGGCCATTTGGCCTCCATATTGAGCTTTTTCTGAGCCTTCGCTTCCATTGGTGACAACCACCTTGGGGTTTTATTTTCCAGTAAGTCTTTGTATCTTATCCAGACATTGAACAATGCTTTCCTGACAATATGGTTTTTAAATGCTTTATGTGCTTTAAGCTTGTCGTACCAGAAATATGCATGCCACCCAAAAACGTTGTTAAAACCTTCTAGGTCCAAAATGTCTGTGTTCTCAAGAAGCAGCCAGTCTTTCAACCAGCAGAATGCTGCTGATTCATAGTAAAGTTTAAGGTCTGGCAGGGCAAATCCGCCTCTTTCCTTTGCATCAGTTAACATTTTAAATTTTATTCTGGGCTTCTTGCCCTGCCAGACAAATCTAGAAATGTCTCTCTGCCACTTCTTGGAACAGTCCATCTTGTCCAAAATTTGCAATGATTGAAACGGAAATAACATTTTTGGCAATACATTCATCTTTATAGCTGCAATTCGACCCAACAAGGAAAGCTTCAAATTTGACCATATTCCTAGGTCTTTTTTCACTTCTGTCCAACATTTCTCATAGTTATCTTTAAATAAGTTTAAGTTCTTAGCAGTCATATTAACCCCCAAATATTTTACTTTCTTAACTAATGTTAAACCTGTCTCCTTCTGAAACCTCTCTTTCTCAATCGGTGTAAAATTTTTCTTAAGAACTTTAGTTTTTGACTTATTCAACTTAAATCCTGCCACATGACCAAATTCTTGAATCAATTCTAATACTCTTTTCGTGCTAGATTCTGGCTCCTGTAACGTCAAAACTAGGTCATCTGCAAAAGCTTTCAATTTGTATTGTTTGTTCCAGAGGTTCAAATGTACCTCAGGAAGCTGTAAAGCATATCAGAGGAAATCTCCTCCCTTCCTATCAGAGGCATCTGCTGGAAATGGGGCAGCGGTACTGCATCTCTCCTACCCAGTGTGTTCAGAGGGGCTTAATCCTAGATAAGAATGCATAGAACAGCAACGTCAAAGTCTACTACAGCACAATTGTATGCATGCATACTCAGAGGAAAGTCTCTTTGTGTTCAGTGTGATTACCTCCCATTTAAGTATGCATATGATTGCAACCTTAATGTGCATTTGTGCATAGTGTTTGGACTTTTTTTTTAAAGAGCCTTATGAGATCAATGAGTTTTTAATCAAACTGAAGGTGCATCTATCTCCTCAAGGGAGGTGCAGCTTTAAGTCTAACAATTTACCCATTTCCCCTTACAAAGACATTTGAGGTTCATTGGGATTTGTTTATTAAATTACAATTGGACCACATTGTCTTGGCCGACTGCATTTCTCATTTAAAAAATATCATAGGCCAGGTTCTAAGGTGCCGACAGAAACCGGAGTTACTGTGTGTTCTGCCTGTTCTTGAAAGAGAAAAGGGGGAGGGGCACTTGGATCAATTGTTCATAGTGGTGTGTTGCCCCAGGAGCTGCATTAATTCTTGTATCAGGTGACTCACAAGTTTAGGCCTAAGGAATTTGTAGGCTAGTCAGAAGATGGAGTGGTAACCAATGACTTCAAGGTTATGAATGCAACACACTTCCCCAACCCCCCAAGACACAAATAGGTTCTACTAAAATTATCTAATTAAAACAAACTCTCAGTCTTTCAAAGCCCATCATTTAACATTCTAA
The DNA here is from genome assembly GCF_027172205.1 of Podarcis raffonei. Classification (NCBI taxonomy): domain Eukaryota; kingdom Metazoa; phylum Chordata; class Lepidosauria; order Squamata; family Lacertidae; genus Podarcis; species Podarcis raffonei. Next base: position 137,888,703 of record NC_070602.1, read on the forward strand.
GCTACCTACATTTTGCTTTTCCCTGAAACCTGCAATACAAAGGGAAGGTGGGAGAATCTGGCAGAGGCAAGTTCATTTTCCCCCCAGGCAGGACTCTCCTAAGCCTCCACTAGCTATATTGCAAAGCTCGGTCGGCAATCCCAGACTTCTGGGGGGCTTCAGAGAGAAAGCGATCAAAGTGAAGGAATTACTTCCTCCATTTCTGCCAGCCTGCTGAAGTGTTGAAGAGTCTTACCTGAATCCCAGCCAGATGGAGAATCTATCACATTCCACGCACCATGTAACATTTGAATGCTCATTTCAGATAATTCTGTTAACTCATGAAAATGCATGCAGTTGCCTACTGGAAAATGGGCAAAAGGAGGAAGAGGGAAAGCAAGCGCTCCCTCAAACTGAAAGGCGCTCAGCCACAATTTCTGCCGGAGCTTGCTGGTTAGTGGCCAGGTGTCAAATGATATATCCTAGATACCACAGGGGTCATCTTTCCAGGTGTAGGTGCTGAGTTACCCAAAGAGGTGTATTTCTAAAGCCCCATGTTTATCCTGTTGACTACAGCCATCAAAGGCTGTTTATTTATATTAATACTTGTGTTAGATGATGAAAAGTTGCAACAAAAAACTATGGAGGGGAAAATAAAGGGAAAGGGACCCCTGACCATTAGGTCCAGTCATGGCCGACTCTGGGGTTGCGGCGCTCATCTCGCTTTACTGGCCGAGGGAACCGGTGTACAGCTTCCAAGTAATGTGGCCAGCATGACTAAGCCGCTTCTGGCGAACTAGAGCAGTGCACGGAAACACCGTTTACCTTCCCGCCGGAGCGGTTCCTATTTATCTACTTGCACTTTGACGTGCTTTCAAACTGCTAGGTTGGCAGGAGCAGGGACTGAGCAACGGGAGCTGTGCTTATTCAAGGCTGCTAACTTTGCACCCCCAGCTTGTGCTCTTTCACCTCAGCTCAATCTGCTGACAATTGCAGGTGATAATTCTACAAAACAAGCTGCTATTAAGGGCATGAGAGCAGGCCTGGATAGTTAGTTGGCAATCTGATCTGTGTCCCAAACTGTATACCAGGAAAACTTCAAGATCGCCAGCATGTTTACATTCTGTTCTCTGCAACTAGGAAAAAAGGAAGAGCCGTGGTGATGAAAATTAGTAGAGGTGACCATCCTACTAGCTGCATTTTGAACAGCTTCTTCATTATTTGCTGCTGACCCATCTCAGCATTTTCCTCGCAGTCACATAGGCTAGAAGGGCTTTTGAAATATGTTTTGAACTCCTTTATGATGCTTTGCTCTAATGACCAGGATGACATGGACCTCGAGTAAATTGTTTCTGGCACAATCAATACAATGGTCTCTGTGTCCTGCAGCACATTTGCAAGTATGCTGTCTCAGCGTAGCTTTTTTTTTTTATTTTAAGTTATTCATTTATTCCCTTTGCTGACTTTGGGCATATAATAAAACACTCCAGTAATCATCCTTTACTGAGCTTCCTTTCTTGGAGACCTACCAAACTGATTTTGCAAAATAACTAAATCATCCTCTATTGCATATTAACAAAATGTCCATCGTTATGACAGGCCTGTATGTGTGTGTGGGGGGGGTGTTCAATGCACCTCTGTGCGCTTTGCACAGAGAGAGGCAATTGACATGCCTATTAGGCTGCCACCTTGCTGAAGCTAAGCAGGTCCGGGTGGTCTGATCAGTGCCTGGATAGGTGACCACTATATGGTTTCCATGATTGAATAAAGGTGAGATATAAGTGTAAGATAATAAATAAAACATATACACGTACAGGACTGGATCCAGAGGGCAGCAAGTGTGGAGATCAAAATATGCTCAAGAGTAGCAAAACCCCACTACTCCAGCAGTAATGCAGCCAAGGAGCTCAGAGGCACCATGGGAGAATTTTTGGCCCGTCTTCCAGGCTAAGGGCGCTCATGGGGGACACATTCCCAAAGGACTCCCCAAAACCTGAAACCACAGGACTTCCCTCTGTTGGGTTAATGTCACTGGAGAGGACCAAGCCACTCTCTCTATGTGTGTGCGTGTGCAGTGGGTGGGTTTTGCTTCCACTGTGATGGTCTCCCAAAGCAGAGGTGCATCAAGGTCCCCTGTCTCCAGCATCATAGAGCTGCCCAATCAGCTTGAAAACTGCACTTTTTAGCCTCTGAGAAGTTGCCTTCTCAGAATTTGTGCTGATTAGAGCCAATGAGAGTGAAAGGAGGTGAGTCAGCCACTTCGGTTTGGCTCTAGGGTAATCCTGAAGAAGGCAGAGGGGGAGAAGCAGGGAGGAAGAGTTGTTTTGTATGTGCCAAAGCTAAGCATTTAGGAACGGTGAAAACACAGGTTGCTTCTGCTTTAAGAGAACATTGTTACGTATAATAGAGCTTTAAGGAAAATACAATGTAAGTGACCGCAAAAGATATTGAAGCACTAGCAATCATTTGCCCATTTATGTGCACAGACAATAGATCTAGCTGAAAGACAATGCATTGAGATCTGCATTGATCATTGCAATGCAATGCATCTATTGTTATCATCATCATCATCATCATCTTATGATATTGTATATTGTATAATGTATAATCTTAGAAGGTTGTACCAATCAGGGGAAGGGAGAAGGCGGGGGTTAGAATCCTCTTCTTCTCTGTTCTAGCTGCCACCCCTAGACAGAGAAGAAATGAGAAGTGCTTCTCTGGTTAAACTCCAAAACACATTTTATCAGTATCTGCCAACATATAACTGCGGTCAGTTACACACACACACACACACACACACACACACACACACACGTATAAATGCCAAGTGAAACACTGACTTGGATTAAGGGCATGATTGCTCACTTTGAGGGCATGATTGCTCACTCACTGATTTTAGTCACTGTTTATTTTGTTATCTGGTTATTCATTTTGCCATGCGTATGCCATCCCATAAGATAAACTTCACTGGAGAACATACAATAAATAATTTTTAAAATGCAAATTCAAAAACTACTGTATGGAATATTGTTGGTTCACTATGCATTTAGACACCCAATATGATTACCACATTTTTCTAATGGTTCTTGAGATCAATAAAATTTCATCTGTGTTTGAATACAGCTCGATGTCATTTTGAATAAAGGTGATGGATTGAAGCTTTCAAAACTCCACTGATTTTAACCACTTATTTCAAAATTTCACTGTTTTTTTCTGGTTTGGGGAATTTTTGAGCAATGCTGGGAATGAGCAACACTGCTCCTAAAACATAAAACTACATCATCAAAAAGTACACAGATATAAGAAAACTTACCACACTCTAGCCATGATGTAGTCTAACAACTTTATATTCATAGTGATTATATTATTCAACTACAGTGGTACCTCTGGTTGCGAATGGGATCCATTCTGGAGGCCCGTTCGCAACATGAAAAGAGCGCAACCCACAGCGGCGTGTCTGCGCACATGCGGGTTGCGATTCGCCGCTTATGCGCATGACATTATTTTGCACATCTGCGCATGCGTGAGCGGCGAAACCCGGAAGTAACCCTTTCCGGTACTTCCGGGTCACCATGGGACGTAACCTGAAAGAATGTAATGTGAAGCGGACGTAACATGAGGTATGACTGTACCTAATATGGAAGATTGCAATCCAAAAGAAGAATGGCTCATCAGGTGTTCTGAGGCTGAGATTTAACTGATTGAGATGATGGGGTTTTGAGATTAAAGCAGAGTTAAAGCTGTCAAAGACAGTAAGTTTTGTCATTAGCTGTCAAAATATTATTACAATAATTTTACAAGTTTTTCTGTGTAGTAGAGAATCCCTTATAAATGTAAATTAAGATGCTCTCTGTTCTCGAGCAGAAATATCCAAGACTATTTTTGTTGCTCTAAAATTTGCTTTATTTACAGATTCTGAAGCAAAGCACAGAGCACTGTTCGCCATGTTGGCTGAGACAAATGAGAGCTAGAATCCAGTAGCATCTGGAAGCCTACAGGTTCCTCACCCTGCAATTGTGAAAGCAGTTGGGCATTCACACTAGTTTCCCATAAATTCCTCAAGATTGCATACGCAGTTTCAGCTAATGCTTCCTCTGCCTCTATTCAAACTGTAAACTGTTTTCTTCCCATTTTTCTGTCCTCTCTCCTCTGTTGAAATGGTTTCACCTGTGTCATGTTAGCAGAATTTATGGAAAGGTTGGGGGGTGTCCCTCCAGCGGACATCACCCTCCCCCCGACTACCAAAATCAACACAACCACTCCTGCAGATATCCCCACAAAACACTTCATCACACAGTTTTTTTCCTATCTCTATTCAAAAGGACCTCTGCTGCACATTACCAAATGTAACAATTAATTGATAAATGTATCTATGTACTGGCTCAATGGGAAAATGTTAGAAAGTCATATAAAATTGCTCCAGTGTCCGATTTGCACCTTCCAACTTTGTTCTGTTCAGGAAGGAAATGGCTACAAAGGGGGAAGCCTGGGACATGAGGAGGGGCAGCCACAATCCCAGAAGCCTGAGACCAGTAATCAGCAGCTTCCTTGCCTGGGTGATAATCTCTGGCATCCTGGCCCCTGAGTGCCAGACAGGTAGCCATTCCAGAAACAATAGTAAACCTAACCTCAGTTTATTAGGATCTTGGTCAAGACAAAGGGGTGTGATTAATTTGACCAGAGAACAAGGACATGTACATGCTGTGGTACCTCTGGATATGAACGGGATCCGTTCCGGAGCCCCATTTGCATCCTGAGTAGAACGTAACATGCGACTACGTAAGTGTGCATGCATGGGTTGTGTTTTGTCGCTGCCGTTCATGCACGTGACGTCATTTTGAGTGCATGTGCAAGCGGCAAAACCCAGAAGTAACACGTTCCGTTACTTCCAGGTCGCCGTGGAGCGTAACCTGAAAACGCTCAACCTGAAGCATATTCAACCCAAGGTATGACTGTACTACTCACCTCTTACTTAATGGGTGCGAAGTGGAGGTCAAGGGAAGGATGAAGGCAAACCTGATGTTCAGGTTTTTGCCAGAAAACCCTTTCCAGATTATGACATAGCTGTGATGTACTTATGATGTATGTATGATGCTTCACTAAGGGTGTTGTGGGTAAAAGGGGAAACTTGTGAAAAAGGGAGCCATCCTTTGTTCTGGGCTTCTTCCTGCTTCTTCCTTGTGGTAGTTTGAAGCCTACAGCCTGCTGTTTTGCTCCTGTATTCTTGGCTGGTATCTTTGTTTGGCAATCCAGATGAGCCTGGAAGATTTTCCTATAACAGTCATGTACTCTGAAAACATTGAAGAGAAATACTCAGCTATCAAGAGAACATTCCCCAATATTTTGTGTGGAAGAACGTTCTATCACTTGAGCCTCCACCTAGAATTTGAAGTACTAAAACCCAGATATGGATTTGTCATCTCAGTGAGAATTAGGCCAGAGAGATGGGTGAGAAAGTGTCAGTCAAGAGAAAGAGATGTCAATCTCTTGCAGCAAAACCAGCAAAACTTATGCGGCAACTTAGAGTTGCCAAGGGATTTGTAGTGCACTAGGTAACCCTTGGGGAGGGGGGGGCAGAGTCCGAATATTAACTACAGGCCTCTAGTCATTATAGAGTGATATTAAAAAACCAAAATCCTATATAAAGTGGTCAAGACATGGTTTTGGGGGGTCCCAGATTCTAAAATATGTACAAAGTGCAGCAGAAATGATACAGTAATCAGTGCAGGTGTAAACCTGTTTGAAATGGATTGAAATTTTCTTTCCCCTTCATCTATAAGGTTCATCCTTACAACCACCCAAAATCAATGAGAATTACAGATGAATGAGAAGATGAAAATCTGTTCCAATGAGTCACCTTCCTGTTACACATTTCTTGCTGGCGGCAGAAGCTATGTGAGAGCTATCTTCTCTTCTAGTAGCATGTACTTGAATGAAGCTCAATTATGAACTAAACCAAGCTATACCCTTTGAATAAAGTCCCACCATGATAAGCCAAAACACTATGTAGCATCCACTCTCCCAAAAGTAATTCACACAAGGAACACAACATCAATTTCTGTAAACGGTAGGTACTTTTGATATGGCTTGTCATGTACAGCTTGTCATGGTACCATCGCTATAAAACCATTCCTATAAAAACCTTGTCAAATGCAATAAATCATCAGGCCTTCTGCTTCCCAAACATCTTTTAATCTCATAAACTTGGAGCTCTTCTATGGAGTGCCTGGGTTATAAATGCATTTAAAGATAATAGGCAGCTTGTTGCATGCTCTGAGTTCCAAAAGAGAACAGATTTTAATGGGGCAAGGAAGAAAAACAAAGTTTTCTAATACCACCCATCCATCAAAACCTCCTCGCTGTTTAAGGGAAGCCATCAGGGCATGTGTGAAAAACAGTTTATGGCTTGAAGGAAGTTCTGGTGGCATTCTGCCCCCCTCTATAATCAGACTTTTCATCCCACTATGCAACATGCAGAAATTTTACTGTTCATCATCCATAGATCAGAATCGTCTTCGTATCAAAAGATAACTTCAAAATAGTCCCAAGACACAAGAAAACAGGGATACAACCCAAGAATACAAAATGCAATCTATTTTATTTCATTGTGTATTAAGAGAAGCTTTCCCCAGCTTACATACCTAACATTACATTTTAAAAGCCTACATTCAGAGAAAATATGAAAGTGAGTGGGTTTTTTTTATCAATTAAAAAACAAAGTAGGAGATCATTGATGTCAAAGGCTGTGAGATAAGACAGTACAGTACACTTCGTCCTCTGAACAATATGAGGCAGTTGTTATATCTAGAGAGAAAGAGAGCCTATAAAGAGACATTTTCAGAAGCTGTCTCTGTGATGTCATAGTTGTGTTTGATCAGCCAAAGCTCTCTGTTGCATCCAATCTACCAAAAGAGAATTCAGACAAGAAACACAGCCTCCGTTTTCTAAATAAATGGCAGCTATTTTTCACAAAACTCATAGAATCATAGAATCATAGAATCATAGAGTTGGAAGAGACCACAAGGGCCATCGAGTCCAACCCCCTGCCAAGCAGGAAACACCATCAGAGCACTCCTGACATATGGTTGTCAAGCCTCTGCTTAAAGACCTCCAAAGAAGGAGACTCCACCACACTCCTTGGCAGCAAATTCCACTGTCGAACAGCTCTTACTGTCAGGAAGTTCTTCCTAATGTTTAGGTGGAATCTTCTTTCCTGCAGTTTGGATCCATTGCTCCGTGTCCGCTTCTCTGGAGCAGCAGAAAACAACCTTTCTCCCTCCTCTATGTGACATCCTTTTATATATTTGAACATGGCTATCATATCACCCCTTAACCTCCTTTTCTCCAGGCTAAACATGCCCAGCTCCCTTAGCCGTTCCTCATAAGGCATCGTTTCCAGGCCTTTTACCATTTTGGTTGCCCTCCTCTGGACACGTTCCAGTTTGTCAGTGTCCTTCTTGAACTGTGGCGCCCAGAACTGGACACAGTACTCCAGGTGAGGTCTGACCAGAGCAGAATACAGTGGCACTATTACTTCCCTTGATCTAGATGCTATACTCCTATTGATGCAGCCCAGAATTGCATTGGCTTTTTTAGCTGCCGCGTCACACTGTTGGCTCATGTCAAGTTTGTGGTCAACCAAGACTCCTAGATCCTTTTCACATGTACTGCTCTCAAGCCAGGTGTCACCCATCTTGTATTTGTGCCTCTCATTTTTTTTTGCCCCAGTGCAATACTTTACATTTTTCCCTGTTAAAATTCATCTTGTTTGTTTTGGCCCAGTTCTCCAATCTGTCAAGGTCATTTTGAAGTGTGATCCTGTCCTCTGGGGTGTTAGCCACCCCTCCCAGTTTGGTGTCATCTGCAAATTTGATCAGGATGCCCTTGAGTCCATCATCCAAGTCGTTGATAAAGATGTTGAATAAGACCGGGCCCAAGACAGAACCCTGTGGCACACCACTAGTCACTCTTCTCCAGGATGAAGAGGAACCATTGATGAGCACCCTTTGGGTTCGGTCAGTCAGCCAGTTACAAATCCACTGAGTGGTAGCAAAGTCAAGACCGCATTTTACCAGCTTCTTTAGAAGAATATCATGGGGCACCTTGTCAAATGCCTTGCTGAAATCAAGGTAGGCTACATCCACTGCGTTCCCTTCATCTACCAGGCTTGTAATTCTGTCAAAAAACGAAATCGGGTTAGTCTGACATGACTTATTTTTCAGAAATCCATGCTGACTATTGGTGATCACAGCATTCCTTTGTAGGTGCTCACAGACTGTTTGCTTAATGATCTGCTCCAGAATCTTCCCTGGTATTGATGTCAGACTGACTGGGCGGTAATTATTTGGGTCCTCTCTTTTCCCCTTTTTGAAAATAGGGACAACATTTGCCCTCCTCCAGTCTGCCGGGACTTCGCCTGTTCTCCAGGAATTCTCAAAGATGACTGCCAGTGGTTCTGAGATCACATCTGCCAGTTCTCTTAATACTCTTGGATGCAGTTCATCTGGCCCTGGAGACTTGAATACATCTAAACTAGCCAAGTATTCTTGTACTATCTCCTTAGTTATTCTGGGCTGTGTTTCCTCTGCTGAATCCTTTGCTCCAAATTCTTCAGGTCGGGCATTGTTTTCTTTATCAGAGAAGACTGAGGCAAATAAGGCATTGAGGAGTTCAGCCCTTTCTGTGTCCCCTGTTTGCATTTCACCATCTTCTCCTCTGAGTGACCCCACTGTTTCTTTGTTCTTCCTTTTGCTACGAACATACCCATAAAAGCCTTTTTTGTTGCTTTTAACCTCTCTAGCAAGCCTGAGTTCATTCTGTGCTTTAGCTTTTCTGACTTTGTGTCTACACGTGCTGGCTATTTGTTTGAATTCCTCTTTGGTGGTTTCCCCCCCTTTCCATTTTTTGTACACATCCTTTTTTAATCTTAACTCAGTTAAAAGTTCTTTAGATAGCCACCCTGGCTTCTTTAGGCATCTTCCATGTTTCCGTCTCATTGGTATTGCCTGAAGTTGTGCTTTTACTATCTCCCTCTTAACAAACTCCCAGCCATCATGAACTCCCTTTCCTTTTAGTATTACTGTCCATGGGATCTCACCCAGCACTTCCCTAAGTTTTATGAAGTCGGCTTTCTTAAAGTCAAGAAATTGAGTCCTAGTATGCTTGGCTGCTCCTTTCCGCTGTATAGTAAACTTCAGAAGAGCATGATCACTCGCGCCTAATGATCCTTCCACTTCTACCCCACTAACCAGGTCATCAACATTGGTTAGGACCAGATCTAAAATGGCTGTTCCTCTTGTTGCTTCTCCCACTTTCTGGACAATGAAGTTGTCTGCAAGGCCAGTGAGGAATCTGTTTGATCAAACTACTCAGGTATATTTTGTTCATGCTAGATCAGCATTCTTAATGTTATTTTAGGCTTCTGTTCCTTAAACATGAGGAGGAAGTGTGCACAATCTGAACAGAAGGTAAGCCCAGGGCATAAACTTCAGGCATATGAGCAAAGCTAAAGCCACAAAAATCTTCAGTGAAGGGAAGTTAGGTTGAGACACAGAGACTGGCCCAAGGCCACCTGGTGAGTTTCATAGCGGAGAGGGGATTTAAAGCTAAATGTCCCTGCCTTTAGTTCATCACTCTAACCACTACACCACACTGAAAATGAAGCATTTCAAAGTCCCACTGAGTTCACTGGGAGAGTTGAGCACATGGTTCACTCCCAAATACATTTGACTTACAAGTGCCTGACTCTGGCTGGATTGTTATCAGGGAGCCATAAGGATAAGCCATGAAACACAGGAACTCTAGATTTATCTAGGGAAAACCCAGCATTTTTCTTCCATGCAGATATTACATTGCAAAGCTATTATGCATTTGAGGGCGAGTAGCTTTATAGTAACTTTTAAAAAAGAGAGAGATAGCTTTATTATTATCTTCAGGAAACGTTCCGTGGCCTCTGCACAATGCCATGCATGCCCACATGTGCCAACTGTTACTTGGCCAGCCTTTACAGAGTGAAGGGCAATGTGCCAGTCATACAATTAACTTTCTACTCGCTAGTCCCAGAGCTCATAAACACCTTAGGCCTGCAGGCTCACACTGACTGTCAACACCACATAATTGTAAGCCAGCTTTATTAAGGGGCCAGACGAACTGAAAAGTATGTGCTGCATTTAGTACTTTTCAGGGCTTCAGTCTTAATTAAAACCAAGTTTCTGCTGGCATGCACTCAGTGCTTTTTTTCTTTAAAAAATGTTTAGGGGTACTCTCATTTTCCTACTCATATTGAAATACTGCCCTTCAATGGGGCCAAGCTTAGATTCACAAAATGTTTAGGGGTATGTGCACCCCTGCGTCCCCCCAGAAAAAAAGCACTGCATGCACTTACTTAAAAGACTGTCAAGCATTACCCATATAAGCAAAAGGTAAACAATTGATATTGACCCTTCCCATTGTGTGTTGGAGGGAGAACCCACACATATCCATCAAAGTGTTGTTGTTTTTTTAAGTTAAAATATTCTAAGTTTTTGCTGGCATGGCCAGGGGCAGTTGAATCTGCTCCTTTCATGTTAGTGAAAATATGTGGTGATGAAACATCATGGTATGTTTTCCATGTCTCCTGCTTACCCCAGAGTTTAAGCACAGCTTAGAGTGTTTTCTCTCTCCACTGAAAACAATTAGTGCCAGTTCCTCTGTTATTCTCAAGAACCAAGCCTAGGGCTCATTCTCGGGTTGCCACATGTCCCCTTTTTCCAGGACACGTCCTCTTTTTTCATGGGTAAAGTCGTCATAGTGATACATAACTAAAAGTAAGGTAAAGGTAAAGGGACCCCTGACCATTAGGTCCAGTCGTGGCCGACTCTGGGGTTGTGGCGCTCATCTCGCTTTATTGGCTGAGGGAGCCGGCGTACAGCTTCCAGGTCATGTGGCCAGCATGACTAAGTTGCTTCTGGTGAACCAGAGCAGCGCACGGAAACGCCATTTACCTTCCCGCCGTAGCAGTAACTATTTATCTACTTACACTATGACGTGCTTTTGAACTGCTAGGTTGGCAGGAGCAGGGACCGAGCAACGGGAGCTCACCCCGTCGCGGGGATTCGAACTGCCGCCTTCTGATCGGCAAGTCCTAGGCTCTGTGGTTTAACCCACAGGGCCAACCATGTCCAAACTAAAGCGCCACCCGTGTTCTAACTAAAAGTAGAAGTCAGCAAATGTGTTCTTTTTTTTTCTTCTTTTTTTTTGTTCTACAAAACATGGCAACTTTTTTGCTCTACAAAACATGCCTACTTATTTTGCAAATGAAATGGGGAAGTCTGCAGCTTGGCCACGAGCCTAGTCAGCAATCCAGCAGCCGACTGGGGGGTACGGCTGGCCTGCCTGCAGATTGGCCTTTGGAGGCAGGCCTGGCTTTGGGGATTGCCCAGGGGGCAGGCCCCACCAGCCAATGGGCCTTGCATGGGTCCACTTCCTGGAGAATAAATTGAGATGAACCCAGCACTCCTCCTCAGTTTTCTGTTGGATCTCCCACCCTCCCTCCTCTTTTCCACATGCTTTTCTTTCAGGCTAAGACCCTGCTATGGACGTTGTTGTCTACCATATTTGGTGCCGGGCAGGAATTTTTCCACTTGGCAAATTGGCACTGGTCATTTGGTTTTTGCCTACCTCATAGCAATCATTGTGAGGTTAGGCATTGGGTAAGCCTTGTTTGGGATGCGGGTGGCGCTGTGGGTTAAACCACAGAGCCTAGGGCTTGCCGATCAGAAGGTCGGCGGTTTGAATCCCCGCAACAGGGTGAATTCCCGTTGCTCGGTCCCTGCTCCTGCCAACCTAGCAGTTCGAAAGCACGTCAATGTGCAAGTACCGCACCACGTCAAAGTAGGTACCGCTCCGGCAGGAAGGTAAATGGCATTTCTGTGTGCTGCTCTGGTTCTCCAGAAGCGGCTTAGACATGCTGGCCACATGACCTGGAAGCTATACACCGGCTCTCTCGGCCAATAAAGCGAGATGAGCGCTGCAACCGCAGAGTCTGCCACGACTGGACCTAATGGTCAGGGGTCCCTTTCCCTTTACCTTTAAGCCTTGTTTGGCTGGAGGGGAGGTTGCAGCCTCCGTCTGCCCCTCCTTGGTTAAGGTTATCCCATCAAAGGGATCTGTGAGGAGTTGCGTCTGTCTGACACCCAGACGGGGGCTAGGGCCATAGAACTCCAGCAGGAACCCCTTGGGGGTACCCCTATTTGATGTAAGAGGTGGGCAGGCAGGAGGAAGGTGATGGTAATATGGACCCAGATTCATGGTGGTGGCGAACAGGACACACCCCAGAAGAAGAAGCAAAGAAATAATGGCAAATAATGGCAGATGGGGAACCGGAGCAAGCTAGCAGATGCTCTATTCCTGAACAGAGACAGGACTCAGAAAGCGTGTTCTCCTTCATGGAGAGCACGTGTTGCGGTGGGGTCTGTCGAGCCACCCCTCTGTTGCCAGGCAGGGTCTCTAAAGATGGCCTGGGGCAGTGATTGGTTCACTGGGTTGCTGGGGTAAAAGTTATGTTGCAATTTTGGTGGGAGGGGTAAAATGTTTAAATACTCTGCACGCAGCCTGGAGCTTTCTCTTTGCTGCATGCAACGGATCACCCGCCCACGCGCCCTTGAGTAAGGGGTTGTTGCATTGACCTTGCTATGCCTGTCATGGGGTCATCTGCCGTTGGGGCAGGGGCCTGGTAGGAATTTTGTCCATCTGGCTGATTGGCTGGGCCATTTGGTTTTTGCCTACTGCGTAGCAAATCGTCACAACTTGTAAGGTTGTGGTTAGGCATTGGTTATAAATTGGTGGAGGAGGGGTTAGGATAGGCTGGGCCTGCCCCTCCATGGTTGCTGCGGAAAGGGAATTCCGTTAAAGGAATCCTGGGGCTTGCCATCTTTTCGTCCAATCCCTGGAATGGGACTAGGGCCGGCAAGCCTTCGGGGAGCATGCGGGTGAGAATTGAGGGTCTGTGACTCAGCTCCATTTCTCCCCGACTTGTTTTCCCGCACTGCCTTTCGGTGGTGCCCGGAAGTCAGTTCTGTCCCCAGGCGGGGGGACAGATAGTCTTAACCAATGCCTAAACAACCACTCACGGTTTTGTATTTAAATAAAGTTGTGGCCAAAATTATGCCAAAAACCTTAAACAAAAATTAAGTGTGTGTTGTGAGTTATTTGGGGGGTGGCTTGGGGACCTCGACACGCAAATGGGAGAAACAGTATAGCATATAGTGAACACTAAGTCACTAGAAAGCCTGGTAGAACCTCCTCCTTCTCCAAGGGCCAGGCGATCAGAAATATTCTGTTGCCAGCCACCATAGCCAGTAAGGTGGCGTTTGGAAGCTGGGAAGTACGCAAGGGGTGTGGAGCAGGCACTCTGAGCAACGTCTCGAGACTGAGGGGAGCACTAGCCTGTGAGTTGTGTCCAATAAAGCTGTGGCCTATTTGAACCCAAAACGTATATTCTGTTGTCATGTATGGTTATTTTGTCATATAGGGGTCACTGGGCCTTGGCACGCAAGGGGAGAAGTATGCATGCCAACTTTAAGGTCCTTGGAGGAAAGGTGAAATATAGCTGTAAGAATGGGTTCAGAATGGGACAACTATGGAAGCAATGACTGTGAATGGAGGGGGGGTACATGTAAGGTATGCATGTTAATTATGAGAAGGACTTGATTAACAAGATCTCTTTCTAAGGTCTAAATCCTTTTCCATGATTGCATGTGAGCACCACATAATGCAATTAAGAGCTACAGAGCACAAGTTTTCTCCCATTGAACAAATTAAGCTAATGCCTGATATGACTTTTATCTTCTATGACCAAGGCACAAATGTGGCAGGGGTCCCACACATTCAAAGAATGCACCTAGGGCGTGGCTGCAGGCTCCACCCCAGATGTATTCTGACACCTGCGAGCACGCGAGGGGATGCACAGTGCAGACGTGCATCAGATTGTATTTATTTATATTTAGAAAAGCATTTCTCTATCGCCAAATCATAAACTATCAGGGCAATGTATAAAATGCCACTATGAACGTACACAATACAAATACTCAGTAAAGTGACTGGCTAATCAATTTAAACAGCTTCAAAGGCCTGTCAGCATGCAAAACTAAATGCCGGACTTCTAGTGCTAGATGTCACAGTCCCCCACTCCACCCCTCTAAGTGCATTCATGGAATGTCTGGAAACCCAGCTCTGCTTTGGGAAAGGGCTTTTGTCAGCAAAGAATCACAGTGATTCCAAAGCTTTGGAGGCAGACAAAATGAGCATGTAAACTTGGCTTACCTTTACCTTTCTCCGCAGCAATTCAAAGAGGCACCAGCTTTGATTTACTTTCAGTGAAACTGGCTCTAAAAGTGTCTGCAGCTTTGAGGACGAGGACTGAATAAACAAAGGGAACTCCACTGAGGCTGATTTCATTCCTCCTCTGGGTCCTGCTACCAATTACGTTTCTCGTAAGATCTAGACCTAACAATTTTTCTAAGCAAGCGAGTAATTTCACTTGCAGGAATATTGCCACTACATGAGCCATAGAGAAAGGAGCCAAGAGGGATAGAAGGAGGGATGTTTCATGGAAGAGAAAATCAGCCACACAACTTTTCCCCAAGACTCCTCACTCCCCCTTACCACTTGAATGCTTTTTTCCTGCCTGGAGTGTGTCCATCAACTCTGATAATGTCTCTTGCTAACCTGGATGGAGGAAAATGAGGGGCGGGTGTGTATAAATACCCAGGGATTTGCATGCCTGGAATGCGGGTAAAGCAGTGATTAGAGGATATTTTATAACACAAGGTATAAGAATAAAACGGGAAAGTGAAAAGGAAAAAATAAAACTAATGGAAGAAAAAGGAAAAAAGAAAAAGAACAAATTAAACAACCAAATAATGAAACAATTAAAAAAGAAATTAGATTATTACAGACAGAATACATGTCCAAAATAGAACAGGAAGTAGAGTGGAATGTGAAAATGTGGAAGCAAAATAATTTTGAATTTGTAAACCCAAGAAATATTTGGCGTGGCAATTGAGAAAGAGGAGGTCGATGAAACAAGGGAATGAAAGATAGAGTATGGAAAAGGTGTGATGTATGTTTTTAAATTGTTTTTGTTTTGTTTTGTTTAGGGTTAGGGTTAGGGATAGGGTTTTGTTTAGTTTAATGTGTTTAGTTTAATGTGTTAAGGTTGTGCTTTGTATTGTTTATATTTTGTATTGTATTGTTTTTTTCTTTTGTCTTTTTCTTTTGTCTTTTCTTTCTTCTTTTCCTTTTTTGTAAGCTTTAAAAGTAATAAATATTATTTTAAAAAAAGAGAAAGAGGCAAAATCAAAGACAAATAAATAGAATAAAAATAGGAGAGAAAATCATGGATGATCCAAAAGTAATAATGAAAAAATTCAAGAAATATTATAAAGACCTATATAAGATATACATGCAGAAATAGAAGTGAATAAGTTCCTACATCAACAAAGAATCCCAGAAATAAACAAAGAAAAATTACAAATCCTAGACTCTTCAATAACAACATCAGAAATTAAAAATGCAATTAAAAAACTAAAATCAGGGAAACTGATTTTACTTGATGGACGCCCAGCAGAATTCTATTTTTAAAAAATGGAGGAAATTCTAATAGCTCCACTGGCTGAAATAAGGAATAATATTCTAAATAAAGGAAAAATCTCAGATACATGGATAGAAGCATACGTAACTTTAATACCAAAACCAGGAGGAGATCTGGAGCTACTATCCAATTACAGGCCAATATCGTTGTTAAACTGTGATTACAAACTTTTTGCCAATATATTGGCACAAAGGCTCAAAGAGGCCATTAAGGAAATAATACACCCAAATCAGTCAGGATTTGTCCCTGGAAGACAAATCTCGGCTAACACTAGAAATATTGTAGATATTATTGAATACTTAGAAGTTAAAAATGACAAAAAAGCTGCTCTCTTATTACTTGATGCAGAAAAAGCATTCGATAATGTTTCGTGGTATTATATGAATAAACAACTCAAGGTTATGGGTCTAGGAACAAAATTTAGAAACGGAATAGAATCAATATACGAATATCAAAAGGCAAGGTTGATAATAAATGGAAATTTAACGGATAATATCACTAGAAATAAAGGAACTAGACAGGGATGCCCTCTGTCACCCCTGCTATTCATACTAGCTTTGGAACCGCTGCTGCATAATATTAGGAAAGAAGAGGGTATAAAAGGAATTACAATTGGAGAGAAATCATATAAAATTAGAGCATTTGCTGATGACATAATAATAACAACACATGAACCAGGAGAGAAATCATATAAAATTAGAGCATTTGCTGATGACATAATAATAACAATACAGGAACCAAATCAAAGTATCCCAGCAGCCATGGACGTAATTACAAAATCTGGAAAGCTAATGGGCCTGAAGATAAATTACCAAAAAACTAAGTTATTTACCAAAAACTTAACACAAGACGAGAAAACTGAATTACAGGAAAAAACAGGCTTGGAAAGTAAAGTATCTTGGATTGTGGATCTCAAACAAAAACATAAATCTTTATGAAGATAACTATATTTATACATGGAAGGAAATAAAGAAAGATATGGAAAAATGGACTAAATGACACCTCTCCCTTTTGGAAAGAATCTCGGCAATAAAAATGAACATCCTCCCCAAGATGATTTTTTTGTTTCAAACTCTTCCGATCTTGGGAGGAATGAAATGCTTGCAGGAATGGGAAAAGGAGCTAGCCAGATTTGTATGGAATGGCAATAAGCCGAGAATCAAACACCAGATATTAATAGACAAAAGAGAAAGAGGTGGATTTGGACTACCGGATTTGGAACTATACCATGCCGCAGCTGGACTAGTTTGGTTAAAGAAATGGATTACACTAAAAGATACAGATGTATTAGATCTTGAGGGGCACGACAACCTGTTTGAGTGGCATGCCTATCGGGTATATGAAAAGGTGAAAGTACACAAAGGTTTCTTGGGCCATGTAGTAAGTGTTGTGAATCAAGCCTATATCGGGAGAAACTGGCAACTCTCCCAGGCACCCGGCTTGGTCTCCGGTTGACCTCCCTGGCTGCATTCGCCAGCAAGATCCAGGCTAGGTCGCGATAGGCAATTCTTCCCAGCGTGGGAAGAGCACACCCACTCCCTCCTGCCCCCTGGCAGGGAAGGAGATAGACAGAAACGTATTTACATGCTTTTATTTCTGACTCTTCAGCATTACAGAAAACGTGTCTGTACTCTTCAAACTCCAGCAATGAAGTGACAAAGACTTCCTGTACTTCCTGTACATACACAAGAGGAAGGTCTCAAATTACACTCTGAGCAAATTCCGGTGCATCGCCCTGTGAACTGACTGTCCCACTGTTTCCCACAGACAGTCCCAACATTCCCATCATGTGTTGTTTTCAAGCTACCAGTTTGCAGCTGCGTTGCTTCCATATCGTAACAGTAAGAAGATCACTCTATAAAATCTGGAGTAAATACAGAGGAATTTGGGAACCTAAGATACCTTTGTGGACGTCCCCAACAGAAGTGATAGCAGTCAAAAGGAAAAACATGAAGGGAGACTGGCCCACTTACAGGATTTTATTAGAACCAGACAAAGAAATGCCAATCCTAAAAAAATATGAGGATATTAAACACCATCTGTCAGGTTGGCTACAGTATTTCCAACTAAACCAAAAATTGAGTGCAGATAAAAGAGAAGGCCTTGCCAAAGAAACTTCCGCCTTTGAAAAAGAGTTAATATATAATAAAGGAAAATATATATCAAAAATGTACGAACAACTTTTGGAGTGAGAAGTGAAAGAGGAGCAGGTTAAAACATCTATGATAAAATGGGCGCAGGACTTTGGATACAATATTAATATGGAACAGTGGGAAATGCTATAATTTATAATCATGCTATAATTTGAGGGAAAATACCATGAAGATGCTTTATCGATGGCATCACACCCCGGCAAAACTCGCCAAAATGTACAAGGGAAGTTCACCAATATGCTGGCGCTGCAAAAAGGAAATAGGATCTTACTACCATATGTGGTGGACTTGCACGGTTATAAGCGAGTTTTGGAATAAAATATATTATGAATTTAAGAAATTATAAATAAAATTATTTATTATTAAAAATATAATAATAAAATATATGATAAATTTAAGAAATTATGTAAACTTACTTTTTAAAAAATGTTGTGGTTCTGGACTGTCAGGAGTTAACACTCCAGAAGCGTTCTTATCAACTGGGTGCACTGCCCACATGATCCGTGCTTTTTTCCTTTGATCTGTACTCCGGAGGCTTCGGGTTGCCTTCTGCAGAAGCCTGGAGAGCGAGAGGGGTCGGTGCGCACCCACCCCTCTCGCTCTCCAGGTTTCAAAGATAGCCGCCTGAAGCCTCCAGAGCGCAGCGGGAGCTAAGCTCCATTTCTCCTGCCGCTTCGCTGAAGTGGCACTGCGCAGAGAGGGGGAGATTTTTTTTCTCTTGTTCTCCCACTCTAAACCAAGGTGCATCCTATGGTCGGGTGCGTCCTATATAGCGAAAAATAAGGTATTTCAAAAGCTGGTGTTGTTTTTATGCCCTGTTTGAAAGCTGATATTGATGTGTATGTACTTGATGGTATGAAATGTGGGTTACTTTCTGTTTATGCTCTTGACAATGCTGGTTTCCAGGTGCAGTTTGGGAACCAGGTATGCACCATTTCCAAAGTTGGGGAGCAGTTAGTACAGGTACGAGGCCATGATGGGCTGTACATACTAGAAACAGGTGATGACGCTTCTGAGGAAGCACAGGAAAAGTGTACCAACGTCCCCACTCATGACCAGTGTATGCACTTATGGCATGGAAGATTTTCGCACACGAACTGGAGATACGTGTGTAAACAGGTAGAGTGTGCTGAGGGCTGTAAAATGAAGGAGTGCCCTAAGTTTCTCGACTGTAGAGCTTGTAAAAAAGCCAAAGTGTAGACCACCAATTACCCGAGGTCTCAAAGAGTGACCAAGAAAGCTTTTGAGCTTGTGCATGTAGATCTTTGTGGTCCGATGCCAGTGGCTAGCTTGGGTAATTCCAGATACATTCTGTGTCTCACGGATGATTTCTCAAGGGTGGGATGGATTATCACACTCTGAGATAAAGGGCAAGCAGCCAAGGAGATCAAAGAGTGGGTAGTAGCAGTAGAACTGGAGTTTGACACCCGCGTCAAAGCGTTTCAGACAGACAGAGGGTCGGAGTTTATGGCCTCTAGTCTGCAAAACTTCTTCCGTGCAAAGGGTATTAAGCACAGGAAGACAGTGCCTTATTCCCCGCAAAAAAATGGAGTTGCAGAGTGCAGGAATCAAACCCTGCAAGAGGCCATGGAGGCTCTTCTGTTCGATTCAGGGCTGCCCAAATGCTATTGGGCCGAGGCTGTGAAGGCAGCGTCGTTCACATTGAACAGGACATATAATTCTGTGGTTGGGAACATGGAAGGAAACCCAAGGTGCACTACTTTCGTACCTTTGGGGCGGAGGCTTGGGTATTGATTCCCAAACAGCAGCACAGGAAAGGTGGCCCTAGATCACACAAAATGATTTTCTGTGGATACGAACCAGGGTCAAAAGCCTACGTATCCAAGTGGAGATCGCTCACATGTGGTAATCAGCAGGAACACTGAATTTTGTGAGCAGGCTGGTTGGGACAGGATTCACGGAAACCCCGAAGTGCTCACAGTTTTGTTTAGCAGTCTTGGTTCAGAGGATCAGCCAATTGCACCTGCTGGCAGAGCTGATGGCGATGCACCTGCTGCCGAGCTGCCCACCACCACCAGGCCACAGTGCCAGGGGGGCAATTCCAAAGAGAGAGGTGAAGTCAGAACCCAGGAGTGTACCCTCATCTCTGCAGGTTTGGCCTAGTTGGCACAGGTGCAGAAGGTCTCCCTTGTGTCCTACAGAAAAGCACAGTCCAGGAGTGCAACGCAGGCGCAGCAAGTCGCTTGGTGGTTCACCAGACACCAGGGACTCACAGGCAGAGTCCAGCACATCTGGGTCAGAGGGGGAGTCCGGCATGGGGCCAAGATGGTCTAAGAGGACCACGAAGGGTAAACCACTTGACCGTTTCACAGCCACGAATGTGTGGGCTGGTTTTGCTCAGTGCAAACCAGAAAGCTTTGCTGAGGTTCAGAAGTTACCTCAGGCAGAATCCAGCAATTGGCAGAAAGCCATGGAAAAGGAGCTTAGTGCCATGAAGTCTTTAGGAGTCTTCACACTCACAACTCTGCCAGCTGACCAGCAGGCAGTGAGTTGTCACTGGGTCTACAGGTTGAAACCCACTGCAGGTGGAGATCCACAATATAAAGCCAGATTGGTGGCAAGAGGTTTCAGCCAGCAACCGGGGCTACACCATTCCCAGGTGTACGTGCCCACAGCCAGAAATGAGACCATGCGATTGCTTTTGGCAATAGCAGCGCAAAGAGGTTCTGAGGTCGCTCATTTTGACATCAATGTTGCCTATTTAAACTCGCCACTGCAGGAGGAGATCTACATGTTACCTCCATCAGGGTTTGAGGGCGACAAACCAGGTCTGGTATGGAGACTCCACCGTTCGATTTATGGCTTTAGACAGTCAGCCAGAAATTGGAATTTATGTCTCAACGAAGCTCTGCGGAAGCTAGGGTTCCAGAAGAGTCTGACAGACAGCTGCCTGTACCTGAAGGGGACAGGCCAGCAGCAGGATCTGGCTCTTATCTTTGTTGACGACATTGTATTTGTTGCCAGTACAGGTAAACAGGTGCAGGAGTTTGCAAGGAGGCTGAAGCAGCACTTCAAACTCAAGGAGTTGGGTCCTGTGAGCTTATATCTTGGGGTGCAGATTCACAGAGACTGAGATGGCAGTTTTTTGCTAAATCAGAGAGCAAAGATAGAGCAATTACTGCAAAAGTTCAAGATGGCAGACTGCAAAGGTGTCAGAACACCAATGGAAACATGTTTTCTGAAAGACAGCCAGTCTGAGGTAAAGCCAGAGTTTGAAAACCTGGAGGTGTTTCAATCTGCTCTGGGGAGTCTGCTATATCTATCACAATGGAGCAGACCCAATATAGCCTTTGCTGTTAATCTCCTGAGCAGAGGGGCTGCAAAACCCAGTGTGGTGGCCTGGAATGGCGTAAAAAGGATCCTTAGGTATCTGCAAGAGACCAAGGAGTATAGCCTCACACTGTCAGCTCAGGGAGCGCAGGAACAAAAATCAGGCAAAAATCAAATCGCGTGTCGGAGAAGGGAAACCTGAAAAGAGGAAGTTGCTGCTTTCCTGCATTCTACCTCAGGGTCTTACTGGCCACCCGCTTGTGTTTCGTTGCTGTGTTTGCTCAAACGGAACAAAGAGCAGGCAAATCCCCTCCCCTCCAGGCAAGCAGAGGGGAAAGCAGAGCGTCCTTCCTTCTAATTCCTCTCCCTGCTCCTCGCAGGCAGCCAGAAAACATGCAGGTGGGAGAGAGGGAGAGAGATAGAGGGCTGGCTTGGGTGGGGGAGGTGACTTTTGCCTTTCTTTCTTTCCTCCCTCCCGTTAAATCCCTCTCCTGCATTCTTAGCCAGCTGCTTCTCTGCACACCCCTCTCATGCTCCTTGTCCCTTCTGTATTTTTCCTTCCCTCCCCACTTAAAATGTAGTTACAAAGCATGGATCCACATGGATCCTCAGGATCTTTGCATTGGGTCACCCCAAATTCACCATCAGATCACATAGCATGTCCATGGCTACAGCCTGCCCCCCCAAAATCACGCACCCACTGTTGCTTGGGGCTGCAATGGTGCAAAAACGTGGTTACAAAGCATGGATCCACATGGATCCTCAGGATCTTTGCATTGGGTCACCCCAAATTCACCATCAGATCACATAGCATGTCCATGGCTACAGCCTGCACCAAAAAAATCACGCACCCACTGTTGCTTGGGGCCACAATGGTGCAAAAACATGGTTACAAAGCATGGATCCACGGGGATTCTCAGGATTTTTGCATTGGGTCACCCCAAATTCACCATCCGATCACATGTCTGTGGCCACAGCATGAAGCACAAAAATGATACATCCACTGTTTCATTCAGAATCCCCCCCCCTTCTTTTCCTCCTCTAAAAACGATGTGCGTGTTATGGTCAGGTGCGTGTTATAGAGCGAAAAATACGGTACTCAATTACGGCTGCAAGAATACTGATAGCCAGAAGTTGGAAATGTGAAACAACACCTACAATAATAGATTGGCAATCAGTCATGCTTGAGTACTTTCAATTAGCAAAGCTGACCGGAAAAGTCAGAGGAGCCCCAAATCAAAAAATATCCAGAGAATGGAGACTATTCAAAGAATATATAAGTTTATACTGTAAAAATGACGTTATCCTAGCAGAACTGAATGATACTTGTATAAAATAAACAAATGGAGTAAATATACTAGGAAAATAGACAGGAAAAGTTATAAAACAAACTGTGCAATAAAATTAAGACAATAGGAAAAGTACAGCGAGAATGATTAGAAGTTTCTTCCAGAAGACTTTATTAGAAAAGACAGGATGTTATAGTCAATGCTCATCTCATATTGCCAGTTACAGATAGGTAGCCGTGTTGGTCTGCCATAGTCAAAACAAAAATTTTTTTTCCTTCCAGTAGCACCTTAAAGACCAACTAAGTTAGTTCTTGGTATGAGCTTTCGTGTGCATGCACACTGTGTATCTGAAGAAGTGTGCATGCACACGAAAGCTCATACCAAGAACTAACTTAGTTGGTCTTTAAGGTGCTACTGGAAGGAAAAAATTTTTTTGTTTTGACATCTCATATTGTTAACTCTTCTTTGCTTTTTATCCTCATTTACTATATTTCTTTCTTTTATATTTTTGTGTTTAATTTTGCTGTAATTATTTGTAATGTACATGTAAGATGATATTTTAAATCAATAAGGATGAATTATTAAAAAAAGAGAGGAATGCATCCATCGCTCTGCCTACCACTGCAACTGGCGCCACTTCCTACTGCCATACAGGTCCCAGGAAGGTTGCTCACAGTTGTAAGGGAGGGATACAAAAATGGGAAAGGCTGCAATCTGAATCCCACATACCTGGTGCTCAGAGTAAGACCCAGTGAATTAAATAGGAGTTACTTCTGAACAGATACAGTTGTCATCATGTAGTGATCATTGTGGCCAAATCGTAGAAAATGCTGAGCTAGTAGTTCACAGGAGCCAATAAATGGTGCTGGGGCACTGGAGTCAGGGAGAGGGAGAGTGTTATGTACTGAAGTTCGCACCCTGGGCCAGCAGGGGGATACTGTAGATAGTTATGCAGATGAAGGATCGAAAGTGACGTTCAGTGATTGGATAGTTTTAGAAAATGACAACAGTTACATTGTTCTGGAGCTCTATATAAGCAGGCTGACTGAGCTCCTCAGTTCAGTTCTGTTCCAGCTTATAAATAAAGAGCTGCTTTGGAAGAATCACTGTGTCATCTGATATGTTCGCCCACGACTTAACAGAGAGAGGGAGGATTGTCACTTCCCTGAAAGACATTCAATGTAGAATCATAGAATTGTAGACTTGGAAGGGTCTCAAAGGATCAGCTAGTCCAACTCTCTGCAATGCAGGAATCTCAACACACAGTCCCCCATCCAATGTGAAACCGTACCAGACCCTGATTAGCTTTGCAAATGTGCTAGAAGTTTCTTATTGCTTCACCTCTAGGAGTAAATCCAGACCATTCTGGGTATTTCCTGTATCCCACTGCAATTTAGGTCAAACTCTGACAGATGCCGTATTTTGACTCTAACTGTGGATCCAAGTAATAAATACTTCCTGTTTGGTCCTCCTACCTGCAAAAGTACTTTAGAAATGGCAGAGACTGCTGTAAAGGGGTGAGAGCAGGAGAGACTCGGTTTCTTTTTAAAAATGTAAGAAAAGTCCATTTATTCAGCCCCCTCAGTATACATAAGCACGCCAGTCTCTTGCTAGATTATCATCACAACTTCATCCCCATAGATAATGCACTGTGTTCTGATTATAATCATTCCCTCCCACCCCAAGGCCGAGGATGCAGGTGCATTCAGACCATCTGAATGACTTCTTTCGCCTTGGTAACTGCAGTATCCCCCTGTGAACACCTGAAAGCTTCAGTCTGAGCTGCAGTGGCACTCCGATAAGATGCCAGCACCTTCTCCAGCCTCCCTAATGGATTTCTAAGTGATGTATTATCACTGAACTGCTCCTTTTCTTGCCCACCCCTCCTTTAACGGCCATTTCCCATTGCACATCCTGATTTATAGTGTGGAGGTGGAGAATGAGCACAGCGTTGTCTATGACACCCATTGTGCACATCCCTGCTGGCTTCTGCCAAAGCCTGATTTCAATGTAGATACCAAACTTTTCTTTTAAAGAGGGGAGGGGCACACAATCTAATGGAGGATTCCTCCCCACCCGCCCCTCGCATGCCTCTGATTCATGCTTGACACTGAGCTTATATCTCCCGCCGACTGGCATTAGCAGACATCAGTGTGTCTGGAGGAAATAATTTTAGATCTTATCGAGGAATTTTGCTGAGCCACTTTTGGCTCATTCGACACCCATAAACCTGTCACTCCTTGCCAGTGTAACTTACTCTCTCTTCCCTATTCCTTCCTTCGATCTTTTGCTTTCAGAGCACTATTTCCCCATCATTTATCCATCCTTACTTCATTGCTTCTGGAAAATAGTGTGTGTTTGTGTGTGCATGTGTAAGGCTCCTTATTAAAAACACACACTTTCTGTTACTTACACACAATGTCAGAGGAGCACAACTTTCTTCCTTCTTCCTCTCTTCCTCCTTCCCTCCCTCGCTTTCTCTCTGCCCACCTTCCCAGCTCACAGGCTTTTCTTTGTCAGGTTTGTTGGCCTGTGACTGACAAGCAATTACAATAAGTAATTTCATTTCTGTGGAAGATAATAAAACGTGATACCATAACTACCCACAGAGCCTCAAACGTATTTATGTTCAGTCTAATAACCTGGTGTGATGCTGTTAATCTTAACAAAGGGTGCCTGGCAGGTGCCGCCGAAAGCTGGATCTTCATGTTCGTTCACTGTTTGCCGAGCTTTCCACAGGGAGAGCTCCAAGCTGTTTAAAACAGGGCTCCGGTCTAGTTTTTAATTACATTTAGTTTATTGGAGGCAGAGCCAGATGCATAAGTAATCCGGGAACCTGCCACTCCTTATGAAAATTAAGTGGGGGGAAGGGGAGAGAAAAAAGATTTAGCAAGATAATTTCTGCCTTTTACCTGCAGTGGAGGTTGCAGGGCGCTGCCAGGGATCACAGGGAGGTTTGGGAATTGTTCACTGCACCAGGCCAGTGAGCGGGACGAGATTGTCATCAGATTTGTTTAAAATGCTGCGTGTGAGTCTCAATATGCAGCATGTGGTATTGGCTGTGAAATTACCATGTCAGATTGTGTTTTATTTTTAACAACCAAAAATCCTGCCCACATGGTTGTAAAGTAATGTTGTGGAATGGGCAGAAAATTGTTTTTTTAGAAACACTGGTACCTTGCATGCCTCTTTTTGGCTACATTTAGACAGCACTTATTCCTTTTCCCCCAACATTTCCTTACGTGTTAATTACCACATTTTTTTATATCTATTCCACACAATGTCAAAGCCACTTTCTGAAATGTAGCAGAATGGAATGGAAGTTCAGAGCTCATTTCTGCGTTTAATTGCTTATGGTGTGTGTGGCGGGGGGACTATTTGCAACCCCATTAACCCAGAAAATCACAGGAGTTTTACGCTGTAAATTTTCTGCTGCAAATCACACCATGTGATGAAATCTGGGGTGCTGTCCCAGCCTAGAGGTCTTTCCTGCCGTTCTTGTGGGTGAATCACGAGGGAGCAGAAGCAAACGCGCGCACAAAGCGTGGCCACATGCCGTTGTGTCACACCCACTGCTATAAATGAAATTGAGGGCGACCTGGTGGTATATCCATTTCCAAAACATAAGTGTGAGAAATTGGGACAGAAGCAGTGGCCTGGTTACAAGGAAAGCTAAAACAATAATCCCTGTGTCTGAATACATCCAAATGTAAACATTTGTGCATTCCAAACCTTTCAAGGTCTCACCTGGCTTTCTTTCCTGTCACAACATGTTCCAGGTTCAAATTAATTAAAAATGGTGGTGGTGGGGAGGGGAATAGCAGGCTGAAAAGGGGAAAGGAAGAGAGTTGCCACCTGTCCTTTAAAATACAGATTTGTTCCGTTGCGGGGGTGGATGGTCCTCTGTTGCATTTGGGATGCCTTTTGTCACAGTTTGGAAGTCATAATAAAATGTGAAAGTTTTGCACTCACCCTAACTTGCTTGTCTCGCACAGTCTTCCTGTTAGGCCTCAGCTTTTGTAGCTGGAGTCAGTCAGTGTCCCAAAATGCTTTGTTATGAAGAATAGTCCTGGTAGCCAAATCTAAAACAAAACCTTTAAGCAACTGCAGAACCTTCACCAATGGTGGTCTGTAGCTTTAACATACCTAAAGCTGAATTATACAGCAGCCCAACACGAAAAAGGAAATGAAGGCAGGGAACATGATATGCCATATGGCAGATTTCTGATACATTTAACAATTAGAGTTTAATAAACGAGTAGTTCGGTTATTAAAAATGGAAAGTAGCCACAGAGAAATGCCCCAGTTAGCTTCTCAAATGGTAAAATGAGATGCTAAGTTGTGAAAGGCTCTTTTTAATGAGGTACAGATGAAGCAGATAAATCAAATTTCGGGCAGCTAATGCAGCTTGTCAGACTGCCAGCTTAAACTGATCATTTAAGTGATGTCCTACCCATGTCATTTCCAGCACATAACTGCCCGCCATGTGTCCACATGCAAGTGCTTTCCTGTTCCGTGCTGCTTGTCTCCGTATCTGCCTGCATTTATTCTGCCTTTCCACTGCCTGGCACTTTTCACATATGTCCGCACAGCATGACAGACAGAATAGTAGGCCCTGATAGATGGGTTATCCAAATGGCCAAGAGGTGAATAGGAATAATGCAGAGATCTGAACTCATTTCTAAGGTAAACATGAGAACATTTGCTGTGTGAAGGAGTCTGGGAGGTGTCCGCTTGGGGCTGGATGGAGCAGCGTTTTAGTTGCTTGCTGTTTACAGATATTTTCTGAGACTTTTGAATTTAAAGGTCACTTATTATTATCATTCAGCTGTTCACCTCACCAGGGAATCACTCCTTTTTGGAGGGCTCTGAATGGAGCATTCAGCAAGGCGCTTTGAAAATACGGGAGTAATACTCTGAGAGAACAATTGTGTATGTTACCTCTTCTGAGAGCCAAACTAGACACAGCACAGGAGATGTGTGTAACAGCCTTCCAACGTTCGTCTGTTTTTATTAAAAGAAGCTATGGTGAATGGGAGAGTAGCAATGAAGGTGTCGTCATATCGACTCACCCCTCATGTAGCTGGGAAAGCAGTTGGGAAGGCAATCTTGAGCAGAAAAGCAGCCAGAGAGGAATTTCAGCAGCACACAATTTCTTCCCCATTGTGTGGACCAGCTGCTTCTTAATTAACCGAAATATTGCACACATCTCCTGTAGTTTAGCCAGCATCTCCCAAAGTGATTTCTAGAAGTGCAGTATGTGGAAGCGTGTCATGGAGCTGCAACCAGATTCTGGACCAATGCTGCGTTCTGGAGCATCTGCAAGAGAACAGCACATTTCACCAGTTCATGTTAGATGTCATCATCTGTTTGTAGGGCCAGGAATCATATATGGAAGCAACTCAATCTCAAAAAAATGGCAAAATATGAATCAAATTGTTACCTCCACGCATAGGGCTTTCATCAGATCTATAAACAGCCAATTTGGGGGAAGTATACTCTCCAACATTTTGCAGACGAAAGCAGGGGTGGGATACCTACCACCCATTCTGATGGCGATTAGTGAAAGTTCGAATTGGGAGTCCCAATTATCTTTATTTTTTTCTAAATATTTTTATTGAATTTTAGATTGTGTAGGAATGCAGGAAAAAAGAAACAAGGTAGACACAACAAAAAATTGAAGTTAAAAATTGTCATAGCCTGGAAAGAAAAAATTATATATTACAGTCCAGTAGGAATAGCAAACTTCCACCCACTACAGAGACTTTCATCAAAAGCCTATAAAAATAAATATGAAAAAGAGAATAAATACCAACATTTACATGCCAATCCACTATTATCCATGTATAGACATTTGTGACTTAGTGCATATATTTTAGAATAAATTAAAATGGAACTGAATGACCCCTACTTGGTTCAGTTTTTTTATTATTATTCATTCGGGTGGGATGTATCCTTAGTTTCAGTACAATTAGCAGAATTTCTCAAGGGACAATTGTCACTTGGTGCCAACAAAAGCAAAATTTAAAATTTATTTGAAGATTTCTCCAACAAAAGATTTTTTTCCTGATTGGCAGAAGTGGTTGGCCAAAAGAGTTTTGATAGACTAGCAAAGTGTCTCAAGAGAGTTCTGTATATGCTTTAAGGATGCTTGAGGAATTCAGCCTTTGTGAACACCAGTTCAAACTGGCCAGACTCACACCTCTCACGCCAGTCACTGGCTTTCACATATTCCAATCAATTTATTCGTTTAATTTACAAATCCATATTTAAATAGGGGTGTGGGCAGTTAGGGGAGGGGTAGGGACATGTTATGCTTCTTCTGGGGCAGTTTGCCCCTCCCTTTGGGCCCCACCCTGCACTCAGCTCTCACCTGTGACTCCTAGAAGATGTCAGCAGGTGACATCATCCACAATCCCAGGAACAGCTTCGACTGGCTGGCTAAGCCAGGTGAGGGCAGGCAATGGGTCTCAAACCCTGGGTGAGTTGGGGGCTTCCCCTGCGTGCGAAGACAGGCTCTGGTGAACTGAGCGGATGAGACCCCATCAGTGAGGCTGAGAGTGGGGTCTTGTCATCTGGGCAGCAGTTTATTTCAGAAGGATGGACTTAGAGGTGAACGTCCCTTAATATCCTCGCCAAGAAGAGCAAAGTGTGGAGAGGTCCAGTCAAAGTTTGTGCATGCCCCCATATCTGATAAATCTTGCAATAAAGACAGAAGAATTCGTGGGGGCGGGGGGAGGAATATGTCAAGGTAATAAAGATATGAGCAATATCAACACGGCAAAAAGATCTAAGGAAATGATTAGTTATTAAAGAGCTGATTAAACAAAATATAATTAGGGCTACCCTGGCCCTTTTCCCAGAGTTCATAAACCTATAAAAGGAACTCTTTGGGGGACAATACAGCTCAAAGTATGTCTTATATAATCAGGCCATTTATGTAGCTAACCTTTTCCTGCCTTGCTTCGGTTTGTGTGTGTTCTGTCTTCCTTTTATACAGCTAAGCTCTTTTCTTATTACTTGTGGTGTTGTACATGACTTACATGCCTCCTTTTCACTCCAAGCAAGGATCACAAGTTGGAAAATGAATCACAGTCTGCAGCTGACATGGAGGACCTAGCTGAAAGACGGCCATTATTTACACAAGGTATCTGGTCATCCCAGAAGGAAATGTTACTCAGAATTTGGGACTTGCAGCTACAAGGTCAAGTGTGGGATTACCTTGAAGCATGAGACGCCACTGTACTTCTCATAAAGACCTAAGAGTGCGCTGAAACTAATCTATCTTGATTTCTGTTAATATCATCTACAAATGACGGTGCCAGCCTATGGTAAGAGTTTTCACAAACCAGAATCTGAGCTCTCCCAGTTATTGGGTGCCCAAAAATAAGCAACACAGGGTTGTATCCAAATGGCACACAGGCAGCCCCCCCCCGGCAGCCAGAGCTCAGTTCTGGCCCCTCTCAGGTGGGCGCCATTGCATTGTAAGAGAACCAGGGAGGTGTTCATGGTGAGTTCTGGCACCTCTTTTTCTAGAAAAATAGCACTATATGCAGGACACATACAAACGGTCTGCCAACAGCTTTTGATGTTTCAGTATTACTGAAAATCAGAATCAGAGACTTTAATTAGGATTGGGATAGAGGGTTGCTAAACCATTTCCTTCTGACTCTCTTCTCACACAAAAAATGGCAACCCCACCCCCTGTTACTTTCCCATCTGCAAGAAAAATATATATGGAATTCTTTCTTTTTTGTGGCAAAATTCATGCCCATTGCAGATTAGCATAAAGGTTTTGAGGGCTCAGTGTTCAGATTTTTAAACACTGAATGCTAGACCTATTAATTATCAACTGACTGGGCTTTCAAGAGACCGCTTCCCACTTAATCCTTTGTCTTTATATTGTCCTTGATACACTGCTGTCATCCTGGTGATGCCGACATATAGGATTATGATACGCCACATTGCCAATCAAAGAATAACCAATGTATGTATAAACTGGAGTGTTTGCTTTATTATGTGTTTACAGAAAACCCATGTATACAACCAGACTGCAAGATGGGAACTAGGCAATCAGGGGACAGAATGTATGTAGGGAGATCAAGAGTTACTGCTTCCAGTAGCGTCTGACACTTATTTACAAAGCTGATAATGAAGCATAAAAAGATATGTATTGACTTAGTTTGGGGGGAAATGAAGTCCCTTACGTACACTGTATATGATCTGGGTGTTTTGCACAGGCATTCTTTTATCCTTCTCCAAGGAATGAAAGTTGCTGACAGCTGCAGAGAAGAAAATAGGACACAGCTCTAAACAAACAGACCAATTAATATAAAAAATTGAAATAAGTTTCATTAGAAGTGCAGAGGGCCATTTTCCATGTTAACAGCATCAGGGTGTTCCTACATATCACTCCTTTGTCTGAGGACTAGAAACACCTGTTGCAGCTGCTCTTAGTAGTAGTAGTAGTAGTGTTTCTTTGTTTGTTTGTTTGTTTGTTTGTTTGTTTGTTGTATATACTGCTTACAAGCCATAATGGATTATAAGCAGTTTACAAGCATAAAACCAATTATATAATCCATGCATAATTTAAATTCTAAAATCCATACATAATTAAGAAATTCATACATAACTAAAATTCCGGGGCTCCTTCCTGCACCACCCAAGCAGCAAGGATATGCCTTGAAAGCACAAGAGGCCACCACTTTGCAGAAGGAAAGCCCATCTGGTCACTGTCCGGATGAGAAACTGCCTCAGAAGTGCCTGTTAGGCAATCTTGCATTCCGGGATGGGGGAAATTGGCAGTATTCCCTTCCTGGAAACTGCAGCAAGACTGGTGTGAGGCACAGCGGCAGCCCACCCTCCTTCCACATAGAGGGCATACTGTCCAAGCGTCTCTATTTTCCAGGGATAGTTCCAGAATTATGAAAGGCATCCTGGCTTCCGATTTGATCCCGGAATGCCCCTCTTTCCCCTACCAGTGCTGCCGCTACTGCTGAGCTTGTCCTGAGTGGCGGCAGCAGTGGTGGCTGCTAGGGAGGCTGCTGCTGGCCTCTTCCCTTGGGCAGCTCATAGCAGCTGCTGGAGAACGGGAGAGGAGGAGGAGGAGGAGGAGAGGCTGCGGCTGCACAGGCCCAGCCGCATGTGACTTTGAGGGGAGGGCTGCCCCGGCGGGAAGAAAAGGGGCAAAGTGCAAGAAAGATGATCAGAGTGCAAGCAGTTTGGATTTTAAAAAGAAAGAAAGAAACACTTTGTACATCTGTGTCTAATCTTGTCCCTTTCTAAAATTTATTTACTGGTGGGTGTGGGTGTTTGTAAATCTACCAAAGAATAAAACAAAATCAGGATTAAGGGGTTTTCTCAGGGCAGTGGAGGGCGTGTATGCTGTGTCCGATTGGTGAAGTGGTGGCGGCACCCACCCTTCTTCTGATAGGAAATGCTCTGCGGGTGGAAGGGGGAGAGAAAAAAAGGAGGTTGAGGAGGGTCATTTGGGGGGGTTATAAATGTCCCTATTTTCAGCTGAGGAATGTTTGAGGGTATGAGACTGAGGCCTAGGTGTGTTGCACTGGCCCCTATGCCACAAGTCCCCTGAAAGGAACTAAAGGCAGCTTACAGATAAAATAAGAACAGCTAAAAACATGGGGGCTGTTAAGTTGTGGGTGAATATATCAGACAACACAGCGATTCTCCAAACAGCTCTTGTTTATTCACAGGTCAGAACTGAACTGAACTGAAGGGTTCAGCCAGCCTGTAACTGTAACAACTTTCTGTAACTATACAATCACTGAACATCACTTTCGATCCCTTATTTGCATATGTGGACCTGAACTATCTACAGTATCCCCCTGCTGGCCCAGGGTGAGAACTTCAGTACATAACAGGGGCATAGCAGGAACAATCGTTAAAAAGCAATTAAACATTAATCAAATTCAAATTATATATATAGGAGCCTTCAGCTACCCCGATATCTCTTGGAACTCAAATTCTGCTAAGAATGTAATGTCCAACAAATTCCTCCATTGCCTCACTGACAATTTTATTTTCCAGAAGGTGGAAGAAGCAACAAGAGGATCATCTATCTGGACCAACAGTGAGGAACTGATCAACAAAGTGGAAGTACTCAGAAACCTGGGAGGAAGTGAGCATGTCCTCTTGGGTTTCATTACACCGAGGCAAAAGAAAGCCGAGTGTTGGCGGACATGCGCTCTGGACATTAGGCAGGCCAGTTTCAAAAGGAGCTTCTGAGTGAGAACCCATGGTCAGAATTACTCAAAGAGAAAAGAGTCCAAGATGGATGGGAGTTTCTAAAAGGAGAAATAATGAAGACCCAAATGCAGACAATTCCAACAAGAAAGAAAAGTGGGAGGTGTCTAAAGAAACCAGTTCAGGAGAAGTCCCTAACTCACCAAGGGTTTGAGACCATTGGCTCCTCTCACCTGGTTTAGCTGGTCAGTGGAAGCCGTTCCCAGGGTGTAGCCACTGTCACCTGCTGACAGCTTCTAGGAGCCACAAGTGAGAGCTGAGTGCAGAGTGGGGACCAAAGGGGGGTAAACTAACCCAGAAGGAGCACAATGTGTACCCCACCAGAGGAACCTCCCCTCCCCAAACGCCCCATCTATATATGCATTAATTGACAGGCCCAATTTTCACAATGGGTCTGGTACCCTCCTGTCTACTTCCACTGTTACTTCACAGAACATTGCTGTTTTCTCCAAGGCAGGCTAAGGCAGGTGAGAGGAAATGAAAATGCCCTCGGGGGGAAAGAGCTGAAAGAGGAATGAAAAAGAAATGGTCGTCATAAAAATCAAAATGCTCCACAATTGTTGTAGCCACCAGCTGCATAATATGGCAGCGTGCAAAGGCATCTGACTAGAGGAATGAGAGCATCCAGAGAGGTAAAGGATGCCTGTCGCAAGCAATGGTGGGGAAAGCAGCAACAGGTATGAAAGCAATAAACTCAAGTACTCTCTCCTGCTTTGCCTCCAGGAGGGTTACGATTTTTCTAGTTCTTAAGCCAGGCAAAGAGGTCCAGTCTTGACCCTAATTATGCTGATCAGCAAGTATGTTCAAGCAATTCCTCTCACTGGCAAACAGCTTTCTCCTTTCTGAGTTAACCATTAAATACCCCAGAACTAGAATCATAAAGCAGGCACGTGTTCGCCGACACACAGTTGCACATTGTAAATAAAATTCATCCAAGTAGGTTTTTCCCCCCTGTTACATGCTGACCTGAGATAACTTGCATTGGTTTCCTTAGGAAGGAGCTGTTACCAACTGATCAGACTCTGTGACTGACACCAGCTAAAGAGCTTTGCTCAACTTATCTGCAGATTGTCAAAACGCCTCAGATTAATTTAGACCTTCTGGCTGGTTTGGCATATATCTGGCAAATTATGTTGAGCAGCACAGCATAGGTCAAAATTAATTAATTCTGCATAGGTCAAAATTAATTAAATAACTTTTGTTAGGGTAGTGGGTCATTGCAATCGTACAATTTTTATTTCATTCGTTCTAAAAGAATTATAGACTACAAAATCTATAGACCACAAAAACACAAAACTCTCAAAGCAGTGTACATAATAAGATTATCAATAAAAAGCAGCTAATGTTCACAAAACAGTTTAAAAACAAATAATACATAAGATAATTATCAATAAAATCAGTAAAACTTTTAAAACATGCATTACTAGCTAAATTATATTTCTGGGTAGGCTTGCTGAAATAAAAATGTTCAGCAGCTGTCTGAAACAAGAGGGTGAGGGTGCCTATCTGATGTTAAAAATGCTAATAGGCAGGTGCTACAGTGCTAAGAGATTGACTCATCACCAATGTGGAACAAGCATCACTGGGCATTTGTAAAAGGGCAAATTCTGCACAACCAAAGGAGTTAAATAGGCACATATGGGGAGAGGTGAGCCCTCAAGTAAACCAGTCCCACGGTTTTCCACCACCACCACCCCTCTCTCTCCACTTAAATAAAAGCCATACAAGATTGTGGCAGTGACACGGTTTCCAAATCTTTCCTTTCCCACAAGATACAGATAAGCCACATCAGGACTGCATCGGCAGGAAAAGGAAGGGTCCAATGCCAGCAGATAGACTCCATCCATCCAACAGACACTGGCGGAGGAAGAGGAGTGTTTGGGGAGCGCACCGCCCCCGGCAGCGCCATCCCTGTAGGGTGCCATCGCGGCTGCCCCCCGCCCCTGCAGGCTGTATACCCCACCCCTGCAGGTGGCGCGCCAGCCCTGTCCCTGCCTGCTCTCCACCCTCCAGTGCCGGAACATGAAGCTTCACCACTGCCAACAGATAAAGTGTTGTTCTGGGGCACTTCAAAGATTATGATGTGTTTGTTCTTTCCCTTTTGATTATATTATCTGAGAAATAACCAGTCAAAAAGGTAATTAGGAAACACAAGCAAACACTAGTAAACCAACATTATTAAAGAAAAGAAAAATACCAAGCAAACATTATGAAAGAGTAATCAAAACAAGGAATCACAAACATAAATAAGTTATCATTTCAAAGTAATTTAACTGCTTGGTCCAAGGGTTTAATATTTTGAGATTTGCTATTAACCCTCTCTCAATTTGATTGCCTGGGTTAATTTCACTGTGCTTGTAATTTCCAGGATCTTAATTAGTTCTTGAGAGAATGGGGTGCATCTATTTGTTTTCAGAACGTGAATTAGGTTTAGCTCAAAGATGAGGAATCTGTGGACCTCCAGAACGTTGCTTGGCTCCTGCTTCCATCCTCCCCAGTCAATGGAGCCTGTGGTCACAGATGATGAGAGATGTAGTCCAGAGACATCGAGACAGCTGCAGATTCCCAATCCCCGGGTTACCTTCTAAGAACATGCAAAACCAGCTCCTGTTTCTTCCTTTTTTACAACTTTCAAATAAGTCACAGCAGTATATGGGTTAGCAGGAGAAGAGATGCACAAAACCGTATTTCTCCATTGTAAGATTCTGGTTTAGAAATTAGCACTAATTGGGAAATTGCTGAATGTGTATAAAGGCTGCCATGCTGGAATCACACTGCCAATTTCTGCTTTGAGGCAGATGGCACATTTTTACACTTTCTGAAGGTATAGAATACATTGCATTTCCAAAGGGTATCCCTGTTTTGAGCTCAAACATGTTTGGGATCTGTCTGCTAGAACCTGTTGTTGTTGTTGTTGTTACAGCATGGTTCTGATAATGCCAAGGTTGCAGGTTTGATCCCCGTATGAGACAGCTGCATATTCCTCCATTGCAAAGGGCTGGAGTAGATGATCCTTGGGTAATTTTATTTTAGGAAATAAAAATGTGTGAAAGATCAGGTTCATAGAAAGTGACCTAGGCACTCGGCAGAAAGGCCTTGGTTTTTCACTTGAAGCCCAAAATCCAGCAAGCGGAGTCAGGTGCAAAAGTCATATGGGGTAGAGCAGTGGAGACAGGGAATTAGATGCAAAATGAATAGAACTGTAGAGTTGGGAGGGGCCCTGAGGGAGTTGGACTAGATGACCCTTGGGGTCCCTTCCAATTCTATAATTCTGTGATTCTATGAAGCCTCAAAGAATGAAGCCAATAGCAGGACTTGTATACACAATGCAAGTGCACATACTACAGTCCAGAGTTCTAGCAGGCTAATTTGGCGAAGGGGTGGGAGGCAGAAAGGCTTTTGTTGTTGCTGCTGCTGTTAACTGAGAGCTAGAAATCCATGCCGATCTGCTGCAGATCATCCAGCAATCTACAGGCAGATCGAGATCCCTACGTTCCAGCACCAAATAAGAAATGCATTACCGTATTTTTCTGTCTATAAGATGCCCCCATGTATAAGACGCCCCCTATTTGGGGGGCTCAGATTTAAGAAAATGGGGTGGAGATGTATCCATGTATAAGACCCCCCTAATTTTTGACATTATTCTTTAGGGGGGAAACCTAGTCTTATACGCGGAAAAACAAGGTATATCTGCTATATAATCTAGTCATCCTTTGTCAATGCCCATATCATACCCTTTCTTGTGCATCACAAATATGCTTTGCTGTGTACCAATAAATAACTAAAAGTTAAAGCTTGAATATGTGGATTATGCAAATTTTCTTTTAAAATGTAATTTTAAAAATACATACATTCAAACTCTGTGTTCAGCACAATGGCGTTCCTCTTCAGAATGTACTGTCTGATGGCTAAAATCAATCTGTTGAAAAGGTAATGAGAATTTCCTCTTTAGCCTTTTAATTAAGTTTTTTTGATCATTAGGAAGTTGTATAGTGCAGAGGAATTCTTCCATCTGCCTAATGAACAGATGTGGATGGGATCGAGTTGCATAAGGCCCTGTGAGTGGCACCTCCATTTCCTTTGGGTGTGTAAAAATTTTGAATTTTGAAGGGACAATGAAATACATTAACTGTGGTTTAAGCCCTACGGACTATGCCTCCAGATTATTTGCTGATTTACCAAACAACACACTTACTCCTAGGTAAGTGTGCGTTAAGACTGCAGTCCTATGTGCACTTAATTCTGTCTCCTATATCAAGAAGGCCAAGATGGTAACCCAACTAGTTTTATTTGGCTTCTCAAAGCCCTGTCAAGTCTGCTTTACCTGTAAAAGAAATGAAAAATGATTCCAAGTTGTAAAAAATAGAGTAATAATAATAATAAAAGGTAAAGGGACCCCTGACCATTAGGTCCAGTCATGACCGACTCTGGGGTTGCGGCGCTCATCTCGCTTTATTGGCCGAGGGAGCCGGCGTTTGACCGCAGACAGCTTCCGGGTCATGTGGCCAGCATGACTAAGCTGCTTCTGGTGAACTAGAGCAGCGCACGGAAACGCCGTTTACCTTCCCACTGGAGCGGTACCTATTTATCTACTTGCAATTTGTCCTTTCGAACTGCTACGTTGGCAGGAGCTGAGACCGAGCAACAGGAGCTCACCCTGTCGCAGGGATTCAAACTGCTGACCTTCTGATCGGCAAGTCCTAGGCTCTGTGGTTTAACCCACAGCGCCACCTGCGTCATAATAATAATAATAATAATAATAATAATAATAATAATAATAATAATTTTTATTTATGCCCCGCCCTCCCCAGCCAAGGCTCTTCTGTATGTTCTACTGTATCACTGTCTCTTGAGGCTGTAGGGCAGAATATAATCAAATGTCTAAAATAATAAATACACCTGGAGTTGGGTGTAGGTTCTCCTGAACTGGGAAGTTCTTCTAGCGAATTTGCTCGTGAGAAAGGCAAAATACACTTCTGGTCATCAAGATTGCTTTTCGGAGACCAGAAGGGCTTCAAGAAGGTGGGCATTTGTGCCCTATATAAACCTTCCCTTGTGAGGAACGTCATCTCTTAGCATTATGGTTACACTTACATAACACTTATTTAACCCAGCCATGTGCATCAATTTGCGTGTATGTATTTATCACAAAGAGCGTTTAGATCAGGCTTGCCAATGTGTTTACTTTGAAGGTTTTGGTGCCGCCCCCGCCCCCCACCAGGAAGACATATCGATCTCAGAGATGCTGGTCTCAGAAGAGCAGCAGCTCTTACAATATTTATTGCATTTGAAGTCTCTGCTCTTGATCTTTTGAAAACTGATCTCAGAGGAGGGTGGCGAGCAGGCGTGGGGGGCAGGGAGGGGAGCATGTGGAAAGAGGGAGGATGCAGAGTCCCTTTGCTCTGAGAGCGTTGATGAAATGTAAGCAGGGAGGTGATCAAGGACATTAGCAGTTTCCAAATTAAGCCTTTAAAATGCATATTAATGAAGGGGGAGAGATGAAAAGGCTTCACAAAGAAGGCCAGGGGTGGGGAGTAAACAGCACTGGCTTTGCAACAGGGGTTTCTTCATTTAGAAGTTTTACCCTGGGGCTCAAGAGCAAGCAGTGGAACACAAAAGCCCACCAGACTTAAGAGACTATGGCTGTGTACACACACTCCCAATTACTCTGCCCCCAAAGCTTTTTGGGGAAGCAGTGGACACAGGATGTTAGCGGCAATCCATATCTAGCCTGTCATTTATTGTGAAATACTGGGTTTGGATGCAAATTCTCCCCCAACCAGCTTTGAACTGAATTGAGAAGAAGGACACAAAACTACCTTGGTGTGTTTTAAGGAAGTAGTGTGCACACCTACGTCCTTCATGGACTCTGTAGCCAAGAAGACATTGAGGAGGGAACTACCCCATGTCCCCCCATAGCAAATTGTGGGGACCAATGGGGAAAGTCTGCAGTAGAACATTGGGGGGGGGGAGTCTCTATTTCCTTGAGGCACCTTCTACACTCATAGTGGAATGGATGTGAGTTGGTCCATTGTATTGCTGTTCACCACCCTCATCTCCAAGCGGTGAGAGACCCCAGGAGTTCCAGGCGCTTACCCAGGGTTCGTGTTTCTTTTGGGAATGAGGTATAGCAGATACTGTGGCGACTTTATGGTCTATGGTTTATTTATACATATATACAACCTGAGTCTGCGATGGAGGAGTTCACAGCATTATCAGCCCCAAAGGGTCTTGTTTCACCCCTAACCACAGCCTTGGATTCAAACAGAAATCCAACATTGCTCTCAGATGTTGCTCTGACTCTCCAGCTTTCTGCTTTACTTCGACGTCACATCACTGCAAACTCTCAGCTCTCGCCTTCGTCTTTTTCTAGCTACCAGCCAGTTGAGGGAGGGGCCTCCCAGCCATTTGCCATCTCAAACAGATCCATATTCCTTTGCGGCCCATCCTCCAGGCATCGCCTCAACACAGGAAGCTAGACTGGCTTATATTTAACACTTGCTGGATCCAAGAGTTAGCAAGGTCTCTGCATGCAGCCTACTTCCCTCCACCCCAAATTCATAACAGCATGTTAAGAGCATAAGGATACATTTTCCTCCACTGTCTGAGTCAGAAAGAAACATGACACTAGCATGGAGGAATCCAAAGACAGAAACAATTTCTACCTTCCCAAACAGAAATGAGTCCTACAGATGTGATAAACAGGCCTGAGCTGCTGAGCGCATTAAAAGAGCTTTAAGAAATTAGTGTGGCTGCTGGATCAAAAGAGTACAGTCGTACCTTGAATCCCGAATGCCACAAACCCGGAAATGATCGTTCCAGTTTGCGAACGTTATTTTGGAACCCGAACATCCAACGGGGCTTCCGCGGCTTCTTATCTCAGAACCCATAGGAGACAGAAGAGGGAGAAAGAGCCACATTAGTTGCTGGGCCTGTCTCTTATTTGTGACAGCAGCTGACTGCTCCATTTGTGGTGACCACCTAGCTCTCTGCCTCCAGCCTTGCCTGGTCTCTGAGAAGCGGCTTGGGCGTCATTCTTCTCAAGCATTTGGGTGAGGTGGTCCGGAAAATGCCTGTGCCGTGGTTTCCATGTGGCAGCTTAAATAAAAAATATTTAAAAATTCTAACCACTGCAGCAACCCACAGCAAAGGCCTTCTCCTGGTCACTTTGTCCAGAATGCCTGCTCTGTTCCACCCTTCTCCTCGCCAGCTAGCGCTGGGATTGCCCTGCCTTCTCCTTCCTCTCTTGTTCTCTGAGCATAGCTCCAATCTGGCTTTCGCACAAATGAGGTTTCTGACCCAGTTTGCAGAGGTTAGGTTTTATATCTTTTTTTTTAAAATGAGTGATTATTTTAAATCCCTATTTTGAAATACTATTTGTTATAGGAACACCATTGTATTAAAGCTGAAGACTGAATGTCCCAGCAGGTCCTCTTAGCCATCACCAGCCGTGACTTCTGATTTAAAGCTCCGCTTTTAAGCAGAGTAACCTTGGCCCTTTTGTCTCATCGTTTCCTCAGCAGCAACTCAGCCTTGGGCATGGAAAGTTGCCCTCCACCGTTCCTGACTTTTCAGCAAGATAAATCTTGTAAACAAATGCCACTCTCATGGTCTTTAGGCCATCCAATGGAGCAGTTACACTGACTCTGATTTTATTACCTGCTGACTGGATGGATTTCTAGAAGTTCCAGTGGAGTATAGTTTATTCCGCTGCAAACAGGATAAACTGATAATGATCCCCTGGTCTTTATTTAAACACACACTGGGATTCATCAACTGGGATTCTTAGATGGAAAGAGAAGTAGATGACTAACTGTCAACATGGCACCATAAAGCCATTACAAACAACAGCATGATACAGGTGTGGAAGAGCTATTAAAAAAGAAACAGCTCTCAAATATTGACTGACTAGTGAGAATGTTTGGTACTCTGTTCAAGTTTCAAAAACAATTCTTACAGCAGTTTTCTCACAAACTTTTCTTATGAAATAAATTTGGAGGACCGTTCCACTCTTGCCTTTTGATTGACACATGCCCACCTTCAGACAAGTTTGCCTCCCTGCCTTGTGTTTCTGAATGACCTGGGTGTGCTTCCTCTGAAGGAAGATAATTCTGCTGCATTTCTCTGTACAGCAGAGACTGAATGATCCAAACACTCCTGATATCGATATGCAGCAGAATCCCAGTGGGAGCGGCTGGAAGGAGGAAAAGCCAGAGCGGTTAATCGGGCAGAGAGGCAACGGGCAGCAGCGTCTTCTGGGGTTTGCATTTTGGACAACTCACAGGCTACTTTAACTTCACAAATTATTGTGGCACATTCCCAGCCGTTCTCTCATCATGGCCCACATAAACCACTGTAGAAATAACTTTTTTATCTCGTTTATCCAGGTCCCCTAAGGTAGGATACCTTATTGTTAAAATCCTTGGCAAATATGATCCAGCTTATATCTGGCTGCTAATTCCTAATGCTGATGCTATTCTGAATCAGTAATGGATTGGATGAGGGTTGATGAACTGCAGCTCAGACCAGAGCTTCTGTGGTAGGGAGGTGGCCCCGTATCTATCTAAGGAAGTGGGGTGCAAGCTGTTCTGAATGTGACCACACGGCCCCAAAGCACCAGATTCATGGCCTGGGAGTTCTGCTGGATCATATCATTGTCCAAGGTGTTCTATCAACTTCACCAGCTACAAACTCTACTGGGCAGAGGTCATCTGGGCCATTTTATCCATGACTTGGTGAACTCTAGGTTAGGCTAGCACAATGGTTATGTTACTGCAATGAGGTGAATAAACTGCTGCAGGACACAACTGTACAGTGCATGATTTTGCATGGTGTGTAGAGAAAGTGTGTTTTCCTTCCTTGCTCACAATACTCAAACCCAGAGCCATTCAAAAAAGTTGTCAGTTCAGGACAGAGCAATGAAACTGGCCACCAAAAGATGTTGCCACCAACTTGTATGGCTTTAAAATGGGGTAGACCCTGAAGATCCTCTGAGATTTTTGCTTAGCAAATATGCTTCAAAATTCACTTTTGGCAAAATTCAGTGGCAACTCTGGAGGTCAGATTTGCTTGCCACATTGGTTCTCTCAGTTAAATGAAAGTGTTACTTTAAGGCCTAACCTGTCACTCACTGCAGGTCATTAATACACTGGTGGTCGCCTCCATAGGTTTTTCCTTGAAAAGTCACTGGGTGACAAGATAAAACTAACTTTTTTAATCAAGCGTATTTGTAGAACCAACAGGCTATAGAAGAGGTGAGGAAAACAATGGAGTAGGAGAGTGTTTATCAAATAGTTTCCTGCGAGACTAATAAAGAGTCAGTTTACCACATAATGTTATTAGTTATATGAAATTAGACTGTCAAGTACAGCTTTATAAGCGACACAGAGAAACAGAGAAGGGCACGTGAGGGAGTGAGAACACCAGGGGCAAATCACTGTCATACATAAAAGAATGCCTGGCAGACAAAGAATTAAGTTCACTCTTCAGGCCAAGCTATCTCTGGCTGTTATAAATACATTTTAATGCCTCTGTCAGCATGGTGAATGCAAGAGGCAGCCTTTTCAAATAGTGTGTGTGTAAAATGCTCCCATTCATAGGAATTGCTTAAAAGAGACATTATTTAGTTTATTTGGTGCTGCAATGAAATTTCAATATAAGTTAGGAAGGGATGGGGGCTCAATGGTTCATTGCCCGCTCCAGGACTTAACTGGGAGCAAGGCTGAGGGCAGGGCCAGGTCCATCCTTAATAAAAAAAGACTTCCCTGCTTCCTCCTCAGGGAGAGAGTGCAGCAGATAGTGCCAGGTGGGAGAAGCCTACTAAGAAATCCC
Organism: Podarcis raffonei; assembly: GCF_027172205.1. Taxonomy (NCBI): domain Eukaryota; kingdom Metazoa; phylum Chordata; class Lepidosauria; order Squamata; family Lacertidae; genus Podarcis; species Podarcis raffonei. The sequence continues at coordinate 137,931,140 of NC_070602.1, forward strand.
CAGGGGGAAATCTCTCCCTCCAGCGGCAGAAGGAACAGCAGTATAACTCTTCCACTAAGTCATATCATTTCTTTTTCCCTGCCCCAGTGAAGTAACTGACACAGGTTTATTTACTTCAGTACTGATATCACTTACTTCTATTTCCATTTCTGTCTCTGGGTGCTGTACAAAATACAGGTGTGGGATAGCCAGCCTCTTAAAACCAACATGCTTAAGTCTAATTAATACATGAATGGATTAATACCATAGAGTAAACTGCTCTGCCAGGCTTAACTATGTCTACTTACCCTCAGCAAGCCTATTGTCCCACCCACTGCAATCTACATGGGAACTTTGTTGTGTGAGGAACTCTGAGCCACATGGCTTTAGCAAGACTCTCTTGAGTTCCTATACCAATAAACTAGGAACTTTTACCACTTTGTAAGTAAGCTTTGGAGCCTGGGCACACATGGAGAGCTAACACTGATGAGAATCATCAAGCTGCCAAAGTGGTTTCACAATTATTTCCTCTCCATAGGACCTATTATTTTTATAATTATTTCCTCTCCCAGGACCTACAGTTTGCCTAAACTGGTTCTGCTATAACAACCATGATTTACTGGCCAAAGAATGAGCCTTGGGCCTGCACATTCACTCCTTGTCTCTCCTCTCCTCCCATTAAGCCACAATGTTCTCGTTTAAAACTGGGAAACTGTGTTTTAATCTCAGTTTACTGATCTGACCCTGTTTAGAAAGGAAGGATTAAGCCACATGACAAATGTTAAAAGACATTTGAAGAGATGTGATATATCTTTGGTGCTAAGCTGAAGTCTCAGTTCATAGGGGGTAACAGTGAAGCTCAATGGGCTCATTAAAAAAAACCCAATGACCTGAGTGTGATGTCCCTACATGACCCAGACAAAGGATTCAATTTGCAAAGTGCCATTGAAAGTAGAAAGTTTGAAAAATGCTTTCCCAGACAAGTCTCTTCCTCAGCTCCACACTTGTAAAATAGAAATAGCTCACAGATTTGTTTGTGAAGGAGGAGGAAGCAATTTATAAAATAGCCTGCACATTGCAAAGAGCTATATGAAGTATGAATTATGTCTCATCACAAGAGCCTAAGTATTTCTTCCTCAATCCAACCAATTTCCATCTAGTCTATTATTCTGTGGCTAGCAGTGGCCAGCCAGAGCATTTGGAAGTTCACAAAGAGGCCATGAAGGCGGCAGCAGCACCCTTTGCTCTTCGTCCCCAGGAGCTGGTGATCAGAGGTGCAAGTGGTACCTGAAGCTAGGGACGGGGGGAAGATCTCCAGTCTGGTATCTCTTAAGTTCAGTTTTCCACATCAGTTTTGCCAAATATATTAAAGATCCTCATGAAAGCTCAGCATCATTTTAGTGCAAATTTCTCCTGACACATGTATTTTCATATGTGATTTTGCAAATCAGTTTTCTGTACAGTCATACCTCTGGTTGCAAACATGATCCGTGTGGGAGGCACATTCGCAACCCGCAGCGTTCGCAGCCTTGAAGCACTGCGTCTGCACACACACATGATGTGATTCGGTGCTTCTGCGCATGTGTGTGATGTCATTATGCGCTTCTTCACATGCGCCAAAACCCAGAAGAAACCTGTTCCAGTACTTCTGGGTTTGGTGCAGTCTGCAACCTGAAAACACGCAACCTGCAGCGTTCGTAACCCGAGGTATGACTGTAATAGAACGTATTTTCGTATATTATTTTCACCACTGTGTGCATTTATATGCAGTTTACCTGACCATAGAATCATTTATGCATTACAGTGGTAGCTCGCAAGACGAATGCCTCGTAAGACGAAAAACTCGCAAGACGAAAGAGTTTTTCATTTTTTGAGTTGTTTCGCAAGGTGAATTTCCCTATGGGCTTGCTTCGCAAGACGAAAACGTCTTGCAAGTTTGTTTCCTTTTTCGTAAAACCGTTAATACCCAGGGTGCATTGCTTGAAGAGGTGCAGTTGCGACTTGACTTCGAGGAGCAACTCATAACACGCGGTGTGGTAGCCTTTTTTGAGGTTTTTGAAGACTTTGGTGATTTTTGAAGCTTTCCCAAAACTTCTTTTGCAGCCATTTGGTAAGTTAAACTTTTAAAACTTTTTTTGGGGTTTTGGATTTTGTGTTGGGGTGTTTGGAATTCAAGGACTTGGTGTTGGGGAGGGGTTTGCAAGAATCTGGAAGCTTGTGGTTTTTTTCCTGCATTTTTATGATTTTTTGTGACCATTGGGCCACTCTGCTGTTGTTAAAAAAAAAGATTTCTGGGTTTGAATTTCTGTGTGGTGGGTGGCTGAGGGAATAGTTGAGGAGGGGTTTGCAAGAATCTGGAAGCTTGTGTGTTTTCTAGGAGGTTTGGTGCTTTTGAATTTTTTGGATGTGAAGCACTGATTTTTTTTGGGGGGGGGTTACGAAGGTAGGAGCTGTGCTGCCATGGGGCCCAAGAAGACTGCTGCTGCAGAGGTCGGCGAGAGGAAGAAGGAGAAGGTTACGCTGGAAATGAAGAAGGAGATCATCCGGAAGCACGACGGTGGAATGCGTGTGACAGACCTCGCCAGGGAGTACGGGAGGAATCCATCGACCATCGGGACCATCCTGAAGATGAGGGAGAAGATCCTTGCGACTGATGTAGCCAAGGGAGTCACCAGGATCGTGAAGAACCGCCCAGCTGTTCTGGAGGAGGTGGAGAAGTTGCTGCTCATCTGGTTAGAAGAGAAGCAGCGTGCAGGGGACACAGTGACTGAGGCCGTCATTTGTGAGAAGGCCAAGGCCTTGCACGCAGCCCTCGTCCGGCAACAGCCAGGAACCTCAGGCGAGCCAGAAGTCTTCAAGGCAAGCAGAGGCTGGTTTGACCGGTTCAAGACAAGATCTGGAATCCACAGCGTGGTCAGGCATGGAGAGGCTGCCAGTTCTGATGTTCCTGCGGCTGAAGACTTTGCAGCGGAGTTCCTGGAGGTTGTGACGACGGAGGTCTACGTTCCACAGCGGCTGTCCTCCAAAGAACTGAGCGACATTTGCCAGAAGTGGAAAGATGTGCAGGCTTTTGCACAGCGGCACCACCCTGACAAGGACCTGACACGTGACCTTGCGAACACTTTTGATACGAGGGTCATGTCGTCTTTCAGGGAGGTGCTGAAAAGGCGGATGAAGCAGCAGACCATGGACAGGTTCTTCAGCAAGAAGCAAAGAGTGGAAGAGGAACCTTCTTCGAGTTGTCCCCCAGAGTCTTAGAAAATGTACTGTACACTTTGCTAATTTTTAATTGTTTTCCTGTCATGTTTAGAAACTTAAATTATTGTTCCTTCAATTTTTGAAATGCTCTTTACAGTATGTGTGACTTTAAAGAGCACTTAATAAACTCTTTTTGTACCAAATTTGGCTTTGTTTGGACTTTTTTTGACCATAGGAACGCATTAATTGATTTTCAATGCATTCCAATGGAATCCGTGCTTCGCAAGACGAAAAATCCGCTTGTGATGGGATGGTGAGCTGCTTGTGCGTAAAATCCTAGTCCCTCAGAGTTTGGCTAAGTCCACAAACCTCTGTCTGTGACGGAGCGCCTTAAGCATGGCTCCATCAGTCGCTCGTTGAATCGGACAGTGGGCGTTTACGGAACTTCTTCCAGCATAAAAGCTCCTTAACGGAAACGCGTCTTCTGGACTCTCGGCGTGACAGTTTCCGGCGAGGAGTGGGTGTCCCTACAGGAGGTCCTGAAACCTCCCCACTGTTCTCGCTTGAAGTGTCTCTGAGCCCTCCCTCCGACTCACTTTCCCTTGGAACTCCACTTCTCCCCCTGCTGGTCCCCTCCTCAGCTGAATGGTCTCTCTCACCCTCCGTGAGCCCTTTCACCTCCTGCGTCTCAGATGGCAGTTCCCTGACATCCACCTCCCCTCCAGGGCCCCCTTCACCCCCTTCCCTCCCCTCCTCTGCGGGAGGCGAGGGAGCAAAACCCCTGAAGGAACCTCCCTCATCTTCCGAAGTTTCGAACACTTCCCTCCACCTCTTGCTGTTTCCGGTTTCCAAGTACTCCTCCTCATCGGAGTCTGTTCCTCCTTCCAACTCCGATTCCCTGAATCCTTCCAGTTCCTCCTCATCGTCGGTGGTGCCAAAGTACTCCCTCCGGAACCTCGCTACTGGCTGAGGTTTCCTGGGGAACCTTTGGTGGAACGTTTCGATCAAGATCTCGTCACGGACCTCCTCTGCCGTCACCCAGGTGTTTTCCGACTCCGGTTCCCCTTCCCACGCGACCAAATACTCCACCTGATTACCCTTCCACCTGGAGTCGATGATTTCCGCCACATGGTTGCTGCTTTCCCTTTCTTCTATGGCTGGCCCCCGTGTGGATACCCCTTCACCTTCCCCCCTATATCACCATATAGGGGGGAAGGTGAAGGGGTATCCACACGGGGGCCAGCCATAGTAATGACCTGTGGAATACTGGGTGCAGTTTCATGTGGTTCGGTAACCGGAGTCTGAAAGCCACTGGGTTGACCTGTTGGATGACCTCAAATGGTCCCAATCTTTTGGGTCTCAATTTCTTGCAACCCCCCTTGAACGGCAACCCTTGGGTTGATAGCCAGACCTGACTCCCCACCCTAATGGTTTCACCTTCCCTTCTGCTCTTGTCTGCCTGCCTCTTATATTCTTCTTTGGCCCTTTCTAAGTTGAGTTGGAGTTGACGATGGATCGCTTCCATTTCTTCTACAAAATGTTCAGCGGCCGGGACACTCCATCTCTCCCCTCCTCCCCCTGGAAACGCCCTGGGGTGGCACCCATAATTAGCCAAAAAGGGGCTCATCCCGGTGGACACATTCTCTGCATTATTGTAAGCAAATTCCGCTAGCGCCAACTTTTCGACCCAATCGTTCTCTCTGTCATTGACATAACACCTCAGGTATTGTTGGAGGATACCGTTTGCCCTCTCCGCCTGCCCATTGGTCTCAGGGTGCCTGGCAGTCGAAAAGTTGACCTCTACGTGCAACAAGCTCATAAGTTTCCTCCAGAATCTGGACGTGAACTGTTTCCCTCTGTCGGAGACCACCCTCAAGGGGGCGCCATGCAGCCTAAAAATATGTTCTACAAACAATTTCGCTGTCTCTTCCACCGTGACTGCATGTGAGCAAGCTACAAAGTGACCCATCTTAGTTAACAGGTCTACTACGACTAGTATGGCGGTTTTCCCCTGGGATTTAGGCAGATCAGTCATAAAATCTATCGATACCGCCTCCCACGGTCGTTCTGGTGTGGGTAACGGTTCTAATAACCCCGCTGGTGCCCGCCTTTCTCCTTTGGCTCTCTGGCATTGGTCACACCTTCTCACATACTCCCGTACATCCTCCCTCACCTTGGGCCACCAAAACTCCCTGGTCACCAACCACATGGTCTTGTGTTGCCCAAAATGCCCCGCTGTGGGATTGTCGTGCAGCTGTTTGAGTACTCTCCCCCTCAATTCCCCTTCGGGTATATATAGTGCCCCTTTGTAATACAATGCCCCGTTTCTTTCTTCAAAACCTCCGGGGTCTTCTCCCTCTCTCCTTAAACCTCTGAGCTTATCCTGGGCGTATTCATCATTTACCGTTCCCTCTACCAGTTCTCTTTGCCCCACCCAGGCCGCCCCACACACCCAGTGGTCCTCTGGGATAATATGTCTCTCTTCAGGCGCTCCCTCCCCCTCCAAATATTCAGGTTTGCGAGAGAGAGCGTCCGCTCTGATGTTTTCTGGACCTGGCACATAGCAGATTTCAAAATGGAATTTGGAGAACCCCTGGGCCCATCTCACTTGTCGTTGGTTGAGCACTCGTGCCGTTCTCCAATACTCCAAATTCTTGTAGTCCGTACACACTTGCACCTTATGCTGTGCGCCAATTAGTAAGTGTCTCCATCTCCGGAACGCTTCGTGAATGGCGAGTAGTTCTCGGTCATATACGGTGTAGTTCCTCTCGGATTTGTTCAGCTTACGCAAAAAGAAGGCACACGGTCTCCATTCCGACTTATTGCTCCCTGGCTGAAGCAGCACCGCCCCCACCGCCCGGTCTGAGGCATCAGTTTCCACTCTCATGGGTTTTTGTAAATCCACATGCAGGAGCTGTTCTTCCGAAGTGAATGCCCTTTTCAATTCCTCAAATGCTTGCTCCGCCTCCGCCGTCCAAACGAATTTCTTCTTGCTGCTTAGACAGTCCGTGATGGGAGCCGTTAAGTGGGCAAAGTTCTTGATGAATTTACGGTAAAAGTTCCCAAACCCTAAGAACCTTTGCACATCCTTTTTCGTTTTCGGTGTCTTCCATTCCAGCACCGCCTGGACCTTGCCTGGATCCATGGCTAATCCCTTGTCTGATAAGCGGTACCCCAGGAATTCTACCTCCTTGGTGTGAAACTGACACTTCTCCAATTTCACCCACAGCTGGTTTGCTTGTAGCTGGCTCAGCACTTCCCTGACATCCTTTACATGCTGCTCCTCATTCTCTGAATATATCAGCACTTCATCGAGGAAGGCCACGCAATTCTTGTAGAGCAAAGGTCCCAGGACATGGTTCATGAGCGATTGAAAACAGGCGGAGCCTGATTGCAATCCGAATGGCATAACGAGATATTCAAAAGCCCCCAAAGGGGTGAACATGGTGGTTTTCCATTCATCCCCTTTCTTTATTCGTATCAGGTTGTATGCCCCTCTCAGGTCCAGTTTTGTGAATATCTTTCCCTTCCTCACCCTGGTCAAAATGTCATCAATCCTGGGCATGGGGAAAGTCACTGGTTCTGACACGGCATTTAGCCGCCGGTAGTCCACTACAAGCCTGGGTTTATCCGTGTTTTTTTTGTCCACAAAAAACACTGGGCTCCCCCCCACCGCTCTGGACTCTCTGATGAAGCCCCTCTTCAGGTTTTTATCAATAAACTCCCTTAACTCCTGCATTTCCCTGTCTGACATGGCGTACAGCTTGCCCACGGAGAGCTGGGCCCCAGGGACCAGGTTAATTTGGCAGTCAAAGTCTCTATGCGGTGGTAGTTTATCTGCTTCCCTTTCGCTGAAGACCTTGCTTAGGTCAGCGTATTGTTTGGGCACCTTCCCTTTGTCCGCCACTTCCGTCCCTGCTAGAAAGGCTTTTGCCCCTTCTGGCACCTTTCCCTCTCTGCAGTGTTCCAGGCAATGTGCTGACCCAAAGGAGACCACTCTCTGATGCCAGCCCACTAGCGGGTCATGCAACGCTAGCCAGCTCATTCCCAAAATGACGGGAGCCCCTCCCAGGGTGGCCACATTGAACGCTATCCTTTCGGTGTGCCTGGCCACCCTCATAACCATTGGGACGGTCTGTAGGCTAACTTCTCCTCCCAACAGCTCCCTCCCATCGATCGTGGTCACCTGCAGGGGGTTGCTTAAAGGGAGTGTCTGTATCTGGTGTTCAGCTGCAAACTCCTTACTCATAAAATTACAGGAGCTGCCTGAGTCCAACAGCGCCTTTGTCTTTAGTGGGTATCCGTTTGCCAGCTCTAGCAACACCTCTATTACTAGGGCTGGTCTTGGAGGTTCCGGAGTGGGCACTTTTACTGCTCCTTGGCCTGGCTGCAGTGCCCTGACGGTGGCAGCCAGGCGTTGGCTTTTACTGGCTCCTGGACTCCCTCCTCCTTCCCCCCAACAGCTCCTGCCATCCCTTGCCATTCCTTTCTTTGCGGGCAGACTCTGGCAAAGTGACCTGGCTGCTGGCAGAGATAACATTTCTTGGCGCTCTTTCCCTCCTTCTTCCTCCCTTCACTGGGATTTGAAACTGCGCGCGCGCGCGCTGTTCCAACTTCCATCGGCTCTCCTGGCGGGAAACTTGGCTCTGGAATCTCTGGAATGCGGAAATCCCTCCAACGCTCTCCTTTCCCCTCCCGCTTCTCCGAGGCTCTTGCCTCCTGGCGCGCTCCAATGGTCAGCGCTGATTTGGTCAGCTGGTCCATAGACTCCGCCCTGGGCGCCCGGGAAAGTTCGTCTTTCACCGCCGAAGAAAGCCCTTCTTCAAAGAGCATTTGAATGGGTTCCGCCGATAGGTCCCATCCCAATTTATGTATCAACATTGTAAACTCAGTCCAGTACTCACGAACCGATCGGCTCCCCTGTTTGCAAGCCATCAATTGTCTGCGCACCAGCCCCTGTTCAATCTCGCTGGAAAACATCAAATCCATGGCGCGAAAAAACTTCCTCGTGTCCTTCAGCATTTCACTATTCCCTGCCATCAGGGGTCTAACCCAGTCTCTCGCCCCCCCTTCGAGATAGCCAATCACAAACGCCACTCGCGATGCCTCGTCGGGAAAGTCGTTAAACTGCAGTTCGAGAGCATACTGCATCTCTGTCCTAAAGGCTTGGTAGTTCCTGGGGTCCCCCCCAAACTTCTGCACCAATCCTGGCATCTTTCTTGCTAGTGTAGCGCCTTTTGCCTTTTCTGCATCCTGCGCCCTCCTTTCTTCTAGCCTCGCCGTTTGCAGTGCTAGCTGGACTTCCAACACCCTGTACCTTTCTTCCAGGCTTGGACCCTCTCCAGCTCCTCCTGCTCCCCCGGCTCCGGCTGGGTTGCTTATGATGCCTCTCTGCACAAGCTGCTTTCAGGGACTGTCCGATTGCTGTGATGGGATGGTGAGCTGCTTGTGCGTAAAATCCTAGTCCCTCAGAGTTTGGCTAAGTCCACAAACCTCTGTCTGTGACGGAGCGCCTTAAGCATGGCTCCATCAGTCGCTCGTTGAATCGGACAGTGGGCGTTTACGGAACTTCTTCCAGCATAAAAGCTCCTTAACGGAAACGCGTCTTCTGGACTCTCGGCGTGACAGTTTCCGGCGAGGAGTGGGTGTCCCTACAGGAGGTCCTGAAACCTCCCCACTGTTCTCGCTTGAAGTGTCTCTGAGCCCTCCCTCCGACTCACTTTCCCTTGGAACTCCACTTCTCCCCCTGCTGGTCCCCTCCTCAGCTGAATGGTCTCTCTCACCCTCCGTGAGCCCTTTCACCTCCTGCGTCTCAGATGGCAGTTCCCTGACACCGCTAGACGAAAAAACTCACGGAACGAATTAATTTCGTCTTGCGAGGCACCACTGTACTTGCCTGGAAAACTGCATTGCAGAATTTCAAAGGAAGGGTGGGTGTTTTGGTTTGTGAATTGTTTCAGAAAGTGTGGGTTACATACATTTACTTCTAAATGTGAATTGAGTCCAGTTTCTCCCCCAATTCTATCTGCTACAAAACATTTTTACACACCATCGCTCTCTAACAGAATGTTCCTGTTGAGGGGTTTCAGCCAGCCATGTCCTATCGAAATAAGTTGAAAAGTTTTAATCTGAATTTTACTGTTTTTACTTTTAATGTTAAATTACAAATATCTAAAAATAATTAAATGAACTGTTTCAGTTGTTTTTTATTGGTAATTTTCATTCTTCTTGTAAACCGCTTTGAGGTTTTACTGTAATCAAGTGGCATATATGAGGACCCATATACAGTATTTCCCTGTGTGAAGGTGAAAAACCAGCCAGAAATGTTGATTCTGAGTTGTTGAAATGACAGAATTAAGTGTGGCCACTCTGCACACCCACTACAATACAACTTTACTTGCAGCTGCTTTCAGTTTTAAAAACTGCACAGGAAAATATCCTAATATTCCACATAATTTATTCCATGTACCATCAAACAGATGTTAAAGACACAGTTCAGGGACCTGAACAAACCCTGGTACTCAAGCATAAACTCAGAGGTGCCTTTACGTTTATTATTACTTCGCCTGTTCCAGCATGAATATGTTGGAGCTTAGCATTCGAAAGAAGTGGTGGAGCAAGGTTGTGGTCAGCTTTAGCTCAAATTAATCCCTCTTGGCGATTCTGTGCTTTTAAAAGCATGCCTTCTAAGAGGGAAGGGTGTGGACAGGTATGCAGGTTTGTCATGTTGGTTTCATTTTGCTTTTAACTTGTCATGGATAGCTGCCTAGAGCTTTTTTAATAAAAGCAGGATATAATTTTTTAGATTATATAAGCAATAAATGTGTGCATATCTATTTTTGTGGATTAATAGAATAATGCTTAGAATTCATATCCGCTGCTTAGATTGTTCTTATCTCCTTACAGCAACTTTGTAAAGCACATATATTATATTATTCCCCTATTATAGGGGCAGGAAGGCTGATCCCGCATGAGAGCCAGTGTGGTGTAGCAGTTAGTGATGGACTGCAACCTGGAAGTCCACAGTTCGAATCCCCACTTGGCCATGAAGCTCACTGGGTTGTTGTGGGGATTAAATGAGATGGGGGGGGGGGGGACAGAATCATGGAAGCCACTTTGTGGTCCACTGAGAAAAAGGTGGGATATTAATGCAATGAAATTAATAAAGTCTGGTATCAGCCCAACTAAAGCCGCTTTCAGCAACCTGCCCAATACATTTGGAAGACAGCAGGTGGATAATGGCTGACCTAGAAAGTTCCTAGCAAAGGTGGTGTGATGGGATGGTGAGCTGCTTGTGCGTAAAATCCTAGTCCCTCAGAGTTTGGCTAAGTCCACAAACCTCTGTCTGTGACGGAGCGCCTTAAGCATGGCTCCATCAGTCGCTCGTAGAATCGGACAGTGGGCGTTTACGGAACTTCTTCCAGCATAAAAGTTCCTTAACGGAAACGCGTCTTCTGGACTCTCGGCGTGACAGTTTCCGGCGAGGAGTGGGTGTCCCTATGGGAGGTCCTGAAACCTCCCCGCTATTTTCGCTGGAAGTGTCTCTGAGCCCTCCCTCCGACTCACTTTCCCTTGGAGCTCTTCCTCTCCCCCTGCTGGTTCCCTCCTCAGCTGATAAGTCTCTCTCAGCCTCTGTGAGCCCTTTCACCTCCTGTTTCTCCGATGGCAGTTCCCTGACAGGTGGGTTGCCAACCAAACTCGGTCCCTTAATGAGTATGATACACCACAGTCTGCCAGGAAACCTTCTTCTGTCTCAGAGCAATTAGTGCCACGGAAATTTTTCCATCAGCAGAAGCGTTTCTACTCGCCTGACGGAGCAACATTTCCTTTTTCCCCATGTACAGTTCTGGGGTTTTCCCCAGGCCTCCAGAGCAGATATGTGGAGATGGAGCAGGGAGGAAGCCCCGTTGCACTAGTGGGAATCATTGAACTGGCTTCCACTAGCACAACAATTTCATTGAATACGGCCCACAAGGTTTAATTTTCCATACCATTTGTTTAGCTTGCCTCAGACGTTTTCCGCAAGTGTAAAGGTAAAGGGACCCCTGACCATTAGGTCCAGTCGTGGCCGACTCTGGGGTTGCGGCGCTCATCTCACTTTATTGGATGAGGGAGCCGGCATACAACTTCCGGGTCATGCGACCAGCATGACTAAGTTGCTTCTGGCGAACCAGAGCAGTGCACGGAAATGCCGTTTACCTTCCCGCTATTTATCTACTTGCACTTTGACGTGCTTTCGAACGGCTAGGTTGGCAGGAGCAGGGACTGAGCAGTGGGAGCTCACCCCGTTGCAGGGATTCGAACCACCAACCTTCTGATCGGCAAGTCCTAGGCTCTGTGGTTTAACCCACAGCGCCACCCACGTCCCTTCAGCAAGTGTAGTGCAGAATAAAAAGATGGGGTATTTTCCTCAGCTAAAGGCTAGTTACACTGAAATCTTTTCCCAAAATAAAAGGCAAATAAGAACTTCATCCACACACACACACACCAGCAAAAAACCAAGGACATTTTAGGTAATATAGCTGAAGTATGACTGATGGTAAAATATTCAAATGTTGTAAAATGAAATAAAATAAATGAAATGGCAACGGCATTATAAAACAAATGGTGGAAGGCATTTTATTTTTTATTTTTACTACTACAACAAAAATCCATATTTCTCTGAATGGCAAGTCAGGTGGGCTTTTACTTAGTCTTTTTCCAATGGCAAATACATTGGTGGTTTTCAGGGCTGGACTGCCTAATCCATCAGTACTCCAGCTAACTTGCATCCAGAGGGGGCTCTCCTGCTTGGTGATTGCAGATCATTTCCCAAGGTACCAGTTAGAGTTTCAAATGCGCTACTGAGAGTGAAAAATGAACAAATAAATTGGATTTGCCAGGGCCCGTCTCACCAGTCAAAAGAGCAGGCAAGGAGAACAAAGAGGGAACGTGCAGACTGACCTTGCTCACAGAAGACACTTGCCCGGCAAAGGGCAGGCTTGGAATCATTTCGCAGGGCATACAGGGAGTCAGTTATTATGCAAAACTCGTCTGGACAGGCAGCTGTCCCCCTCTCATGATTCTGCCAGGGCCCCACTTCCTTTTGACCTCCAGTGGTTTCTAATGCTCAGCAGAAAGTACCAAATGGTGCCAAGATGAATTCGGATGGTGATTTTGAAATTTGGGCAAGTGCAGGTTGGGAAAGGTGTGAGAATTGCATTTGAACTCTTCTCCATGTAACGGAATTGCAGAGGTGGAGGGTGAGCCGATTAACCTTGCACGGCATCGTCCAGGATTCCAGCTTGAGATAAATGGGACACGGTGGAGCAGATAGTTAAATGAAGATGGATAGAATTTTTAGCCAGCACAGATTAGTGTTGATGGAGCTCCACCAACGTCTGTCAGATGTGAATCTTGCCTGGAAACCGGAGGGAGGGGGGGGCACGGGAAATATTTTCAAGCAGATTTTGGGATAGGTTTGCTTAACAGAGCAGCTTCCACCTCTAACCCCCCTTTCCCCCCCTCCATAAATGAACAGCTTTCAGCATTTCCTTTGTCCCTCCAGCTTTCCTCATAAATATATATATTTTTTTAATGGTATCCACAGTACCAACAAAAATTTCCTCTCCTCTGTCCTCCAAAGGGCAATTAAACCCCATTACCCTTCAGGAGACCCACTCAGGCAAGACGGTCACTGACAGCCTGTGAAATTGTCATCAGGTAATCATCGCCAAGGTGGCTCACAGCTCTGTCACCAAGCAGCCAGCCTTGTTCAGCCCTGAGCCCTGGCAGCTGAGGAGAAGAGGGAGGGAGGGAGGACGAGAGACTGCAATGGGAGTTTCCTTCCTACTCCGTCATTACTTCCAAAAAGCCTGCTGGGATTTCCCAATAGAACGGCATATTTATTTTCCTTTTATAGTTGGGAACAGTGAAAACATTTGTCAGTGCTGAGGAGAACACACTACGTGCCCATGCCGGGGGGTGGGGTGGGGTGGGGGGAGTTACGGCCACTTCACATACCACTTCAATTTTTTTAAAAAGTGCCAAGACCACAAAAAACAGCCACATTTGCAACCTGTTCGGTCTCAGACTGTATGAAGCCAGCCTGGTCAATTCCAAGTATTAATGCTGGCAATAGCACTGCTCCATAAGCTGTCATAGCGTGTGAATCCTGGATCACACCAATTCTACAAAAGGGACAGCCATTTTTCTGTGTATTTTGCAAGTTTGGCATACCTGTAAGTATGACACACACACCCCCCGGTAAAATTCTCTGCATTTTTAGGGAGGAGGTGTGAGTGTATATTTCGTCATAACATAAGAATAAATCTCTAGTTTTCTGCAACAAACTGATTTGTAATAAACACTGCTAATCTTCTATGAAGTTTGTAACTGTTTTTATATAATTTGCTTTCTCCTTGGATCTGTGTTTGTTGCTATAGGGCTCCCTTTGCTAATAAGCAGGGGGTGTTAGAAAGCGTGTCCTCCTCACAGAGAGCATGTGTTGCGGTGAGATCATCAGGACTGACCTCACTGCTTGTGTGGGTAGGAGCGACTGGATAGCCACAACAACCCGATTGGTGGTCCCTTGGGTGCAGCGGTAATTCTGGCCATTGGGATTGTTCATGCATTATCCAAGGGACCTATATATACTGATGCAAGTTGCGCTGAGCTTCCTTTTTTTGCCTCGTGCATCGGCTCACCCGCCCACCCTCCCTCTATTTAGGGTTCATTATGACCTGGACGCGGGTGGCGCTGTGGGTAAAACCTCAGCGCCTAGTACTTGCCGATCGTATGGTCGGCGGTTCGAATCCCCGCAGCGGGGTGAGCACCCGTCGTTCGGTCCCAGCTCCTGCCCACCTAGCAGTTCGAAAGCACCCTTAAGTGCAAGTAGATAGATGTTGTTGTTTGTTGTTTAGTCGTTTAGTCGTGTCCGACTCTTCGTGACCCCATGGACCAGAGCACGCCAGGCACCTCTGTCCTCCACTACCTCCCGCAGTTTGGTCAGACTCATGCTGGTAACCTCGAAAACACTATCCAACCATCTCGTCCTCTGTCGCCCCCTTCTCCTTGTGCCCTCCATCTTTCCCAGCATCAGTGTCTTCTCCAGGGAGTCTTCTCTTCTCATGAGGTGGCCGAAGTACTGGAGCCTCAGCTTCATGATCTGTCCTTCCAGTGAGCACTCAGGGCTGATTTCCTTAAGAATGGATGCGTTTGATCTTCTTGCAGTCCATGGGACTCTCAAGAGTCTCCTCCAGCACCAAAATTCAAAAGCGGACCTTTATTGGCAAGGTGACGTCTCTACTTCTCAAGATGCTGTCTAGGCCTGTCATTGCCCTTCTCCCAAGAAGCAGGCGTCTTTTAATTTCGTGGCTGCTGTCACCATCTGCAGTGATCATGGAGCCCAAGAAAGTAAAATCTCTCACTGCCTCCATTTCTTCCCCTTCTATTTGCCAGGAGGTGATGGGACCAGTGGCCATGATCTTCGTTTTTTTGATGTTGAGCTTCAGACCATATTTTGCGCTCTCCTCTTTCACCCTCATTAAAAGGTTCTTTAATTCCTCCTCACTTTCTGCCATCAAGGTTGTGTCATCTGCATATCTGAGGTTGTTGATATTTCTTCTGGCAATCTTAATTCCAGTTTGGGATTCATCCAGCCCAGCCTTTCGCATGATGGTTTCGCATGATGATAGATAGGTACCGCTTTATAGCGGGAAGGTAAACGGCGTTTCTGTGTGCCACGCTGGTGCAGGCTCACTGGCCACGTGACCCGGAAGTGTCTTTGGACAGCGCTGGCCCCCGGCCTCTTAAGCGAGATGGGCGCGCAACCCCAGAGTCGGTCACGACTGGCCCGTACGGGCAGGGGTACCTTTACCTTTACCTATGACCTTGCTATGCCATCGTGGGTCGTCTGTTTCTGAGACAGGGGCCCGGGAGGAATTTTCCTATTTGGCGGATTGGCTGGTGCCTCGATTTTCCATGAGCATAGGAGGTCCCCTACTTCCTGGTTATCAGAACAGTGATGGGGACAGAGCTATCTCACTTATCTGTACTGCTTGCCTCTCTGTATGTGCCAGAAAGGGTTTTGGACTTCTTTTAAATGTGCATAAACTCTTCAGTCTGGAGGACCACCAAAATAATCACTCAGGAATGAACATTCCTTGGGCAAAATTGAATTGCTGTACAACCTCTGAAATCCTATATGGCTTAAGACCCAGGTATTTAAAGGACTGCCTAGCTCTCCATGAAACTGCTCAAACCTGAAGATCATCCTGTGAGGTATTCCTCCTGGAAGGACACCTGCCTATGGAGAGGTGAGATAGGTGATAAGCAGGAAGAGGGTCTTCTCTGTTGCAGCACAACCTGTGAAGATCCACACGATTGTTGTAACCCTAAGGGCTTTTGAAAGAATGAAAAGTTTTAAAACATTGCTGGAGGAAAGACACCACCCTTTCTGTATTGCACATGACTCCAAAAATGCTCTCCCTAAATGAAACTCAGATTACTCTCTTCAAAAGTTGGGTCCAAAACAGTTCAACTCATATTCGACACAACAAATATGAATAGGAAAATGTTTTGACTTGTGCAACCCTTTAAGAAGCACACCACAAAGAGCTCATAACCCACCTACTCCAGAAACATCATAGCCAGACACTGGAGAGACCTGTCAGGAGTAAGCATGGACCAGTGGTATCAAATAGTATGGGAAACAGCCTTTTTAGAAAAACTAACCAATAAACTGAAACTGACGCAGGAACAAATAGAAGAAGACGCCCTCACTCCAGTATGCTCCCACTTTATCACATACACAGCCCAACAAGACAACAACAAGAAACCGCCGACAGCATACGAATCAGTCTGGCTAACCTGATTCAAATTACACATTCACACCCCGCTCACACACAAAAACAATTCTCACTACAGCCAACCAAAGGCAACCAACCACACCCTAAGCCACCCCCAACCTCTCTCACTACCAAGGAAATACAACAAGTGAATAGTAAGAGAACCCACACAAGTAATGCTGACAAAATCGTTCACACACACTAAGTAGAATAATAGAAGCATAACCACCCCACTCGCCACTCCCCCTTTTTTCTCCCCCCTTCTTCTTCCTAATTGTTTAAACCAATTCATAAATCAAGAACTTATACATTGATCACTAATAATGAAACGTGTTGTAGATATTTTTCCACATTTATTATGCTATTTTTGTGATATACTAATGACATGAGAAAATTTGGTATACTTGTTTGTATAACATTATTCTTGTTTATAAAACCCAATTAAAAAACAAAAAAACAAGCACACTCCACCATGTGGTTGAAGCAGAAAGTGCAGAGAAAACAGAGCATCAAAATTCAGCATGTTCTGTAAAGTTGTATGGTGTTTGACAGCAACTGTTGGAATAAGTTAATGACCAAATGGGTGCTTAGGGCAATCCTGACCACGTTCTATTGAATTCAGTGGGCCCTCCCCCCGTAGGTATGTGGGGTTAGGATTGCAGCCTAACTATTTGATAATCTGAAGAGTTTCTACTGCAAGTTCCTCCCATTCAATCTGTGTGATTACTTTTCAGACTTGCTTTCATGTACATCATTTCTTTTTTCTTCTTCTGAGTCTGGGTGCATGTGCCTTTTAAAAAAGAGGCTTAGGAGCAGGTGTTTGACCGCTCCCCTTCCCCGGGGGCGCAGCATTGTTGGCGGACATCTGGGACCTCGCAGTGACCTGAGAGTGGGTGGATGGATGCTGCCCACGTCATTAGGGCACCCAACCGCGTCACACCCCTGACTGACCAATCAGATTAGCTGGGGGCGTGGCCGCTTGCTGTTTACACCGCCGCACAGCTAGGGTGCAACCTCTTCTCGCCAGATCTCCCAGCCCGCCCACCCTCTATTCCATGCGTTGCTTGACTTTGGCCTTGCTATGGACTAACGTTGGTCACCTAGTTGCGAGGGCCAGGTAGGAATTTTTCCACTTGGCAAATTGGCACCAGGCATTTGGTTTTCGCCTGCCTTGTAGCAATCATCACACCTTTGTAAGGTTAGGCATTAGGCAAGCCTTGTTTGTGGGAGGGGAGGTTGTTGCTGCCGCCTGCCCCTCCTCGTTAAGGGTACCTCATTAAAGGGATCCGGGGGTGTGGTTCCTGTCGAAGCCTGGGCATGGACTAGGGCCGTGCCACGACCCCATTGGCGACCCTGGGGGTGCTCTTAATTGATGCATATCATAGGGCTCCCCCTGTCAGTGGTTGACCCTTGAGAGACTTCCTGCAGATGGGCAGGAGAGTCAGGTTATAGTCTGGCTTCACCCAAATGCCTTAGCCAAACCGCTCACATCGCTAACCAATAAAGTTGTGGCCTTATTTATCCCATAAACCCAACATACTTGTGTCGGTGTTTATTTCTGAGGGGAACTGCAGGACCTGGGGCCTCACCAAGCAAGTCTGGAGAGAGGAACACATAGCTAGGCAGTACCCTACGTAAAGGTAAAGGGACCCCTGACCATTAGGTCCAGTCGCGGATGACTCTGGGGTTGCGGCGCTCATCTCGCTTTATTGGCCAAGGGAGCTGGTGTACAGCTTCCGGATCATGTGGCCAGCATGACTAAGCCGCTTCTGGCAAACCAGAGCAGCACATGGAAACGCAGTTTACCTTCCTGCTGGAGCGGTACCTATTTATCTACTTGCACTTTGACGTGCTTTTAAACTGCTAGGTTGGCAGGAGCAGGGACCGAGCAACGGGAGCCACCCCATCGCGGGGATTTGAACTGCCGACCTTCTGATCGGTAAGCCCTAGGCTCTGTGGACCACAGCACCACCTTACTCGAGAGTAATTCAGTAGACAGAGAGAGATTTATTTCTTCTCTAAGTTTATGAATAAGGTTATATTGAAGCTATTTGTCCTTGGTGGTTTATGGGGAAGTTTTTTAACTAATGGGATGTGTTCCTCTTTCACTAAAGGAAAAGCACCAGTGTGAGTGACAGCCAGAGGAAAGGAGGTGGAAAAGCCAGGAAAGAATGTTCCAATTCAGATTCTGTTGTTCACGCCCATTTCCTATTGCTTACAACAAAACCCCAGCCCTTGGCTGATCTGTTGAATTGGATGCAGCTGGCAAAATTGAGGGAAGGCAGTGCTTTGTTCTGTGGAGGCAAGTGATCATTTGATTATCTTATCTGCAGCTGAATGGACTCCATTTTCAATAAGAAAATTATCCCAATAGAGGATATACATTATGAACAAAAGACTGCACTTCAGCAGCTTAGAAGCTGCTAAACTGGGAAAAACAGGAGTAATCAGAACATATTTGAGTGTGGAGTTTGGAGATTAATTTTATCAGATGCAACTTTGCTCAAGGAGACATAAGCATTTTTAATTATGTACCACTATTCCCCCCTTCATGGATCACTGCCTTGCCGTGGCGAAGGGGCTTGAATAACTCAGAGAAGCTATGAGCTATGCCGTGCAGGGCCACCCAAGATGGACAGGTCATAGTGGAGAGTTTTGACCACACGTGATCCACCTGGAGGAGGAACCGGCAAGCCACTCCAGTATCCCTGCCAAGAAAACTCCATGGACAAAGACAACAGGCATATAAAAGTTATGACGCTGGAAGATGAGCCCCTCAGGTCGGAAGGCGTCCAACATGCTACTGAGGAAGAGCAGAGGACAAGTACAAGTAGATCCAGAGCTGATGAAGCGGCTGGGACAAAGCTGAAAGGATGCTCAGTTGCGGATATGCCTGGAAGTGAAAGGAAAGTCCAATGCTGTAAAGAAAAATATTGCATAGGAACCTGGAATGTAAGAACCATGAACCTTGGTAAGTTGGATGTGGTCAAAAATGAGATGGCAAGAATAAATATTGACATCCTGGGCATCAGTGAACTAAAATGGACAGGAATGGGCGAATTCAGTTCGGATGACCATCACATCTACTACTGTGGGCAAGAATCCCATAAAAGAAATGGAGTGGCCCTCATAGTCAACAAAAGCGTGTCAAAAGCTGTACTGGGATGTAATCTCAAAAATGATCTCGATACGAATCCAAGGCAGACCTTTTAACATCACAGTAATCCAAGTTTATGCACCAACCACTGGTGCTGAAGAAACTGAAATTGACCAATTCTATGAAGACTTACAACACCTTATAGAAATGACACCAAAGAAGGATGTTCTTCTCATTATAGGGGATTGGAATGCTAAAGTAGGGAGTCAAGAGATAAAAGGAACTGGCAAGTTTGGCCTTGGAGTTCAAAACGAAGCAGGGCAAAGGCTAATAGAGTTCTGCCAAGAGAACAAGCTGGTCATCACAAACACTCTTTTCCAACAACACAAGAGACGACTCTACACATGGACATCACCAGATGGGAAGCATTGAAATCAGATTGATTATATTCTCTGCAGCCAAAGATGGAGAAGCTCTATACAGTCAGCAAAAACAAGACCTGGAGCTGACTGTGGCTCAGATCATCAGCTTCTTATAGCAAAATTCAAGCTTAAACTGAAGAAAGTAGGAAAAACCACTGGGCCGGTAAGATACAATCTAAGTCAAATCCCTTATGAATACACAGTGGAAGTGAGGAACAGGTTTAAGGATTTAGATTTGGTGGACAGAGTGCCTGAAGAACTATGGATGGAGGCTCGTAACATTATACAAGAGGCAGCAACTAAAACCATCTCAATGAAAAGGAAATGCAAGAAAGCAAAGTGGCTGTCCCATGAGGCCTTACAAATAGCGGGGGAGAGAAGGCAAGCAAAATGCGAGGGAGAAAGTGAAAGATACAGGAAATTGAATGCAGATTTCCAAAAAATAGCAAGGAGAGACAAGAAGGCATTCTTAAACAAGCAATGCAAAGAAATAGAGGAAAACAACAGAATGGGAAGAACCAGATATTTTTTCAAGAAAATTGGAGATATGAAAGGAACATTTCGTACAAAGATTTCCATAATAAAAGACAGAAGTGGAAAGGACCTAACGGAAGCAGAAGACATCAAGAAGAGGTGGCAAGAATACACAGAGGAACTATACCAGAAAGAAATGGATGTCTTGTATACACCAGGTAGTGTGGTTGCTGACCTTGAGCCAGACATCCTGGAGAGTGAAGTCAAATGGGCCTTAGAAAGCATTGCTAATAACAAGGCCAGTGGAAGTGATGATATACCAGCTGAACTATATAAAATTTTAAAAGATGATGCTGTTAAGGTGCTACAGTCAATATGCCAGCAAATTTGGAAAACTCAGCAGTGGCCAGAGGATTGGAGAAGATCAGTCTACATCCCAATCCCAAAGAAGGGAAGTGCCAAAGAATGCTCCAACTACCGCACAATTGCACTCATTTCACACACTAGCAAGGTTATGCTAAAAATTCTACAAGGCAGGCTTAAGTAGTATGTGGACCGAGAACTCCCAGAAGTACAAGCTGGATTTAGAAGAGGCAGAGGAACCAGAGACCAAATTGCAAACATGCGCTGGATTATGGAGAAAGCTAGAGAGTTCCAGAAAGACATCTACTTCTGCTTCATTGACTATGCAAAAGCCTTTGACTGTGTCGACCACAGCAAACTATGGCAAGTTCTTAAAGAAATGGGAGTGCCTGATCACCTCATCTGTCTCCTGAGAAATCTGTATGTGGGACAAGAAGCTACAGTTAGAACTGGATATGGAACAACTGATTGGTTCAAAATTGGAACAGGAGTACGGCAAGGCTGTATATTGTCCCCCTGCTTATTTAACTTATATGCAGAATTCATCATGCGAAAGGCTGGGCTGGACGAATCCCAAGCCGGAATTAAGATCGCCGGAAGAAATATCAACAACCTCAGATATGCAGATGACACAACCTTGATGGCAGAGAGTGAGGAGGAATTAAAGAACCTTTTATTGAGGGTGAAAGAGGAGAGCGCAAAATATGGTCTGAAGCTCAACATCAAAAAAACGAAGATCATGGCCACTGGTCCCATCACCTCCTGGCAAATAGAAGGGGAAGAAATGGAGGCAGTGAGAGATTTTACTTTCTTGGGCTCCATGATCACTACAGATGGTGACAGCAGTCACGAAATTAAAAGACGCCTGCTCCTTGGGAGAAAGGCAATGGCAAACCTAGACAGCATCTTAGAGACATCACCTTGCCAACAAAGGTCCGTATAGTTAAAGCCATGGTTTTCCCAGTAGTGATGTATGGAAGTGAGAGCTGGGCCATAAAGAAGGCTGATCGCCGAAGAATTGATGCTTTTGAATTATGGTGCTGGAGGAGACTCTTGAGAGTCCCATGGACTGCAAGAAGATCAAACCTCTCCATTCTGAAGGAAATCAGCCCTGAGTGCTCACTGGAAGGACAGATCGTGAAGCTGAGGCTCCAATACTTTGGCCACCTCATGAGAAGAGAAGACTCCCTGGAAAAGACCCTGATGTTGGGAAAGATGGAGGGCACAAGGAGAAGGGGACAACAGAGGACGAGATGGTTGGACAGTGTTCTCGAAGCTACAAACATGAGTCTGACCAAACTGCGGGAGGCAGTGGAAGACAGGAGTGCCTGGCGTGCTCTGGTCCATGGGGTCACGAAGAGTCAGACACGACTAAACGACTAAACACCACTATTCCTAAAGGAACACTGAACTCCTTTCTTAAGGCATTCCTCTTCCTCCCCTCTGTCACATTTCATCCCATTTAAGCCAATTGAAACTCTTCCCCAGCCCCCCAGGCACCGTCATTTTGGCACATAAAATGCCCACTGCTCAGCCCCCTACCATGTGCCACCTTTGCCAGCCGTGTGGTCTCCCTACTACTACCCAGCTGACTTTTTTGCACACCTGGACAGGCACTCTCTGGGCACCTGTGTTTACAATATGGCTAACTCTATCATACTTTTTACTAGTTTGACCAGGGACTCTGCTCATCACCGCTAAGCAACACTTGGTTTTGTTTCGGAAAAATCTAGGTGTGAGGCTGCTCAGTCCCCCAGCTGGTCGGGCAGAGCCCACAGGTCCCTGCGGAATAAAGGAAGGATTCCAGCCAACCGGAGCAAATAGCTGTAGACCAAAGTTTATTGTGCAATAGGTTCAAAGAGGAAATTTGAACCCTGAGGATGCGGTGACAAAGACTTTTAAAACTTTCCCACCATATCCCAGAATACAGTTCATACAGCATCATTGCTACATCATTGCTACATCACTGACATGTCACAAAAGGGGAAGGGTTAACTTTGGCAAACATGTCCAGACAAGTCCTTGGTACAAGATTAGCATAAGCAGACATGGCGGGGCAAGACTCGGGTATCAGATTAGCATAGACAAATATGTCTTAAGTACCCACCACCCAAAAGTAAAATAGAACTTCCTTTGCATGTCTGGAGCCTGAAGCGAGTCAGGTTATGAGATTTGGCTTCCTTTGGCTAACAATGAGCCCAGCAATTGTCACCTCTGAGAACTTCCTGGAGTCCTTTTGCAAGGGGAAAATAGCTTTGGAATGGAGGAAACTGGCAAGGAGTTGATTTTATTTTATTTTAAACCTAGGTAACTTACCTGAGCTGTCAAGTTGGAAGGATACATTCAGGCATAATATTTGTATCATTTAACAACTTTAAAGATGTGCCCACCCCCCATCCCATAATTTCCGTAACAGCTTGCTGCTAGTTTCCAGATGCTACCAAAACTTTTATTCAGAAAGGATATAGAAAAATCACAGGGACACTTGAGAAAATTATTTTTGGGGAATTCCTATGTGGAATAACATGGTCCACAAGTTCAAACAAATATGTAAATCAGAATTTTACTATCTTTCAAATTTCACACTCCTTTAAATATTCTAATATGCATGTTTAAATGTGAATTTTGAGAGATAATATGCATTAAAAGAAAATACTTTGAAAGAAAATACATAAAAGTTCTAAGCCTGTGCTTAGGAAATTTGAAATTGAGAGGAAATTTTTAAGATCATCAATTAATGTGGAAATTGATCTGAATTATTGATAAATATGTGAAAATTACACAAACAGAAATATAATAGATTTGCCCATTACTATAAAATTACTCTTCAAGATCATAGAATCGTAGAGCTGGAAGGGATCACAAGGGTCATCTAGTCTAACCCCCTTTCAATGCCGGAATCTCAGCTAAAGCATCCATGGAAGATGCCCCTCCAACCTCTGTTTAAAAACCTCCAAGGAAGGAGAGTCCACTGCTTCTCATGGGAGTCTGTTCTACGGTCAGAAAGTTTTTCCAAATGTTTAATCGGAATCTCCTTTCTTGCAGCTTGAAGCTATTGGTTCAAGTCTACCCTACAGAGCAGGAAAAAAACAAGCATGCTTCCTCCTCCATGTCACAGCCCTTAATATATTTGAAGATGACTATCATATCTCGTCTTGGTCTTCTATTTTCCAGGCTAACCATACTCACCTCCTTCAAGCGTTCCTCATAAAGCTTGGTTTCCAGACCTTGATCGTCTTGGTTGCCCTCCTCTGCACAAGTTCTAGCTTGTCAACATCCTTCTTCAATTGTTGTGCCCAGAACTGGACACCGTATTCCAAGTGTGGTCTGACTGAGGCATAATAGAGTGGTACTATTACTTCCCTTGATCTGGACACTATACTTCTGTTGATGCAGCCTAGAATAGCATTAGCTTTTTTTGCTGCTGTATCACACTGTTGACTGATGTTAAGCTTGTGGTCCACCAAGACCCCGAGATTGTTCTCACACGCACTGCTAGTAAGCCAAGTGTCTTCCATCCTGCATTTGTGCATCTGGTTCTTCCTGCCTAAGTGCAGAACCTTACATTTGTCCCTATTGAAATTCATTTTGTTAGCTTGAACCCAGTTCTTCAATCTGTTAAGGTCATTTTGAATTTTGATTCTGTCTTCTGTGGCATTAGCTACCCCTCCCAGTTTGGTGTCATCTGCAGATTTGATCAGCATCCCCTCAATTCCTTCATCCAAGTCATTTATAAAGATGTTAAACAACAACAGGCCCAGGGCAGAACCCTGTGGCACCCCACTGGTCACTTTTTTCCAGGATGACGAGAAACCATTAATGAGTACTCTTTGGGTACAGTTAGTCAACAAGCTACAAATCCACATAACAGATACCTCGTTCAATCCACATTTTACCAGCTTCCTTGTGAGAATATCTGTTGGGAATTTCTATTCCACCTTAAGGAGCAGACATGGGATTGTTACATGTCACATGTCTGTTTACATTCCAGCACAGTTTGCTGGGAACTTCCGTTGTGTATAGTTTTTGCTTTTGACTCTCTGATGAGATGAAAGAGAGATGACATGTTTTCTTTGTCCTGATTTATGCTTAATAAATCTGTAGCTTGTTAGTATGCTTACACAAGGCTTATGCCACTTCTGTTTGCGCAGTATGCTCTGCTGATATAGTGTGCTCAGGTTTTGAAGTCTGAGTCGCTGATTTACGTCGCACCAGAGATTGGGGGATCATCACGGCTGGAAGGGCATAATCCAGCTGGGGGCTAGCCAGCTGGCTTCGCGACCCTGAAGGATGCCGACATGGGGGACTTGGTCAAAAGCCTTACTAAAATCAAGATACACTATGGCCACAGCATTTCCCTGAACCACCAAGTTTGTAATTCCATCAAAAAAAGAAATCAGATTGGTCTGGCAGGACTTATTTTTGAGAAACCCATGTTGGGAATTAGTAATCACTCTTTTGACAGAAAAATAAATTTAAAACTTCATGGAGGCATCCTCAGTCAAACCACTGGCATCTCTTAGACTATGTTATTGTCCGTGCTAAAGATCGCCGTGATGTGCTCTTTACCAGAGCTATGACAAGCGCCAATGATTGCTGGACAGATCACCGACTAATATGCTCCATGATGGCTATCAAGATCATAACTCAACGCAGGCTTCAAGGAAGGAAACCAATTTTATTTGGCAAGGGGGAAAAGCTAGAATTAAATCTGAAATCATGACGGGGTCTGAAGAAATACAGTGGTACCTTGGGTTAAGTACTTAATTCATTCCGGAGGTCCGTTCTTAACCTGAAACTGTTCTTAACTTGAAACACCACTTTAGCTAATGGGGCCTCCTGTTGCCGCCGCACTGCCAGAGACGATTTCTGTTCTCATCCTGAAGCAAAGTTCTTAACCCAAGGTACTATTTCTGGGTTAGCGGAGTCTGTAACCTGAAGTGTCTGTAACCTGAAGCATATGTAACCCGAGGTACCACTGTAGGAGGCTTTGCAGTTCCAGATTTAAGAAGATATTATGAAGCTGCATGTTGGAGCAGGTTGAAAGAGTGGATGTTACTTAAAAATATGGAGATTTTGGAATTAGAAGGTTGGAATAGAATCTACGGATGGCATGGCTATCTAATGTATGGGAAAATACAGGTACACAAAAGATTTATGAGCCATTTAGTGAGAAAGGCTCTATTTGAAGTTTGGGAGAGAACAAAGGAGAAAATCATAGAAAAAACTCCATGGTGGACCTCCCCAGTAGAGGCAACCTCCACACTCAAGAATAATGCAAGAAAACTGTGGCCAACCTACAAAGAGTTAGTGGAAGAAATGAATGAAAAACCAAAATTAGAAGATTATGAAGAATTAAAAAAGATGGGAATAAATTGGCTGGAATATTTTCAATTCAAAGCGACTTTTGAGAAAGATATAAAAAGCAGAGGTTTTGAAAATAAAATATCGAAGTTAGATAAAGAAATCTTATAGTAGGAGTCTATGCACCAAATGAGGGGAAATCTGAATTTTTTAAGAAGTTGCATGAGACATTGTTGGACCACATGGAATATAACATTATTATGATGGGAGATATGAATGGAGTGGTGTCTACAAATATGGACAAGTCACAAAGACAGGTAATTTCCAAAGACGGCAGACTACCAAAAACCTTTTTTGACATGACTGACAACATGGACTTAATTGACATTTGGAGAACTAAGAACCCCTTGGGCAGAGAGGGAACTTTCTTCTCTGAAGCCAAAATGACATGGACAAGAATTGACCAAATTTGGATAACTAGAGGACTGGCTCCTAAAATTTGAAAAGCGGAAATTTGCCCTAAAACATGCTCCAACCATAATGCTGTGAGAATGGAGATGAAATTAACACCAATTGGTTCCTTTAGATGGAGGATGAATGACACCTTGTTTAGAGATGCAGAAGTTACCAAGAAGGCCCAAAAGACTTTGAGAGACTATTTTGAGATAAATTTGAATACTACGGTTGAAAAAAGAGTAATCTGGGACGCAAGCAAAGCGGTTATGAGAGGGTTTCTGATTCAACAGAATGCAATAAAGAAGAGAACTCAAAATGAGAAAAGAGAAATTTTTTTGGAGAAAATAAAAGAAGGAGAGAAGAAATTAAGAGTGAAACCAAAGTCGCAAGAGATTCTGAGAGAAATAAAGTTGTATCAAGTACAATATATGAAAATGATAAATCGGGAAATAGAATGGAAAATTAAGCAGATGAGACAAAAGACATTTGAGTTGGCTAATAAATGTGGGAAACTGCTGGCTTGGCAGATGAAAAAAAGACAAAAACTTAATACCATTACAAACTTGGAAGTGGAAGGAAAGAATATTCAGAATCCAGTGGAGATTAGAAAGTGCTTCCAGAGATATTTTAAACAACTATATACACAAGGGCCACAGAAAGAGACTGATATAGACCAGTTTTTAAGAACAAATGGATTACAAAAAATTTCTCAAGAAAATAAATTAATGCTGAATTATAAAATAACAGACCAGGAGGTGGAAGGTGCCATTCAAAATATGCAGTTGGGCAAATCTCCAGGGCCGGACGGTTTAACCTCAAAATACTATAGATCTCTGAAAGATTGGTTAATTCAACCACTAAAGGAGGTTTGTAATGAAATTTTGGAGGGGGGGAAAGCGCCAGAGTCGTGGAAAGAAGCTTACATCACACTTATACCAAAAACTGAGTCCGAAAAAACACAACTCAAGAACTACCGCCCCATATCCCTACTTAATGTGGATTACAGAATTTTTGCAGATATTTTGGCTAAAAGACTGAAAAAAGTACTAGTTGAAGTGATACACAAAGACCAAGCTGGCTTTCTCCCGGGTAGACACTTGTCTGACAACACGAGAAATATAATTAACATTTTAGAGAAGTTGCAAGTGAACATTAATACAAAAGCAGTTTTGATATTTGTTGATGCGGAGAAAGCTTTTGATAATATTTCTTGGAGTTTTATGAAGAAAAATCTTCAGGGGACGGGGGTTGGTCAAGGTTTCGAAAACGGTATAGGTGCAATTTATTCAGAACAAAAGGCGAAATTGATAGTTAACAACGTGGTGACAGAAGAATTTAAGATAGAGAAAGGTACACGACAAGGCTGCCCAATTTCCCCATTGCTTTTTATTTTGGTCCTGGAGGTTTTGCTAAACATGATTAGAAGGGACCATTTGATTAAAGGTATTCAGGTCGGAGCTAAACAGTACAAACTTAAAGCGTTTGCAGATGACTTAGTATTGACATTACAGGAGCCAGAATCTAGTACTAAAAGAGTATTAGAATTGATTCAGGAATTTGGTCAAGTGGCAGGATTTAAGTTGAACAAGTTAAAGACCAAGGTTCTTGAGAAAAATTTAATACCGATTGAGAAAGAGAGGTTTCAGAAGGAGACGGGTTTAACATTGGTTAAGAAAGTAAAATACCTGGGGGTTAACATGACCGCTAAAAACTTAAATTTATTTAAAGATAACTACGAGAAATGTTGGTCAGAAGTGAAAAAGGATCTTGAAATATGGTCAAATTTGAAGCTTTCCTTGTTTGGTTGAATTGCCGTTATAAAGATGAATGTATGGCCAAGAATGTTATTTTTATTTCAATCATTGCAAATTTTGGACAAAATGGACTGTTTCAAGAAGTGGCAGAGAGACATTTCTAGATTTGTCTGGCAGGGCAAGAAGCCCAGAATAAAATTTAAAATATTAACTGATGCAAAGGATAGAGGTGGATTTGCCCTGCCAGACCTTAAACTTTATTATGAATCAGCAGCATTTTGCTGGTTGAAAGAATGGCTGCTTCTTGAGAACACAGACATTTTGGATTTAGAAGGTTTCAACAACGTTTTTGGGTGGCATGCATATCTGTGGTATGACAAGGTTAAAGCACACAAAGCATTTAAAAACCATATTGTCAGAAGAGCACTGTTTAATGTCTGGACAAGATATAAAGATTTACTTGAAAATAAAACCCCAAGGTGGCTATCACTGATGGAAGCGAAGGCTCAGAAAAAGCTCAATATGGAGGCCAAATGGCCAAAATATTGGGAGATTTTGGAACAGGAGGGTGACAAACTGAAATTGCAGAGTTTTGAGAAACTAAAAGATAAAGTGCGAGATTGGCTTCATTATTATCAAATAAGGGAGGCTTATAACTTGGACAAAAAAATTGGTTTCCAGGTGGAAAAATCAAAATTGGAAACAGAACTGTTAGATTCCAAAACTAAGATATTATCAAGAATGTGTAACTTGCTGTTGAAATGGAACACTCAGGATGAAACGGTTAAATCTGCTATGATAAAATGGGCACAAGATGTTGGACATAACATAATGTTTGCTGACTGGGAACAGTTGTGGACCACAGGTATGAAATTCACGGCATGTAATGCCTTAAGAGAGAATATTATGAAAATGATATACAGGTGGTACATGACACCAGTCAAGCTTGCAAAAATATATCATTTGCCCGATAATAAGTGTTGGAAATGTAAAGGAAATGAAGGTACATTCTTTCACCTTTGGTGGACGTGCCCAAGGATTAAGGCTTTCTGGGAGATGATATATAATGAAATGAAAAAGGTATTTAAATATACCTTCCTGAAGAAACCAGAGGCCTTTCTCCTGGGCATGATTGGCCAGTTGGTGCCAAAGAAGGACAGAACTTTCTTTATGTATGCAACAACAGCAGCAAGAATTCTCATCGCAAAGTATTGGAAGACACAAGATCTACCCACCTTGGAAGAATGGCAGATGAAAGTGATAGACTATATGGAACTGGCGGAAATGACTGGCAGAATCCGAGACCAGGGAGAAGAGTTGGTGGAAGAAGATTGGAAGAAGTTTAAAGACTATTTGCAGAAACATTGTAAAATTAATGAATGCTAAAATGATGCTGGATTGAAATGAAGTGGCTTTTAGCAATAAGGTTAAAAAGAATATGTAAAAATGGACTGATAACTAGATGAAAATATAAAGTTATAATATGTTAAGATATAGAGTTAAGATAAACGAAAGAGGGAAAGGATTTGCTGAATTAACTATGTGAATTGGAACACAAAAAAGGGAGGTGTGAGGAGGTCAGGAAACAAGTAATTGAAATATAAGATACAAAAAGATTGATCTGTTTTTAATTGTTCTTTATTATTTTATGTGTTTTGTATTTTCTTTGTATTTTTGTATCTTTTTTCTTTTTCTTTTTCTTTTCTTATCCTGTAACTTTCTTTTGTTTGGAAAATTTCAATAAATATCTGTAAAGGGAATTGGGGGTTGCTTGTGCGTAAAGGGTGCTGCAGCTCTAGGCAACGTTGCCTGGCTAAACCTTTCCCTGGCTGGACAGCCCTTTCTCCATGGCTGTGTCAGTCGCTGGCAGAATCCGTCAGTGGGCGTTTTCTGAACTTCTTCCAGCATAAAAATTCTTTCACCCCAAGTCTCCGCCTAGCCTCTCTGTGCGGAAGTCTCCTGCGCAGAGTGGGCGTGCCCAACGGAGGTCCTGGGCTCTCCCCGCTGCTCTCTGTGGAAGAGACTCGGAGCCCTCCCTCCGCAGTCTCCCCTTGCTTCCTGGTGTCCCTCCTATTTCCTTCCTCAAAGGAAGTTTGCTCTCTCTCCCTGCTGGTCCCTTCTCCTGCATCGTTAGGGAGCCTTACCTCCACTCTAGGCTCCAATGGCAGTTCCCTGACAATATCTTTTCAAAAAAAATAGAAAAATAAAAATAAAGAAATCTTACAGAGTAAACAAAAAATACTTACAAAAATGTATAAATTACTAAATAATATACAAATAGATCAAGAAAACAAAAGTAAGAATATGTTAAAGTGGGAACAAGATTTAGGTTATGAAATTGAATACAAAGATTGGGTTAAATTTTGGACAAAAAATATAAATTTTATGGCTTATCAATTGAAAGAAAATTTCATGAAGAAGCATGATAGATGGTATATGTCGCCAGACAGGTTGGCAAAAATGAAAAAACCGGGTGATAAGTGTTGGAGGTGTAATAGAATGATAGGAACCTTATACCATATGTGGTGGTCATGTCCGGAAATTAAGAAATATTGGAATACAGTGGTACCTCGAAAGACGAATGCCTCCTAAGACGAAAAACTCGCAAGACGAAAGAGTTTTTCGTTTTTTGAGTTGCTTCGCAAGACGAATTTCCCTATGGGCTTGCTTCGCAAGACAAAAACGTCTTGCAAGTTTGTTTTCTTTTTCGTAAAACCATTAATACCCAGGGTGCATTGCTTGAAGAGGTGCAGTTGCGACTTGACTTCGAGGAGCAACTCATAGTACGCGGTGGGTAGCCTTTTTTGAGGTTTTTGAAGACTTTTGTGATTTTTGAAGCTTTTCCAAAACTTCTTTTGCAGCCATTTGGTAAGTTAAACTTTTAAAACTTTTTTGGGGGGTTTTGGATTTTGGGTTGGGGTGTTTGGAATTCAAGGACTTGGTGTTGGGGAGGGGTTTGCAAGAATCTGGAAGCTTGTGTGTTTTTTTTCTGCATTTTTATGATTTTTTGTGACCATTGGGCCACTCTGCTGTTGTTTAAAAAAAAATTCTGGGTTTGAATCTCTGTGTGGTGGGTGGCTGGGGGAACAGTTGGGGAGGGGTTTGCAAGAATCTGGAAGCTTGTTTTTTTTCTGCATTTTTATGATTTTTTGTGACCATTGGGCCACTCTGCTGTTTTTTTTAAAAAAAATTCTGGGTTTGAATTTCTGTGTGGTGGGTGGCTGGGGGAATAGTTGAGGTTTTTGAAGACTTTGGTGATTTTTAAAGCTTTTCCAAAACTTCTTTTGCAGCCATTTGGTAAGTTAAACTTTTAAAACTTTTTTTGGGAGGGTTTGGATTTTAGGTTGGGGTGTTTGGAATTCAAGGACGGATTTCCGTTTCCGGTATGATGGCGACCAGTACTCTACTAATGTGAGCCTGTTGATTTTATCTTTTTATTCTCTCTTACTCCTTTTAAAGACTATTTTAATGAACGCTGAGCTCAGATAAATTTAAGCTCCTCACCGCATTCTATCCCACGCTTTGTATTCCTGACTCTTCTTGGAAGTTTAAAGCTGAATTGACTATCTTATCACACTGCGAAGAGTTTACAGGAAGACTCATGGGCTGTTCCCTCCACAAGTTTGGAGGCACAGACGGAGCATAATTTAGTGTTATGCCAATAACCTTTGGCACACTACTCCTCCTTGAATAGGATACTTTCAAGGAAAATACTCCCTCGACTCTTTGAAAAACCTAGGGAAGATAAAAGAGCGAGGTAAAGGGAGAGATGACTCAGCAATTAG
Organism: Podarcis raffonei; assembly: GCF_027172205.1. Taxonomy (NCBI): domain Eukaryota; kingdom Metazoa; phylum Chordata; class Lepidosauria; order Squamata; family Lacertidae; genus Podarcis; species Podarcis raffonei. Next base: position 137,962,799 of record NC_070602.1, read on the forward strand.
ACAGCCCTGCTGATGCGAGGAGGGGGTTGGAAAACGCTGCAGAGAATCTGAGGACTTAGAGGAAATGGCATGTTTGCCCCTCACCAAGCAAACCAAAATCAGCGAATTCTTTTATGGAAAAACAAAGGATACTTTTAATATTCCGACCTCGAATAGCTTCTCTCCATTAGCAGAGATAATAGATAAGGAAACTACACCGAAGGAACTATCCGCTAAACAACCCACTAACCCCTTAAACAGCACCATCACGAGACCAAAAGGTCGCAAAAAAGTTCCAACTATGCCCACTCAGGCGGAAGACTGCATCAGAGAACAAGAAAACCATCTCTCTGAATTATTACTTGAACACTCTACCACGTTAGACCTAGTGGCTAAAACCGTGGATTATATCTTTAAATATATAAGAGACATCAAAGGTTCCCTAGAGAAGATTATATCCTTTATATCCCCAAAAGTTAATGTCAGCCCCGTAGATGCTTCATCGGAGGATAGGGCCGAACCAACACCTAGAGTACCTATCCTACTGAGCTCAACTTCGCAGACTGGCTGCAAATTTGAAAATGAACAAACTATGGAAGATTTACACACCATATCTTCCTACAATCTTTCACTACAAGCCACTAGACTTTGTTTAATTATCCTCCCCTTCAAAGGTCAGGTTGTTAACTGGTCGTCTATACATGTTGCAAGAAGGCATCTAGCTGAGCTTTTGGGTGTAAATCCCCTTTCCATCGATCTGAAATCCACTGTCCACATTTACAGCAAGCCACACATGCAGAGGATACTGCTCACCTTCGAATCTAAAAAGTTTCCAACTTATATGATGTCCCTACGAAGCTACCTGACTAATTATGGAATTTTTATTACAAGAGTTTTTATCAACACTAAGATTTGCCCTCTTATACCCTACTCCCCAGCTAAAAGGAAAACAATTAAAAATGAGGGCACTCCACCTACTACGAGCTCTACCTCTCCACCCTCAGACTTAATAAGTTGGACAGAGACCCCCATGCCCCTCCTATCAAAGGCTACTCATCTAGAGAATTCGATGGAGCAGGAGTTACTTGTTTCCTTCTCTCATCTGCCAAAAGCTGAACAAACAGAGATAACGGACAGACTAGATGAGTTATTACTCTATCTCTGCAACTCTGAAGACCTAGCACCCACAAAAGAGGCAAATACTCCACCTAACTTCGAGCGAAAAATGGGATATGAATCTCCTCAGGTCACGTCAGAACACATACCCCTACTCTGCCCAACTGAAATCCACGCCGAAATCTCTGTGGCGCCCCTAATCACATTACCGGAGACTTCACTATCCAATGGATGCATCTTCCACGACACCGGGAAAGCTCTAGATGCTATCGAAGAGACAAAATGACTATCACCTCTACTACTATCCTGGAATGTTGCTGGATGGCAATCGAAAACTATGGACAAAGACGTCCTAACCTATGTATCACAGTTCAAGATCATCCTGCTCCAAGAAACCTGGATGCAAAATCCTTTTGAACTACACAATTATTTTGCTTTCCATTCCTGTGCCTCAATCGGCCCCAAAGGCGGAAGACCGGCGGGAGGTCTGAGCACCTTCGTATCGACAGATCTAGGAACCTCCCCTATTCAATTGAAAATCGATAAAAAATGGATTTTGGCTGTTAAAATATTCTCTACCCGCTTTAAGATCATATGCATCAATGTTTATATTCACCCACTTATGAAACAAACTGATCTTAAAAACATCTGGAGCGAACTGGAAGACTGCATTCTCCTTCTCTCAAATAAGTTTCCCTCTGCCTCCTTAATTATTGGTGGGGATTTTAATGCAAGGCTAGGCCACTCAGACGAACAGCTAATCAACGAAAGTGGAATGGGTCCCCTAAATGCTAATGATGAACATTGGCCCCTATTCAGGCGTCATTCACTTGACCCAGTTACCAATTTTGCTGGTACATGTCTTTTTCTAATGGCATTTAGATTAAACCTTGTTATTTTAAACAGCCTCTCCTCGGGAGACTGCCCTGGCCAATTTACTTATTGGTCAGGCTTAAGGCATTCTGTTATTGACTACATCCTTGTCTCCCAAGAACTCTTTGATGAATATATTGAATTTACTGTAGATATAAGAACCGAAAGTGACCATCTACCCCTAAATCTTAAAAGGACTGAATTTTGGGAACCCTCTAGATGTGGGCTCGCCCCACAGACACCTGATCCTAATGTTCTACAACAAATAGGCAGATCCAGAACTAAATGGTCCCCTTATGTTAATAACAATTTTAGCATTTGGACACAATCAATGGAAGGTCAACTCCTCTGGGCTGATCTGACCTCCAACGACACTGAAGGGACCTCCCCAATTGACCATTATAACACTTTAATCCAAAAACTCCAACCGTTATTGTCAAGACTCAGGAGACCTAACCACAATGAGTCCCCTACCAACAAAAAATGGTTTGACCGCGAATGCATCCAGGCAAAACTTATACGCAGGGAATGCTTTAAGGTCTTCCAGCAAAATCCTAACCCTATCACCAAATTAGAGTTACAACTTAAAAAAAAGAACTACAAAGAGTTACTAAAAACCAAAAAAAGAACCGCAGGCTCTCTCATCTGGCAGGCCCTCATAAAAGCGTCAATAGAAAAAGACAATACCAACTTCTGGAAAATTATATCCAGTCAAACCAAAGCTCCTAACGAGGGCACAATAATCCCTGCAAATGTATGGGAAGAGCACTATAAAGTGCTGTTTAGGGAACATCGTCCTTCTGCGCTGCTTAACATTCCCTTAGATAATGATACACCATGGCCCCCAACATCTGAAACTGAAATCACTTTGTTAATTCTACAAATGAAATCTGGCAAAGCCCCAGGAAGTGATTTCATTGTCGTTGAACTTCTGAAAGCGCAAATAAACTGGTGGGCCCCGGTTCTTGCAAATCTATTTTCATATATAGATAAGACAACTGAAATCCCTAAAGATTGGGGACTGGCTATAATTGTTCCTATATTTAAAAAGGGCAACCCCTCTGACCCATCTAATTATAGACCAATCAGTCTTCTGAATGTGATTTGCAAACTTTATACAAAACATCTATGCCTAAAATTATGTGAATGGTTAGATCATAATGACTTGCTAGAAATTGAACAAGCAGGGTTTACATCTGGACGTTCCACCATAGATCACTGCTTAGTGTTAGATTATTTTGTCTATAAGTATGTGAAACATTGGAAAAAGTCATTGTATGCGGCCTTTGTGGACCTAAAGGCAGCATTTGATTCTGTATCCAGGGGTAGGCTCTGGGCCAAATTGGCCAATATGGGTATTAACAGAAGGTTATTACTTCTGATGATTAAGCTTCATGAGAACAATACCCTCCAGATAAGACTCGCACAGGACGGCAGACTCTCTAGAGAAATCCCAGTCCAAAGAGGAGTTAGACAAGGATGCCTATTAGCCCCATTTTTATTTAACATCTATGTTAACTCCCTGGTCACATGTTGCCGTGAAATCGAAACCCACCCCCCCGTGTTCTCTAACGGCAGAAAAGTACCAGTTTTAATGTATGCGGATGACGCTGTTCTTCTCTCTCAAACCAAAGTGGGTCTGAAACGTGTCTTAGGAAAGTTTAGTGACCAATGTAACACTGAACTGTTAACAATTAATTTCGCCAAAACCAAAATTGTACATTTTAACCGCTCCTTCAGGAAAGATAATTGGAGCGTAAAGGGAAACGCCATTGAACAGACTAAGACCTTCCAATACTTAGGCATTACTTTCTCTTATAATGCCAAATTGTCAACACACCTGACCACATCAGCTATATCAGCAGGAAGAAGTGCAAATGCCATCCTTAGATTATTCAGAAGGAAAGGAGCTGGCTTCCTCCCGATGGCCCTAAAAGTCTTTCAGGCAAAATCTTTAGCCCAACTCCTGTATGGCTCTCAAATTAGCCCCTCTGCCAACCTTAAGACCCTTGAAACAGTACAATCAAAATTCTTAAGTTCATTATTTGCTACCCCAAAGTGTACACCTAATGCAGTCTTAAGGCAAGAGGCAGGACTGCCCAGAGTGGAATTAAAAGTCTGGGAGCAAGCAATGTCCCTCTGGCTGAAAATCCATTACAATCCTAAGGGACTGTTACCTTGCTTCCTGGCCGCAGTTCCCTATCCTCCTTGGCTTATGCAAATAACTAATAAGATCAAACAAATTGGCCTAAACCCTGAAAACCTTTTTATTGGAACTCTGAATAAGGCAAAAGCAATTATCACTCAGAGACTTTACGATGTCGAATTACAACAAGAAGACGCCCTGCTCCCGGAGACGTATAGATGCTTAAAAGCTTGGCCTAATTTTGCAACTGCCCCTTACTTAACTAACATCACTAACGAAGCTTATAGATGGGCTTTCTCTAGAGCCCGCTTTGAGACAATGCCCTCAGCAGTGCTGTACGGCAAATTCACGCAGGTACCAATGCATGCGCGCCTCTGCCCCTGTATGTCTAATAAGGTAGAATCTGTCACACACATCCTTCTATTTTGCGAATTTTATAGTGAAGAGCGAGTTCAACTTATTTTGCCGCTTTTATCAAAATTCATACCCCTACAACATTATTTGGAATCCTCCCCCGAAATTCTACGAAAATACCTTCTGGAAGATTCCTCAAGCTCAATATCATATGAGGTGGCCAAATTTTGCACTTTAGTAATCAGGAAGCGTAAATCTCTTCTGCTGAATGGCACACTGCGAAGTTCCCTTGTGTAATCCTTTTTTTTTTTTTCTGATGTTGTTTTGATTTCTTTTTGTTTGATCTTGTGGTGTTTAGTGTCACTGGCTTTTGCCGTAATAAAACTTGGAAAACTTGGAATTCAAGGACTTGGTGTTGGGGAGGGGTTTGCAAGAATCTGGAAGCTTGTGTGTGTTTTTTCCTGCATTTTTATGATTTTCTGTGACCATTGGGCCACTCTGCTGTTGTTAAAAAAAAAAAAATCTGGGTTTGAATTTCTGTGTGGTGGGTGGCTGGGTGCTTTTGAATTTTTTGGATGTGAAGCACTGATTTTTTTGGGGGGGGGTTGTGAAGGTAGGAGCTGTGCTGCCATGGGACCCAAGAAGACTGCTGCTGCAGAGGCCGGCGAGAGGAAGAAGGAGGAGGTTACGCTGGAAATGAAGAAGGAGATAATCCGGAAGCACGACGGTGGAATGCGTGTGACAGACCTCGCCAGGGAGTACGGGAGGAATCCATCGACCATCGGGACCATCCTGAAGATGAGGGAGAAGATCCTTGCGACTGATGCAGCCAAGGGAGTCACCAGGATCGTGAAGAACCGCCCAGCTGTTCTGGAGGAGGTGGAGAAGTTGCTGCTCATCTGGTTAGAAGAGAAGCAGCGTGCAGGGGACACAGTGACTGAGGCCGTCATTTGTGAGAAGGCCAAGGCCTTGCACGCAGACCTCGTCCGGCAACAGCCAGGAACCTCAGGTGAGCCAGAAGTCTTCAAGGCAAGCAGAGGCTGGTTTGACCGGTTCAAGACAATATCTGGAATCCACAGCGTGGTCAGGCATGGAGAGGCTGCCAGTTCTGATGTTCCTGCGGCTGAAGACTTTGCAGCGGAGTTCCTGGAGGTTGTGAAGACGGAGGGCTATGTTCCACAGCAGGTCTTCAACTGCGACGAGACCGGGCTGTTTTGGAAGAGGATGCCCAAAAGGACTTTCATCACTCAGGAGGAGGCCAAGTTGCCTGGCCACAAGCCCATGAAGGACCGTCTGACCCTGCTCTTCTGTGCCAACGCAAGCGGCGACCTGAAGATCAAGCCCCTGCTGGTGTACCACTCGGAGAACCCACGGGCCTTCAAGAAACACAAGGTCGACAAGGAGCAGCTGAGTGTCATGTGGCGATCCAACAGTAAGGCTTGGGTCACACGTGTGCTGTTTGTGGACTGGGTCAATCTTGCTTTTGGCCCTGCTGTCAAACAGTACCTGCTGGACAACGACCTGCCGCTGAAGGCTTTGCTTCTGATGGACAATGCTCCTGCTCATCCTAAAGGCCTTGAGGAGGACTTGTTGGAGGAGTTCAGCTTCATCAGCATCATGTTCCTGCCGCCTAACACCACGCCACTGCTCCAGCCGATGGATCAGCAGGTCATCGCCAATTTAAAAAAACTCTACACCAAGGAGCTTTTCAGGCGATGCTTCGAGGTGACTGATTGCACCAACATCACCCTGCGGGAATTCTGGAAGTACCACTTCAACATCGTCACCTGCTTGAAGATGATCACCACGGCCTGGAATGGGATCAGCCAGAGAAATTTGAATTGCGCTTGGCGCAGCCTGTGGCCGGACTGTGTGGCACCAAGTGACTCTGATGCACCAGAGTCAACAGTGGTGCAGGACATTGTTTCCTTGGGGAGGACCATGGGCCTGGAGGTCACAGAGGAGGACGTCAGCGAGCTGGTGGAAGAGCACGACCACGAGCTGACCACCCAGGAGCTGGTCGAACTGCATGCAGAGGCTGCTCAGCAGCAGGCCTCGCTGGAAGAGGAGGAAGCAACTGAGGAACGGCTGTCCTCCAAAGAACTGAGGGACATTTGCCTGAAGTGGAAAGATGTGCAGGCTTTTGCACAGCGGCACCACCCTGACAAGGACCTGGCACATGACCTTGTGAACACTTTTGATACGAGGGTCATGTCGCCTTTCAGGGAGGTGCTGAAAAGGCGGATGAAGCAGCAGACCATGGACAGGTTCTTCAGCAAGAAGCAAAGAGTGGAAGAGGAACCTTCTTCGAGTTGTCCCCCAGAGTCTTAGAAAATGTACTGTACACTTTGTTGATTTTTAAATGTTTTTCTGTCATGTTTAGAAACTTAATTTATTGTTCCTTCAATTTTTGAAATGCTCTTTACAGTATGTGTGACTTTAAAGAGCACTTAATAAACTCTTTTTGTACCAAATTTGGCTTTGTTTGGACTTTTTTTGACCATAGGAATGCATTAATTGATTTTCAATGCATTCCTATGGGATTTCGTGCTTCGCAAGATGAAAAATTCGCTAGACGAAAAAACTCGCGGAACGAATTAATTTCGTCTTGCGAGGCACCACTGTATGATATATGAGGAAATTAAAAAGGTAATAAAAACATCACAAAATAAAAGAGCAGAATCATATTTATTAGGAATTTTGAATGGTGACATCCTGAATGGAAGGACGTAAGGATCCAGAATTGGCCTCCACAGTCACTTACAGACTCATTGTTAAAACCGTGTTTATGGAAGACAATCTTACTCGGCTACGAGTGATCACCAAAGAAGAATAACCACAGCTCACAGACTGACTGTTAAATTATTTGTTCTAGAACCTTCCCTTGTATCGATGTCAAGTTCACCGGTCTTCCTTCCCCCCCTTTTTGAAGATGGGGACAACATTTACCTGCCTCCAGTCTGTAGGGACCTCACCTGTTCTCCAAGAATTCTCAAAGGCTCTGAAATTACTTCCGCAAGCTCCTTTAGAGCCCTTGGATGCAGCTCCCTGGAGATTTGACTTCATTTCAAGTAGCCTGGTGTTCCCTTGCTACCTCTTTTCCTATCTTGGGCTGCAGTTCCCTCCTTACATCATTTATTCTGTTATCACCAGGCTGGGCATCACTTGCCTTTTGGGCGAAGACATATCTAATCAAAAGTTTCATATGATTTGTATCACTGTGGAAATGCTGACCAATACCACAAGTATGAAACAAATTCTGAACCCATTCCTTAGGGAGTTCTAACAAGCTTGGGCCTCATGGGGTTGGAAATTGTTTGAGAAAAAGTTTGGTAACTTAAAGATGGGACAATCAATAACTCCACATGTCTCTCCTCCTCTTCAGCTCTATGTTTTATTTTTTGTCAACAACACATTTTAACTGTCTGCAGTCTCTAAGCCAGACGAAGCCACCTCTTTGTAGATAATGGTGCCGTGTGTCCCTATCGCAAGTCCTGGTAGCCACCTGCAATTTCTACCATAGCATATGGAGGGAGAGAGCATTGCACTGAGTGAATCTCATTCGTTCTGCATGATTAGTCCTCGATCTCCCAGTACAGATGTTAACACATATGGTCCCCATCACCATCCCACTAATCACACAAATAAGAAAGAAACTTTTCTGTTAACTTTGAGTCTCAGATTGACAGAACTGGTCCCTAATTATCCATACTTACTACCTTCCCTCCTTTCAGCTGCTTAAATTAGCACATGCCATTTTGGCAAACTTTTATTAACTACAAGATACAAAAAAAATTGCAATGCTTACTCAGTACAAAATTGGCACTCAGAAAAACTTCAGAGGATACAAGGAGAACAGGGCTGCCTAGCATTGTTTGCAATCTACTCTTAAAAAGTAAAGGTAAAGGTACCCCTGCCCGTACGGGCCAGTCTTGCCAGACTCTAGGGTTGTGCGCTCATCTCACTCTAGAGGCCGGGAGCCAGCGCTGTCCGCAGACACTTCCGGGTCACGTGGCCAGCGTGACAAGCTGTATCTGGCGAGCCAGCGCAGCACACGGAACGCCGTTTACCTTCCTGCTAGTAAGCGGTCCCTATTTATCTACTTGCACCCGGAGGTGCTTTCGAACTGCTAGGTTGGCAGGCGCTGGGACTGAGCGACAGGAGCGCACCCCGCCGCGGGGATTCGAACCGCCGACCTTTCAATTGGCAAGTTCTAGGCGCTGAGGCTTTAACCCACAGCGCCACTCGCGTCCGATACTCTTACATAACTCCAAAAGCCATCCTTAGACTGAAGCTCTTATTATTTCTGGGCCATTTTCTAAAATATATAAATTGTTGCACCCAGTCAGCACTGTATTCCAGAACAGTTTCCAAAATAAAAACTATGAGCTGGCAATGGTCTTCCTACATAACTTAACAAACCAATACTCAGGTATGCTGCACAAAGCATATTCTCTGAAATACCAGTGAATCAATCATGAGCTCAAATGTGACGTCTCGTCCCACAATGATTTGGTTGCTTTGCTATTTGATGCATAGACTACCCTTCCATACAAAGATTCCTAGGATGGAATACAACAAAAGTAATTAAAATAAAGTGATGATCCCATAAAACATCAGTACAAATAAAGAGCAGCCACCAAGAACCAGTAAAAAACAGTGAACCCGTAAAATCCATCAAGCCATTAAAAAATTCACACACTGTTGGGATTGCCTGGGCAAATAAAAAAGTATTCACTTGGTGCCAAAGAGAAATCAACATTTGTGCCAGGCAACCTTCTCTGGGAAAGGCATAGACTATACATGGCATGGGGCATCACGAAACACGCACCAAAAAACCCTTCATTTTAAAATGTGCTCTTCCAGTGAACCCTCAAAATGTCCCCTTTTAAAAGTTATTGCCAAACTTTCACACTTGCCTAGCACAGGTAAGTCATAAAATGGTTTTACTTACAAATCTCTTCAAAGGTCAGATTCATGTGCTTTTACATAAAAGCAGTCAGAAAAGATGCACAAGCAATTTAAAAAGTTGCTTAGTTGCTGAAGCCCACATGCAGAGGGAGAGAGCAAAAGACTTGGTTACCTATTCCCTATTATATTGTAAATATGGTTATGTATTTACAATATAAGATTTATCTGTACTTGTCAAATTACTTTTTTGGCACATTGCTGTACATGTTACTTGTGTTCCATATTTGAACACACACACAGGTACTGCTGTAGTGGGAAGTTAAGCAACATTTCCGTGCACTCTGGCACTCATCACAGTCCTCTGTACGCCAGAAGCGGTTTAGTCATGCTGGCCACGTGACCTGGAAAGCTGTCTGCAGACAAACACCGGATCCCTCGGCCTGAAAGTGAGATGAGCGCTGCAGCCCATAGTTGCCTTTGACTGGACTTAACCGTCCAGGGGTCCTTTACCTTTTTACACACACACACATATCTCAAAAATATAAGTAAGCTCAAGAAACCTCATTAATAAAACAGTCATACAGGATTTTATTTTTTGATGTGGAAACAGCATTTGACCATTTAGAATAGGATCTGTTGTACAATATTTTAATGGCATGATATCCCAGTATGAAAATGGATTTGGCAAAGCGTTTTCTCCTTCATGGAGAGCACGTGTTGCAGTGGGGTCTGACAGGCCACCCCCTCAGTTGCCGGGCGGAATCATTTAGATAGCCATTGGCAGTGATTGGGCTGTTTGGGTTACTGGGCTAATTTTGATGTCAATTTGTGGGATGGACCAAATGTTTTTTAAGCTGGGCTCGCAGCTTCGCACTTTCTCTTTCGCTGTGTGCACCGGATCACCTGGAGCACTCGGACAGTCTGGAGGACAGTGGAGCGATCTTCTCATTGTCTGGTTACATTTCATTTCCCCCTTCTTTTTAATCCTCTCTAGTTCCATAAATAATTTAATTCCCCTTTTTTCCTGTTTGATTTCCCACCCCACCCCTTACCCTGCCCTGTGGGAAGATTCTCCCTGTACCTGTGAGCGCTGCCTGTGCGTAATCCTCCTTGGCTTGCCTTTCCCAATAGGGGAGAGCCCCCGTTAGGGGCTTTCTTTCGCAAAAAGGTTCCCCCCATTTCGCCTGTTTGTTAACTGTGGGGCTAGCCAGGGCTGTTCCCAGCTTAGCTGGAATCACTTTCGTTTATAGTATCCCCAAAGGTTGGCTTTATTTTGGGTGCATGCAGTGCTGTTGGCCAAATTTTAATCTAGCCTTGGGCGGGAGCGCTATTTTGAGCTTCCTTTAATATTGCAATAAGACAAAGATTCTTAAGAGCAGAAGCAGGGAGGCATTCACAGCCTGCACATATCATTCAATCCTAAATCTGCTACAGTTAGCAGTACAGTAAATTGTTAAGTCTCTGTGACACGTGACTCATTCTCTCTATAAGAATGTATCTGCTTGCAGGCTCAGTTGTTGCTAATGTATATCTGAGGCAGACAGAGTGGAGCCAGAGGCTCTCTGTGCCTCCAATGAGCATTCTGTGTATGCTCTTTAACTATGCTGTTTCTGAACAAGTTTATTTTCTTCAAGTTTGTTTTGCCCTGATAGTGGTGATCGCCATTTTAGAGACGAGCCATTGTGGCTTAGTGGCTAGAGTGCAGGACTAGGACCTGGGAGACAGGGTTCATATCCCACACTTAGCCATTTTTATAACAAAACAAAACAAAAAACTGCTCCTTATGGGCTATTCTGTTGCTGGGTATTGCTCCCAAAAAGAACTTTGAGTTTCTTGAGGGGGTGCTTCCCTCTAAAAGGGCAAGCAGGGGTACCTGGACAGGTGGTGGGCTGCCTCGAGTCTGTTATCTCACTGGAAACATTTATGTCTGGCCTAGCAGGTGATCCTGGGGCTTTGCCCTGCTTTGCCCTAGAATTCAATGTACTCTGGCAGTGTTTTCAGCCTGCTTTCTACCTTCCACCCGAGGCCTTCTTCATCAGGGGCCTTCCATCTCTAGTAAAGAGGGAGAGGATTTTCCTCCTTCTGGGCCCCTTTTTTCTGATTCACAATTTTTCCAGAACCAAGCTAGGTCCTTAGGGAGGAAGGTAGCGTCCCCATGTGGTGCACGAAGCATTGGTTTCACCAGTTCCTCACATTGTTTAGTTTTTTGCAGACTATGGCAGGGCCTTTGCAGATACCTCCAGAGCTTGCCTCTCTTGCAGAGGATGACTTGCTGATGCCCCAGGTGCCTTCTTCCGGAAGGAAGCGTCTTCGGAGGCGGCAATCCAGGAGGAGGGCAAAGAGGAGCAGGGAACGTGATTCCACTTCCTTGTCAGGTACATCATTCCTGAGCTCTGATGACGATTTCGACGTCAACTTGGACCTCAACGGGGGTCAGGGTGAGGATGACCTGGGTCTTTAGGAATCATCCTGGATAGCTTAGTTGGTCAGCACATAGTGCCGGTAATGCCTAGGTTGCAGGATTGGTCCCCATATGGAACAGCTGCATGCTCCCCCATCATTCTACCTGGACACTGAAGTCCAGTGCCAAGGGCCTTCTGGCGGTTCCCTCACTGCGAGAAGCCAAGTTACAGGGAACCAGGCAGAGGGCCTTCTTGGTAGTGGTGACTGCCCTGTGGAACGCCCTCCCACCAGATGTCAAAGAGAACAATAGCTAGCAGACTTTTAGAAGACATTTGAAGGCAGCCCTGTTTAGGGAAGCTTTTAATGTTTGATGCATTACTGTATTTTAATACTTGGTTGGAAGCCGCCCACAGTGGCTGGGGAAGCCCAGCCAGATGGGCAGGGTATAAATAAATTATTATTATTATTATTATTATTATTATTATTATTATTATTATTGAGTGGACTAGATGATCCTCGGGGTCCCTTCCAACTCTATAATTCTATAAGTGGCAATTCACTATGATGGGAATGTTAGACATAGGGCTGCCATCATCCCCACAGCTCGCTGGGATCGCAGGGACGGGGACATGTGGCCCACTTGCGCAGCTCCACATTTCGAATGGAAATTCCCTGAGCAATAGAACCTGAAGCTGGTATGCAGGAAGCTGCCCCGGCGGCAGCTTTGTTGAGACTTCTTTAGGGGTTCTGGCCAGCGTTGGCCCTGTAAATTCACACTTCATAGCGGCAGCACAAGACGCCCCCTGCCCAAGCGGTGGCTGGGGGCTGTCAAACAATAGCTCAACACCTCTTGCCCACATTCCCATAAAATTATCTCCCTTGAAAACCTGGCTAAAAGGTTATCCAGATTGGTCAGCGGCTTTGTGCTTGTGGGAAGGGTTTTCCCAAGGTTTAGGATTCCTCTGGCTTTTCAGCCAGTGGCTCGGAATACAGCAAATCAAAAGTGAGGTAGCCAGAAAGGTTAGGAAGCAGCTTGCATTGGGACGTATGGTGGGATCCCCTTTGATTCTCCTTCTATTCCTGATTTGCCTTTATCCCCATTGGGGATCGCCCTAAGAAATCCCCATATAATTCCATCTGAGCCATATTTATCGCATCCCAAAGGCACCTCAGTGAATGATGCTATCCCTCCGGAATTGTTCCGTGAAATACGTGTCTCAGGATCAGGCAGTTGAGCTTACCAACAAATTGGAAGAGGTGCCTTGTTGGCAATATGTGATATTGAATAGGCCGTTAGGCTGCTGCTGGTTCACCCTTGAGATGTTAAGTGGTTGGGCTTTAATTTCGATGGAGCTCCTTATAGTGATAAGGCGATGCTGATGGATTGAGCAATAGCCTGTGCAGCACTCGGGTGCTTTAGAGCCCTCTGGATTGAACATTGCAAGTCAAGACTCGTTTAACTGGGGGTACCGTTATTTGGATTATTTTACTGGCCGGTTCATGTAACACCAGCCTCTGCGTAGGCTTACTGGACGCCCTTTATTCCCTCACTGAGGAGCTGGGTGTTCCGTTGGCAGTGGATAGGACAGTGGGTCCTACTGCCCCTTTTAACGTATTTGGGGGCTAGCTACCATATTTTTCGCTCTATAGGACGCACTGGACCATAGGACGCACCTTGTTTTAGATGGGGAGAACAAGAAAAAAAATTCTCCCCCTCTCTGCTCAGCCCCCCTTCAGCGAAGCAACAGGAGAAACAGAGCCCCTTCCATTTCTCCTCCCGCTTGGCTGAAGGGGCACTGCGCAGCTCTCCCTCTCTGCTGAAGCCAGGAGAGAATTGCTCTCCCGGCTTCAGCGAAAGAAACCCGAAGCTTGCGGAGCTCAGCGGGAACTTGTGCTGCACTCCAAAGGCTTCAGGCAGCTATCCCTGAAGCCTGGAGAGCGAGAGGGGTCGGTGCGCACTGACCCCTCTTGCTCTCCAGGCTTCAGCGAAAGCAACGCGAAGCCTCCGGAGCGTGGAGGGAGCGCTCCCTCTGCGCTTCGGAGGTTTCGCGTTGCTATCGCTGAAGCCAAGGAGCCTGCATTCGCTCCCTAGGACGCACACCCATTTCCCCTTAATTTTTGGAGGGGAAAAAGTGCGTCCTATATAGTGAAAAATACAGTAGATACCATTGCTCAAACATCTGCTTGCCTGTGGAAAAGCTGTTTCCCTTGAAGGAAGTTATTCTTGTAATACTTCCTCTGAAGCAAGTGTTGCTTCGTCAGATCCTATCATTGCTAGGTCAGTTAAATTTTGCATGCAGGGTGGTTGCTCCAGGCTGCCCCTTCCATACTTGCTTGGCCAGGTTGTCTAATGGCCCAGGGTCCCTTCATCATCATGTACACTGGCCTTGAGCCTGACAGGGCAAGGCAATCACATGTGACCTAACTTTTCTTGAGTTTTCCCCATTGTAGTGGCAGTGCACATCTGGACTGAGGAGTTCAGGGACCGTCGGGTTGGAGCCAGTACGGGGCTGAGAGTCTGGAGGCTTATTGCCTCAGGACTTTTCCTTATCTGCTTTGGAGCTTGTCATAAGTGTCTGGAGCTCTAAGTCAGACCTAGTGGGCAGGGTTGCCACCATCAGGCTTCTGGTCACAGGTGAGGCGGGCCCTTGCCCTGTTATGGATACCAGAAATATTTGGCTTTTCATTCCCCTGGGGGCTGGCTCGCTCCTAGTGCACGAAAATGGGTTCTCGTTAGACAGGCATCTAATTGCTCACGTTGTGTGCCAGTTATTGCAGCCTGCGGCTTTAGCCACTGCCCAGCTGCCACCAAGAGGGCTAGAAAGCGTGTGGATAGCAGAGTGGCTCGCCATGCTTTCGTCCGAATCCCTGGCGTGGGGCTTGGGCCGCGCAAGCTCCTGGGAGCATGCGGTGAGAGGTGAGGGCCTGGAGCTCAGCTCCATTTTCTCCCCAATATTGTTTTCCCTTACTGGCTTTCGCTGGAATCCGCAGGTCAGTTCTGACAGATAGTCGGAACCAATGCCTAAGCAACCACTCACATTTATGTATTTTAATAAAGTTGTGGCCAAAATTATGCCAAAATGTTGGGAAACATTCTTCACAGAAACAGTAAAGATGTTTGTACCTTTAAGGACAATTTTTGTGAGCTCTGGGCTAATTGGTTGCAGCTGGCCATGGCTACAAAAGGAGAAAAGCTGCAGTTTGAACTCTGCCTGCAGAAAAACACCCACAAGCTTTACTGTTCGTTGTTTTGAAATAAAACCTTTATTTTATTTGGTTTTACACCGGTCTCATGGTGTCACAGTCTTCTGTCATCTGCCACCAGTGGAAAATCCCCCTCTAACACAAAAACCTTAAACAAAAATTCTGTGTGAATTGTGATTTATTTCGGGGGGGGGGGCTTGGGGACCTCGACACGCAAAATCTTCTACAGCAAACTATTGGCAGTAGTTTGAAAGAAATCATTAATAAGTTTACTGTCTGATGATATTTAACACCCACGGAGATCAAATAATATCTGTAGAGGTTCTAACAATTTATGTTGGAGATATAAAGGAAACCAAGGTAATATATAACATATTTTTGATCCTTCTGATCTGCTATAATAAGAGAAAATGAAGTCCCAACTGGATGTGATCTAGCCATGGAGTAATTAAGTCATACTGTTTGAGCCTGTTAAAAGATCTTTTATTAGAGAAAGAGTGATGGTAATACATCAGTTAACCATGTTGGTGGCAAGGAAGAAAAATAAGTATATAAAGGAAGAATTCCTAGATGCCAAGATCCAGGTTGGGAGCAAGTGCTCTTTAGTAAGAGAACCCCAGTAGCTATTTAAAATCACAAAACACGCAGCAAAATAAAGCATGGAAATATAGGCTTTTAGATCTTTAAAATATGCCCTTCCAAGTTCCTTCCAAAGTTTCCCCCTTCCACTAACATAGAAAAAGACCACACAGTTGTAGGTTAACAATGGTTTACTTACAAATTCTCCAAAAGTCAGTTTCATGTGCTTTTCTGTTCAGCATTGAGAAATAGCTGCACAGGCAGAATGGCTTGGTTACAGTGGTGGAAGTTCCTAAATGGCTTGGTTACAGTGGTGGAAGTTCCTAAATAGGAACTCAAAAGACACTTGTTAGACCCATGTGGTTTGAGCTCAGATTTCCTCACAAACTGAGCTTCTCGCGTAGACTGGAGGTGCAACAATAGGCTTGATTACCTTCCTCCCAAGGTGAGGGGGACTGACCTAGCTAAGCCTGTCAAGACAGCTTACCCCATGGCATTGACTCCCTTGTGCATTAATCAGACTTAACCATGTTGGTTATATGAGGCTGGTTATCCTGTAAACCGATGTTAGATAATTATAACTGGGGGCGAGTACTGATATTGGAGAGCTGGATATCATGAATATGGAAAGTGGTACAAATGATAAAATTAACCAGTGGAGTAAGGGAAGGAATTCAGTGACTGCTTCACTGTACTATGTATTGCTGCTCTGTACTATGTATTGGTGCAACAAGCACAAGATAATCTTGAAGCATACAAATTTCTGAGAACAGTTTAGTTTTATATTGTATAAATTATGTACAATAGCTTAAAAGTAATCTCTGTATTATTTCTTTTTGATGTCATTGTTTCCTACACTACATTGTTTTGTACTGTAGTTTTACTGCAAAAAATTAAAAGACAGTTGCCTGCCTCTATTCCAAGTTTAAATTCATCAGTATGGTCAATCCTGCTTCAAAACAATGTATAAATCAAATAAGACCAATACCGCAACTGCTTCAGCAGCTTTTCACACCTGCTGCCAAACCAATTATGTACTGTCTGGATATATAAACGTTGATTTCACATATGCGCACATTATGTTTTTCAGGTTTCTGGCGTGCTTCTTGTTGTTTAGTAGTCCCTAAGTGATCGCAACTGAGGAGTGCAATTCCATCCAAGTGCCCATCAGCATGCTAGCCTATAAACACTGTTAATAAGTACAGCTAATAAAATCCAGTTTATTAGCCACCTTTTTGTAATATTTTTTGCAGCCTTCATTGACAAAAATAAATCCTCAGCTATTCCAGTGCCAGCTTCATTCACTCTCCTTTAATGTGGCAAGTAATTAAATCCTTATAGCAACAGCAGGGGTTTCATTGCCTAGCAGAAGCTCATCTTCTCTGCCTTTCACTGATCCAGTGAGATAATGTTTTAAATGCTAGTCCATTAAAAGGCCTCAACAACTAAACTTTTAGTTCATGATCTGTCAGTTGAACATTTTATGTTCGCTGACTCCCTTTGTTCCACTGACCTTCCAAAATACCATCATCTGTAGATTATCATCCCATCTTTCTAGGACCTTCTGCGGCTCTTCTGGTGGGTCTTGCACCTCTTTGACTTTTACTCTTCTCAGGAGAGAGAGCCAGGCACCTTTCTTATTCACACCACTTCATTTAGGTGCCCCATCATATTTAGTTTTGCTGCTGCAGTTCAAGGTCAGCTGCACTCTGACCAAGCGGCACAGTTGGCACCAGTTCAGGCCAGCCACCGGGTCTGTGGATACTGGGGTTTTAAGACCTTGCTGTGGTATAATTGGTCTCTGTATTCGCGGCTGGGAAGGAATCTGCATGTAAACAAATTGGGCCCGTTTAGGGTGTTTGCCTTCCTCGTCTCAATCACCACAACTTTGGGTTGAATCCCGGAGTCTGTTTTCTGGGAGGGGGCGAAGTGGTGCATCACCCTCTTTCCTTCCCACAGGTGTGATATCTCCAGGTCCCCTGTTAAAGGGCTCTGCGTGCAAGTTCTGCCCTGAAGCCTAGATGGGAGCAGATGGGCCACCAAACTTCCAGGGGACAGTCTGGGGAACTAGCTGAGTTGACTTGCATCTGGAGGTGGCCATTAACCCAGGCATGACCCAGGCAGGAGAACTGATCAGGATTTGACCTGACAAAAATCAAGACAATCTGCGCAGAGGAAGAAAGGTATTTGCAGGTTTCTGCAACTGACATAAACCTCTCCTTCCTGTGTGCAAAATGCTCACACCACAGCCTCTGGGAATAGTAGAGCATTAGCAGCTATGAAACAACAGCTGTCTGTTTCCTGCTTGCCTTTTCCAGTCTGCTGAGGTGTCAGCAGATACTCACTATAAAAGGGAAATGTATCTGCGAAGATCTGAGATTCAGCCCTGTGCAGAGATAGGAAAAGCAAGGTAGGACTGGTAGCTATGAGAGAGGAAGGATCAATTCACTCTGTTAATTTTTACACATGTTCATCAATAGCTACCATGTCCCAAACAATATCAGAATGGAGGGTCACTAATGGAGCAGAACTGGAGAAACCCACTCACTGCTATGATTGACAGCACTGCCATGTCTTGGGTGCCCCTCGGGGTTGAGTCCAGCATCGCCTTCCTTCCAGGTGGTTTCTGGGCCCCAGGATCCAAGACAGTGCCAAGCTGGTGCCAAGCGTGTTGTTCTACTTTCATTTGGAGCACGTCCTCGAGGCCAAGAGGGGGTCTTGTCATCTGAGCAGCCCAGAACCTCCATCCACACTTCCCAGTCTTGCCCCCCGGGGAGGTCACTTTGGTGCTGGTAAAGTAGAAATTTGATTTAACCTTGGAAGTGCATTCCAATGTCTCTTGAGACAGACGGATGCCAACAACAATATAAAACTCTACTCCTCACCCCCCAGCCCAAATAACTGTGTACTTTTACTTATTTATTTATTTACTATCTTCCTGTGCTTTGTTTTCTCTTGGGTTTTCCTTTTCTGTTGCACCCTCAGTTTATGTCTTCCTTTGTGTCCCTGACTTACTTATTATTATTATATACTTATGTGTACCCTGCCTTTTCCTGCTTTCTTTCTTGACTCCTTTGCTTCACTTCTCCCCCAGTTTGTGGGGGCCAAGGAGCAAATCCTCAGCCCATGAATGGGCAGCACTACCTTCCTGACTGTGTACCAGTTGCTAGGCAGGTTCCAGTATGGCTTTTTTGGGAATGTGGGAGAGTTTCCTTCCAAAACACTGCAGACAAAAGGACAGCAGAGTGATTACAGGTAATGAGAAAGGAGTGTTAGCTCAATAAAACCCACCAGCATCAATTAGTTTGGGGTGACAGTTGATGAGCTATAATTTGGTTGGAGTTTAAAGGTGGACATAAACCTTTTCTTTTTATTTACAGCATGACCTTCCCCAGCTCACAGAAGCTGACTGGCCAAATGAACCACAAAACAGGAATGCCATTACAATCTAAAATAATTGATTACTCAGAGGGCGTTGCCAGCGCAGTGAGAAGATCAGTGCAAAAGTGACACCATTTATTTCAAATGCCTTCTGTTCTGGCCTTAAATATTTGGAGGTGTTTGGTAAAATCAGTTCCTGTGATCAAGGTTCTTCTTGAGCAAATCAAAACCAAAATGCAATACGCACTAGATAAACATATTATTGGGGATCCTTTTTTCTCTCCCTATTGTGCTAAAAGCCAGTCCTATTCTTCCAGCTGCCTCAGTTGCCCATCATTTCATAAGAATTTACATTTTAAATTTATCAGTGGAGAGTTCAGTGAGATTCTCCTGGGTGTGATATGTGGGTTTTTTGCACGTACCTTGTTACAGGTTGTTTGTGATTGCCCTTTCCTATTATTCTATGATCCTCAGATGAAGGGCAGTACGGAGAATTTAATAATAATAATAATAATAATAATAATAATAATAATAATAATATACAAAATTATTTACGTAAGTCATGTAAGTTAGGAATTTAACACAATTAAAGACAAGTGCACCCCAGTCAGATGGGCAGGGGACAAATAAATAAATTACTATAAATATTTGTAATAGTAGTATTAAACATAATTGTTTCCACACCATTTGTTTCAATGCAAAGGAAACACAGTTAAAAAACAAAGAGGGAAGTAATCAATTACAAACCATTTGTGGACTGGAAAAAACACAGCTGGACTTATTTCTGTTGCATTAAAATATCAACAAACTGAAGAAATCTCATAAGATATCATAGAGCCCCAAAATGCCAACAAACAAAACAAATTCAGCCAACAAACTATCGCAAAGCCCAGGTGCCTTTTGACCTTGGTCTTCCTCTGTGGTCTCAACAAACAGTAAACCAAATGTTGTATATATAAATCAAAAGGGAACATCACAAATGGATATTCTTGATAACTGGCAAATATACACTGTTTGTGTTCATATTATTTTGCTTTGGATAAAAATAGTCATGTATTGTTTGCTTCTAACTGTTATTAGATTCCATCAAATTGTTTTCTCTATATTATATGCATTTACATTAGCTTGCAACTACTTTTAAAAAATATGAACGTTTTTAATCATGCCTTCAGTTTGCTGCTATTAATTTCCTTCTTCAAATCATTTAATTTCTGTTAAAAGGGATTTCCACTTCTGTTTCCATTTTTGTCTGAATTCTCTGACATCCCTAGCTGCAGAAAGAGAATATTGACTCTCACATCACCACTCTGATCCCTCCTCAGCAAAGGTGCCTAAACTCTGCTCAAACAAAAATATAAAATAGTTTCTCAGGTTTTGAGTTGTCTTTTTCACATTGAAATCATTAGAATTTGGAGGTAAAATATGGAAGAGCACTACCTCCCCCCACTTTGTCAAAATATATTTATGGGGGTTTCCAAGTCTGCTACCAAAAAAACTTTGAAAACATAAACAATATATGGCATTTATTTGCTGCACATTTTACACATTCCTTTGGTAGAACTCCATATTAACACAGTGTTTATAATCCTTTCCCAGGCTGCTTAAGTCTTTCATAGACATGATCTCAGTAAACCTTTAAAGGTAATATGAGGATTCTACAGACGGAGGCTAGTGACTGGGGGGACTGCGGCTCAGAGAGAGCAGCTTGCCTGGAGCTACGCATTATGTACCTGACATAAGACTTTAGATAGCAGCTTCGGATATACAGCGCATGTCAAAAGCAAGGAGGAGACAGAGACTGACCAGCCCCCTCGCCCAGCCAGCCTTCCTGTCTTCCTCCAGGTCTTCAGGAGGGCTGCTGCTGCTGCTGCTTCACAAAGCCTGGCTTGTGTGGCTTATGGCACAGAGAAAAGGAAGTGCATTTTGTCCTCATGAGCCGACGCCCCCTCCCAGAAGCCCCAAAGACCAGGAGAGAGTCCTGCCTTCCCCCTCCCCACGTGGCATGAAGTGAGACCCAGATCCGCAGGCCTCTTTGCACAAGCCAGGAGGGATGGGACCAGGCTTTGGGAGGGAGCCCTATCTGCTTCATGCCCTTATCTCTGACTATGAAAATCCTCTGTAGCAGCCAACCCAAGCAACTTCATCAGAAGGAGCAACATATGTTTAAAGTTTGATTTTGATTTACAAACTGGGGGAGGGGTGTTAGGAGGCAGAAAAAACAATTACTGTGGTTTGTCTCATGTTTTTAATTATTCTTATAGCTCATCACTAGGGGGAACCCTGACCATTAGGTCCAGTTGTGACCGACTCTGGGGTTGCGGCGCTCATCTCACTTTACTGGCCGAGGGAGCCGGCGTTTGTCCACAGACAGCTTCCGGGTCATGTGGCCAGCAGGACTAAGCAGCTTCTGGCAAACCAGAGCAGCACACGGAAACGCTGTTTACCTTCCCGCCAGAGCGGTACCTATTTATCTACTTGCACATGACGTGCTTTCAAACTGCTAGGTTGGCAGGAGCAGGGACCGAGGAACAGGAGCTCACCCCGTCACGGGGATTCGAAAGCTCATCACTGGGCAATGTTTATTAAAGTTACTGCAACCAAAACCAAAAAATCAAAACAGTTTGCACTTTACATTCAGGCTTTGCATTGGGGGCTGCACCCCAAAATTAAGCTATTGGGTTTCCTGAGTTTTCTCTGTGCTTGCAGGCTTTGTGTATGTCTTCAAATACCACTCAGGGTTACCTCATTGTGTGTAACTGCTTGCTCCTGAGTCCTGCCTGTGACTACCAAAGCAGTTTCAAATTCAGTTGTTCTTGGCAAAAAGCATGGATCACTATACCACAGAAGTGTAAACATGGCTTTGGGTGTTTAATAATTTTTTCTATAGGCCACCTTTTGAGTCATAGCTTGCTCACAGAATTGTAGAGCTGGAAGGGAACAAGGGGCATCTAGTCCAACCCCTGCAAAGAATCTATACTATATGCAAACCCTGTTCTTGAAGGCAAAAATAGAAAAAGAAAATCTATGTATTGTTGATGCTTTAGCCTGAATGCCCCAGAGATACATTTGAATTTCCAAATGTTTTGTTTGTTTCTACCCCCACTTGCCCCATAACACACATATAGTAGTAGTTTTCTGAACAGCTTGAACATTATATTTAAAAAAGAATTCAGAGAAAAGGAAACTCAGTCTCGTTTTGGAAAAGAAATAATAAGTATTCATGGAATAGTAAGGAACTGTACGATTTATTTTCCTTCATGTGTGCTTAAAAATAAAGCCAGTGTGTAGTGTATTTTTGGTACATATATAAAAATACATTCATCTGGTAGGGCTAGAGGAAATATAACGCAAAGTGTAGGTTAAATATGTTATGAGTAGCGTTATAGCAGTTCAAAAATATGATATTACTGGCAGTGGCAATATTTGTGCTGTGATCAGCTTTCTACACTCTTTTTCCATTTTTGCTGCTGCTGCTGGGTTTGCGTGTGTGAGAGAGAGAGAGTTTGGTTGTCTTTAGGCACAATGCTTTGATTTGGCAGAAACTCTGGTTTTGCTGGGTGACACTCCAGGGATCTACTTCCTCTGCTGCTGGCTGCAGCGGTGGAACAGCCAAAATAGGGATAAGAGGATGGTGGAGAGAGGAGCACACATTCCTGTATGCCTGCAAACCAGTCATACCTTGAGGACACTCTACACTAGGCCCAGAGCTTGCATCTTCATAACATCTCCATGACAGAGCAGAGGATAACAGCAATAATAATAATAATAATAATAATAATAATTTTATTGTATGCTTGGTGTTATCTTCCTGAATTCACTCACAGATTTTTTTTTCTTTTTCATTTCTTTTGGGGGGGAGTGTCTTTATTCTTTTATCTAAAAAGCATTTTTGTTTTGAGATTCCCAAAATAGAAAATTTGCTCTAGGTCTAATCTAGTAATTGTCAGGCCTGGTCGTTGTCCTCTTCAGATCACCACACAAACGCTTCTTGTTCTTTTATAACTTTTTATTGCGTATTAACAAAACATTCTTATAAACGGTTCTTAACTATTATTCCTCAGAGTCACTTCTTTCAGATACCTTCTGAGCTCTGCTTCTCCATGACCAGCCACCCTCAAAATGGCGAAGGCGCCCTTCCCTTCGTTTTCCCGCTCTTTTTCCTACCCTCCTGGCTAGAGCTGGCTTGTATCTCCCCTCCTCCGAATCTGAGCTAGAACTGAACCCTTGCCTTTCCTGGGAACAGCCGGTCCCTCCCTGTTGTTCCTCTTGCTCCCTTCTATTAGATTCACTGCTCTCCTTCCCCCCTTGGGGAATGCTTTCTCCCTCTGGGAAACTGAAAACTTCTAACTCCTCCCTGACATCACCCCCTCCCCTAAGCCCCCCTTCCTCCTTCTCGCTCTCCTCTGTTTCTGAAGGACCGAACCCTATGAACTCTTGTTCCTTGCTATCTGTCTCTTCAAAAATTTCTTGAAGATGCCAGTTATGGGGTTTTGGCTTGTGGGTATATTTTCTATGAAATTCTCTCTGCAATTCTGGAACGTTAATTTTTTCTGCTGGTTCCCATGAGTTCTCAGACTCATCTAACACTTTCCATGCAACCAAATACTGTAATTTCCTCCTACTTATTCTCGAGTCTAATATCTCTTCCACTTCAGCCTCCTCTTCCCCCATCATGGTGGGGAAAGGAGGTGGTTCCCTTGAACTTTGATACTTATGTGCTGGTACAAACTGACAATAAAGATCTATGAAATACAGGGTGTATTCTCGTATTTTCAGGCAAATGAAGCTTGAAAGCAACTGGGTTAATTTGAGCCTTTACTTGGAAAGGTCCCAATCTCCTTGGTTCTAGCTTTTTACACCTCCCTCGTATTGGTAGTCCCTTGGTAGACAGCCATACCCAGCTCCCTACTTGGATTTCTTCCCCAACTCGCCGGTGCCTGTCTGCAGCTCTCTTGTAAGCCTCTTTAGCTTCTTCCAAATCCTCTTTCAATATCTCATGAATGCACCTCAACTCCTCTATCATTTGTTCTGCTGCTGGTACTGCTAACTGCTCCTCTTGACCTGGGAATGCCCTTGGGTGCAAGCCATAGTTTGCCACAAATGGGGCTCTGCCCGTAGATACATGCATTGCATTATTATACGCAAACCCTGCTAGACTCAACTTCTCTAACCACCCGCTCTGCTGATAACCAGCATAACACCTCAGATATTGTTGCAGTGTTGCATTTGTTCTTTCAGCTTCCCCATTGGTTTGCGGGTGTCTCGCCGACGTGAGGCTTAGCTCCACATCTAGTAACTGCATTAACCTCCTCCAAAATTGTGATGTAAATTGGGCCCCTCTATCTGAAATTATTTGTGATGGCATACCATGCAACCTAAAAATATTATCTAAAAACATCTTTGCAGTTTCCTGCGCGGTCGGAATTTTGGCACATGGTATGAAATGCGCCATCTTGGTTAGCATGTCAACCACCACAAAGATCACTGTATGCCTATGCGATGATGGTAGATCCGTTATAAAATCCATAGACACCACATCCCAAGGCCTTCCCGGCGTGGGCATAGGTTGTAACAACCCTGCAGGAGCTGCTCTGGGTGCCTTGGCTCGTTGACATACTTCACAACCTCTTACATATTGCGTTACCTCCTCCCTCAACTTTGGCCACCAGAACTGCTGTGTGATCTGATACAGGGTCTTTTCTCTACCAAAATGTCCTGCAGTCGGGTTATCATGATGTTGCCTCAACACTTTACCTCTTAATTCACCTGCAGGTACATACAGCACCCCTCTCCTGTACAACAATCCACCTTTTTCCTTGAAACCTTCCTCTTCCCCTCTACCTTTTCTCAGTTCCTCCATTTTCTTTTGTGCAAACTCATCTGTTACTGTCAATCGCTGGAATTCCCCGCCGTCCACTACTACGGCTGCACACCCCCACTGATCCGATCTCAGCATTTCTCGCAACTTGGGAGGTGCTTCTCCTTCCATATACTCAGGTTTGCGCGATAGCGCATCTGCACGAACGTTTTGATGCCCAGGTATGTACTCAATCCTAAAATTAAACCCGGCAAAAAACTCCGCCCACCTAATTTGCCTTTGGTTTAGCTGTCTAGCAGTTCTCCAATACTCTAAATTCTTATGATCTGTTGTTACCACCACCTGATGTGACGCCCCTTCCAAAAAATGTCTCCACACTTTAAAGGCAGCATGCACAGCTAAAAGTTCCTTATCAAATATGGTGTAGTTTTGTTCTGATTGATTTAATTTTCTAGAGTAGAATGCACAGGGTCTCCAGTCCCCTTCCTTGTCCTGTTGCAGCAGAATGACCCCAATAGCCCTATCAGAGGCGTCAGTTTCTACCTTCATACGTTTACTTGGATCTAGGTGCATAAGATATTTTTCTGAAGCAAACACCGCCTTTAATTTATCAAAGGCCTTCTGTGCTTCCTCAGACCATCTGAATGTCCCCTTGCCTCTTAGACAATCAGTCAGTGGTGTTGTGATTTTGGAGTAATTACCTATGAATTTACGATAGAAATTAGCAAATCCTAAAAACCTCTGTAGATCTTTCTTAGTTTTAGGTGCCTCCCATTCCACCACTGCCTGAACTTTACTGGGGTCCATGTGCACCCCTTTGTGGGAAATGCAATATCCCAGGAACTCCACATTTTGTGTGTGGAACTTACACTTTTCTAACTTCACATATAACCTGTTGGTCCTCAATCTCTCTAACACCTGCGTGACATGTTTTACGTGTTCCTCCATACTTTCACTATATATTAAGAGGTCATCTGAATAAGAGACACAGAACTGATCCAGTATACCTGCCAAGACGTGATTGATGAAGGTTTGAAATACCCCTGAGCCATTTTGCAAGCCAAAAGGCACTACCAAGAATTCAAATGCACCATACTTAGTACAAAAACTGGTTTTCCACTCATCCCCTTCTCTGACCCTTATCAGATTATATGCTCCTCGTAGATCAAGCTTGGTAAAGACTTTGGCTGACCTTACTCTCTCTAAGAGGTCATCTATACGTGGCAGTGGGCACACGTGAGGCTTCATTTGGCTATTAAGGATTCTGAAGTCACATACTAATCTCGGTGCCCCTTCCTCCCCTTTCTTTTTGACAAAAAAGACGGGAGCACCCCCCGAGGCCGTGGACTCTCTAATAAAACCTCTCTGCAAATTCTTTTGCAGGAACTCCCTCAATGCTGCAGATTCTATTTCCGACATGGCATATATCTTGCTTGGTGGCAACTGTGCCCCAGGGACTAGATCTATCTTGCAATCATAGGGCCTATGTGGTGGAAGTTTATCCGCTTCTTTTTCACAAAAAACATCCCGATAAGCAATATATTGTGACGGAATCTCACTTTCATTCCCCATCAACTTCTCTTCCACCTCTATTCCCATTACTTCCACCGAGATTTTCCCCTTTTGCCCCAAACAATGTGTCATACAATAGATCGAACCAAAAACCAAAGACCTTTGATGCCAGGCAATCACTGGATTGTGACGATTGAGCCAACTCATGCCCAGGACTATCGGGTGCCCAGCTAGTTTAGTCACATGAAATGCCCTGGTCTCTGAGTGATGACTCATATCCATTCTCATTAGTGGAGTCTCGTAAGTCACTTCTCCTGACAGTAGCGGTCTGCCGTCAATTGTTTTCACTCGTAGTGGGAAATTCAAAGGTAACAAAGAGATTTTGTGTTCCTGTACGAATTTCTGGCCTATGAAATCTGCTGACGCTCCTGAGTCTAACAGCGCCTCTACCTGGACCCTATGTCCATTGGGTAGTTGTAGTTGCACCTTCACCGTTAGTCCTGGAATAGGTGGTTCTGCGTGAGAGCCTTCTATTGTTCCTCCACCCGGCTGCAAGCTCCCATTTCCAGCCGGGGACATTCGTTTCCCTGATGCAGTTCCTTCAGGCAATTGTCTTCTCCCATGTCTGTTCCAGATAGAGACTCCCATCCTTTACGATTGCGACATTGTCGTGCTAGATGCCCTGGTTTTCCACAGACAAAGCAACGCCTCGTGTCTCTTCCTCTCCCTGCATTTCCTCTTACCATGGAAGAGGTAGTAACTGGGAGGGGTCTGGCTGCCCCTAATTCCATGGGCTCTGGCCGCTCTTGTCCTGGCACGTTGCCCATTCTGCTTTCTGTACTTTCGATCTTGTTTTCCCGCCATCGCGGTCTCCATTGTTCCTTCTTTTCACTAGCCCTCCGTTCCACGCGTAGGCTCAATTGCAGGCACGTTCGGACCAGAGAGTCCAAGGAACTAGGTTCTGGTATTTGGGCCAATTGGTCTAAAATCTCATTATTCAGTCCTTCCCTAAAAAGGGCTGCAACTGTTGGGGAATTCAGATCCCATTTTAATTTCTGCACCAGCAAACTAAAGTTGGACCAATAAACTCCCACAGTGTCCTTTCCTTGTCTCATTCTCAACAGCTGCCTAGCTGTGGTTGTTTCATGCGCAGGGTCTAAGAAAATCGTGTCTAGATACTGCAGAAACATTTGTAGATTTCCTAGGGCGGCATCCCTTCGAGATATTAGGGGTATAACACAGTCCTTAGCCCTCCCTTCCAAGAAATTAATCACATAAGCAACCTTCTCTTGCTCAGATTGAAATTCTTTATCCTTTATCTCAATTATGTAAGAAATTTCTGTCTTGAAAGCCATGTATTCAGAGGTTTCTCCCTTGAAGCTACGTGGACGTACAGTAAATGTTTTACTCACTCTGTCTCCCTGCATCGCTTGCAACATGGCTCTATGTTCTCCCAATGCTGCCGATAGTACGTCGACTTGACTTTTCAACTGTAAGTTCTGTTGCCCTAAGTCCTGTAATGTTAGCTGGAGCGCTGGGGTTTCTCCTTGCCCAACTGGCGCCACAGCTCCCTCCATTTTGGCTTCTCCTTCTTTACATATACCGTACTTTTCGCACCATTACACTCAGGTTTTTTTCACCTAAAAGGTAAAGGGAAATGTGTGTGCGTGTTATGGAGCGAATGCAGGCAGGAGGAACCACTCTTGCTGGCTGTTCGGCAGCCTCTCTTCCTCCGCTTGGCTGGCTGAGAAGCCGGCAACAGCTGAGCAACAGCTGAGTGTCGGGAGACAGCCTCTCTTCCTCCTGTCTGCCTGCTCTATGGCTTTTTGGCGAGGTGGGAGAAGGGAGGCAGCTCGGAAGGCGGCAAGAGCTGCACGCAGTGTGTAAAAGCCAAGGTGGGGAAAGGGAGACAGCCTCTTTTTCTCCTGTCTGCCTCCTCTATGGCTTTTTGGCGAGGTGGGCGCTCGGAAGCTGGCAAGAGCTGCGCGCAGCGTGTAAAAGCCAAGGTGGGGAAAGGGAGACAGCCTCTCTTTCTCAGTGTCTGCCTGCTCTATGGCTCTCCCTTACACAAATGTAAGCGGCTCTTACTCTGCTTTCTTTACAATGAGCCGGAAGGAGGGAGAAAGAGGGCATCCCCTTCCGTCCCTCCCCCAGCACCTCACCGGTAAATTCAAACAAAGCGGCTTACAAGGCTCGTGTCCCTGAGTCTCCTCCTCCTCTTTTTGCTCCGGTTCGAGGCAAGGCAGCTCCACAAATGTGAGTTCCCCCTCTCTCTTCCTTCCCTCCCTCCCTCCCTCCCTCTTCCAACTTCAAAAAATATTGGGGGGACAGCCAGGTAAGCCCCACTCACATACCACAATGGGGGATGGGGGATGACTCCCTCAAATATTTAATGGGGGGGTGAAGGCACCTAGGCCCATAGGAGTTGGCTGCTTTGCCTAGGACAAATGTGAGCTCTCCATCCCTCTTCCCTCCCTCCCTCCCTCCCTCCTTCTTCCAACTTCAATAAAATATTGGGGGGGGGGGCAGGTACAGTTAAGCCCCATCTCACAGACTGCAATGATCTCAAGACAAAGTGCATGCACACTGGTACCTTATATGAATGGCAATGCCCATCAGCATGCGGGGATGATGACTCCCTCAAATATTTAATGGGGGGGGTGAAGGCACCTAGGCCTATAGGAGTTGGCTGCTTTGCCTAGGACAAGTGTGAACTCCCCCCCCCCTTCCTTCATCACTGTATTGGAGATATCATACATTACTGACAGTTCCTTCATTCACGTGGTTACAAAACACGGATCCACATGGATCCTCAGGATTTTTGCACTGGGTCACCCCAAATTCACCATCAGATCACATAGCATGTCCATGGCTACAGCATGCACCAAAAAAATCACACACCTACTGTTGCCTGGGGCCGCAGTGGTGCAAAAACGTGGTTACAAAGTACAGATCCACGTGGATCCTCAGGATTTTTGCATTGGGCTACCCCAAACTCACCGTCAGATCACATGTCTGTGGCCACAGCATGAACCACAAAAATCATACATCCACTGTTTCGTTTAGAATATTTTTTTTCTTGTTTTCCTCCTCTAAAAACTATGTGCGTGTTATGGTTGGGAGCGTGTTATAGAGCGAAAAATACGGTAATGAAGAGGCGCAGAGCAGAAGGTATTCTGTCAGGCCTGGTCGTTGTCCTCTTCAGATCACCACACAAACGCTTCTGGTCTTTTATAACTTTTTATTGCGTATTAACAAAACATTCTTATAAACGGTTCTTAACTATTATTCCTCAGAGTCACTTCTTTCAGATACCTTCTGAGCTCTGCTTCTCCGTGACCAGCCACCCTCAAAATGGCGAAGGCGCCCTTCCCTTCGCTTTCCCGCTCTTTTTTCTAACCTCCTGGCTAGAGCTGGCTTGTATCTCCCCTCCTCCCAATCTGAGCTAGAACTGAACCCTTGCCTTTCCTGGGAACAGCCGGTCCCTCTCTGTTGTTCCTCTTGCTCCCTTCTATTAGATTCACTGCTCTCCTTCCCCCCTTGGGGAATGCTTTCTCCCTCTGATAAACTGGAAACTTCTAACTCTTCCCTGACAGTAATTTCACACTGCAGGATATTACATCTTGATCCCTCCATGGATTCTTTTTATCTAAACCCCTATGGGCAGTTTAGCAGCTTAATTGTGTGATTAAATGAATTTCTGCTGTAATTGATGCATTTTAGTGAATTCTGGCTGGTGTTCCAGCTGAAGATTTTGTAGTGATGGTAACTCGCTATGCTGCATGATTTGAAACTGTATTTTTATTGCTTCTTTTATTTGTTTGTATTTGTTCCCTTCCTGCTCTGCCTTTCACGCTTCTAGTCCTCTCCACTCCTTTCAATTGCCTCCTGCCACCCTTCACTTCTGGTCTATCCTGCCCACCTGGTGGACAGACCTCGGAGCAGCCACTGCATCTGCCATTCACAGTCCCTGCTCCTTGGATTCTTCACAGACACGGAGTGAGGTTTGTGGGCCACTGTTTAGGACCCGCAGTACTAAACAATTATTGTGATGGAGGCCTTATTTGAGAAGCTACTTAAAGCACATTTCAAGGAACGCTTGCTCTGTTGGCTATGTAGTGTGCAGAAAAGAAACTGCAGTCCCAGGTTGTAAGCATAGCTTCCAGCTCAGGTGAACTCTTTTACTCAACAAATAGGCATATGAGAATGGTCTGTTGGATGTTGGGTGCCATAGAAGCTCAGTCAGGCAATTAAGCTCACCACACGAAACAGCCATTCAGCAGAGTTGTATTTACTAGGCCAACTCCAACATACGTCATTATATACACACACTTTACAGATGTTACGAGTAGTCTCCTCTCTCTCTCTCTGAGCTCAGAGCAGGTTCTTTGCTTCAAAGTCCTTGCTGTGTCCTTAGCCAAATGCTAAGTTCAGTTGCTTCAGAGTCCTGCAATTCTTCACAAAGTCTTCAGTCCAGGAGTGCCATCTTGGCCTGCGGCCATTGGTGCCATGCAGTGTGCATGACCCTGGCACCAAAATGTGGGGGTGCCCAGCCACTTCATGGGGAATTTTGTGGGTGCTCAGGCACCCAGGGCCCCGGGGAGCTGGCACCTATGCTTCAGTCTTTTCAACAGTTCCAATTATTCTCCTTCAAACTGTTTCACTACTGTCCCACCACACCAAAGACTGTAACCTGAGCCCTCCATATTTACGGTACATGCTAGTTCTTCCTGGTAACATTGATAAGACAGTCACAAGATGCATGCAGCTGTATTGTGGGGAATGAGTAATCTCTGCTGACTCATGAAGAATTAGCCAATTTTTTACTTTCCTTAAAATGGTCCCACCCACTGGGCTCATGACTACATGTCTTTGGCTGAATGGGTGGGCGGGCGGTGATCCCATGGCAGCTCAATATCCACCCTTGGCTGATCCTGGCATTATTCTGGCAAGTAAAATGCAACTGACTAAGTTAGGATGAATTCCTAACCACACTTGCCTAGGAGTAATTCAATAGGACTGACTTCTGAGTAGACATGGCTAGGATAGTACTGTTAGTTGGATTTTAATGTTGTATTTTAAAGTCTCTGTGCATGATTTGTTGAATTTGTTATTTCACTGAAGTAAAGGTTTTTTGTTCCATTAATTATGATGGTTGAGGACTACATATTACATCAGCACCTCTCACCATTAAAAAAATTATTCAAGGGTCAGGCAATGAATTTCCTCTATCAGGCGACACAATGCTACTACTTAAAAGAAGATTGTAAGAAGATTGTAATCTTGTAAGAAGATTGCAATACCAAGGAAAAGAAATTCCTCCTCATCTCAAGCAGTCTAAAAGCACCAAAATTAGTGTGGAAGTAATTAACCCGAAGTACTTATAAGACAAAATTTCATTATGGACTATTTGACAATGGAAGACGTATCTATTATTTTAATAGACTCTATTCAATAACTTTTCTCAATTTGTTGGCTCTTTCTCCAGTAGTTAATGATAAATACTGTTTTCTTTTAAAGATGATTCTACTTGGCATGAATATATCTTAACCATGGTGCATCAGAGGAGCTAGGTGGGTTAAACAAGACTGCCATGCAATGAATTCCTGGACACATGTTAGTCTAATTGCCACTCTCCACTCTATTGAGGCTTCAGTCTTTATTACCTCTTAACTGAAGTGTTATCCCCCCCCCCCCACTCCTTTCTTTCTCTCTCACTCATCTCTGTTGGCACTATATTTCTGGCTGTGATTCAAGTCCAGCTATATGGGGAGGCAAAATCCATGCATTTGTAGCCTACAATGTCTGACTGTGTAAACAGAATGGATCCAATCAAGAAAACACTAGCTCCCTTTTGGCTTTGGCAGATGCATGCTGAAATTCTGGATGTAATAAATTCTGGATGTAATAAAGGAAACCCCAGTTCAAGTAGGGATGACCACAAAGCAGCTGTTTCAGGCTGATGCTGAGGAGTGTCACCAGGGGACAACACATTGTCCGTTATTTGATGCTGATGATTTCACCGTCAGGCCGGGGAAGAAATGCTTGTGGGGTTTTCTTCCTTAGGTGCTACAATAACTTTACCCGTCTTGGTACTTTTTACCTTGGGGGAAGGGCAGGCACCTGTGATGGACAGCAGCGTCAGACTAGAGTCTGTGGATGCAGTTCCTCTGAAGGGCTGGAGCCTCTTGCTGAATAAAAGGAGCCGTTTCTGAGGGAATGAGTTAGATAGGGCTGGATTTTAGATGAGAGGCAGGGCTGGGTTGGAGAAGAGGACTAGGGCTGGATTTGAGATGTTAACAGGTTTCAGGCTGGGAGATAGGGAGAACTGGTTCTGAGAGTGAAGTGAGACTTCCACACTGAGGAGACTCTCCACAGCGAGAGCACAGAGCCTCACAGCTTGGATAGGGAGGCCGGGTTGAGGGTCTGGGAAAGGAGTGTTGTGGAGGGCTGTGACTGAACCGGGAGAGGTGGATCTTGTGGGAATCCAGGCTCCCTGGGTCAGTCTAGCCAGGAGGGAGAGGTCTTCTAGGTCCAGGGACAAGGGGTGAGGGGATCCCTGGGTCTGTTGCACCATTGGGAATCCCTCAGCTGTGGGATTGTTAAAAGAGTGGATAACTGAGTGCCCCTCGCTCACAAACCAAACAATTAAGCTGTGAAGGACAGAAATGGAGCCGAAGATTTTACTATCCTAGAAACCTGAATATTTACCACTTGAAGTGTAACAACCGACTTTTAGTAACTGAAGTTCAAGAAAGGATGTGCCTATAGTATTGCGTTTAAGCCCGAGACATCTTAAAGTTAGTTAGAGTAAACAAGTTAACTTCTACCTGAAAGAACATATTTCCTGACCCACTTTGTTTCGTAAACCTATTTTGTTCAATAAACTTCTCTGTTTGTTCAACAACTCCAGAGTGTCAGGATGCTGTCAGTAGCTCCTGGCTAGTTGTCCAGGAATGTAAAAAAACAAGGAAAGGTTTCATACCATTGTTTTTAAACTACTTATTATTATTATTATTATTATTATTATTATTATTATTATTATTTTATTTTATTTTCAATCTTAACAGTGAGAGGCTATAGAACCCAGCCTCTTGGATAATGGTGTTACAGTATTTTCCAACTTTCTCCCTCATCTGCCTCTGAGCTGTGACCTCCCGCAAACCACTGTTGTAAATCTATACTGTCTCCACCATTCCTCCTCTGCCCAGTCCCTGATACAGACTCTAAATCATTACGTTTTTCCTCACCCAAGTTCCCCCACTAGATAATCTGTGGTAAATTGTAGAAATTTGTGGAATTGGTGTGCCGTGAGGTGGGTGCACTCATAGCTGTCAACTTAGATTTGAAAATAAGGGGCCAGTAGCCTCGAAAATAAGGGATCAGCAGCCAAAATAAGGGATATTAGACACCCAGCAGCCAAACGAAGCCTCAAGCGGTGGTTCCCATGTTGTGACCAGCATGAAGTGGGGGCTGCCCAGCTCCCCTCATTCCCTGCAAGCCTTCCTTTCGCCGTGCCCTCTGCCTCTCGCTTCTTCCGCGCTTGCTCATCTCTCCCCACCACACTTCCTAGGGAGGGAGAGAGGAAGGGGACGGTCTCTCCAGCTCCGCCGCGAGCCGAGGGCAGCTGCAGCCCCGCCGGGAGAGGCGAGAGGGCAGGGAGGACATCGGGCTGCTGCTGCTAACCCCCTCCCTCCCCGGCGGGGTGGAGACTGCTGCTCCTCCCACCTCAGTTGCCTT
The DNA here is from genome assembly GCF_027172205.1 of Podarcis raffonei. NCBI lineage: Eukaryota > Metazoa > Chordata > Lepidosauria > Squamata > Lacertidae > Podarcis > Podarcis raffonei. The sequence continues at coordinate 137,996,815 of NC_070602.1, forward strand.
TCGCCCGCCCCGCAACCACGATGCGCGGCCTGTGGGGTTTTTCTTTGAAAGTGACAGCGCCCTGGGCACGCAGAGGCGGCGGGATCATGCAGAGGCGCCAGGACTCGGGGATCCTGGAAACTGGCAGAGTGATGTGTTTGGGCCAGGGGGGGCGGCGCTTTTGCTGCTGCCGCCACCTCTGTTGCCGCTGGAGAAAGGAGGCGACGAAGAGGAAGAGGAGGAAGACAAGGGGGCTTGGGCCAAGGGGGGCCATTGCCCGGCGGGCCTGGGCTTGGGGGGGGGAGACGGATGCTGCGGAGCAGCTTGCGGCTGCGGGGTGTAGTTGTTGCTGCCACCGGCGGCGGCGAGGAGAAGGGTCGGAGAGGCTGAGCCGGACACAGGGAGGGAGGGAGAGGAGCTGCTTCCTTTGAAACCCAGGAAATTTACAGGACAGCAGCGGGACACGACGCTGGGATAAGGGAGTTTCCCGCCAAATAAGGGACAGTTGACAGCTATGGGTGCACTACATTTAATAGTGGGCAGTTAGAGGAGTGGATCCGCCACATTATTAATTGGTGGTATTACATGGTGGGCCCTCTATAGCACCATTTACTGCTCTGTCTCGAGGCACAACCCAGGTTTTTATCAGTTTGTAAAAATGTCAACAAATACACTAGGAATCAGAGTCAGGACAGATGGGTGAAGGGCAGAACTTTCTGTCAGCACTAGGCTGTTGGATGCAGGACTCCGAGGTGACCCAGAAAATCAGAATGTTGGGAGGAAGCTTAGAAAAGAACTTTTCTCCCTGGCATGCTGGTTTTTGACATAGAGGGAAGTGGTGTTAACAAGATGGAGCATTCAGTCATGAGATTCTGCCTGCAGTCTGAGGCCAGGAGCCCAGAAACAGGCCCAGCACCCCAGTGAGAACTAGGCCTCAAGTTGTAGGCATTGCAAGAACATGCTATCAAGTAGTAAAAGCCTCCTGCAGAACACTGTTTGTTACCGGAAACTGGGCCCTCCTCTTTCCCCAGCCTGTGCTTATGATAAGAGACTCATTCTTCCTAGCTTGTGCAGTGATAAAACTTCTATTCTTTATTGCCTCCTCATTCCCTTTTTTGGTCCTCAACCTTCATTAAAACAAACAGTTGACTTGGCTCTTTATAAATTAGCAAATGGCCGCTGCTTATATTTGCTACATCAACTTTCTGATGCAGAATAATAAAGACTGAAAATTTAGAAGTCAAAATTGTTTCACAGCAGGCAAAGACTTTTTTTTAAAAAAAAAAAATCTGCATTGATCCCAACAGCAGCTGCAAGCACTTGAAGCCTTCTCCCAGAATGCTTTAAGGTTATACCCTTCCTCCTGGATAAGAGGGCCCTGGGATGCAGATACAATCAGAGCTTGCATGCCCAGGAAGAAAGGGCAGGAAAGATTGTTCTCTGTCTCGGTATCCAGGATACATATCAAAACAGAAGTGAGCATTTTTGCAAAAGTGCATTGTATCATTTGGCATAAGGAACTGGGCGCAGCAGGGCGAGGGAGGGAACAAACCTTTTTTGTTTAGTCAGAACAAAAAGCAGAGCGATGGTCACCATGAGCAAGAAGATCTTTGCCATTTGAGAGGCCTTTGGTGCAGCGTGTAATTAAAGGGGTGATTGCAGACGGATGGTGCATTGCTAGCACCTGTGCCTGCGGGAAGCTTGGCACTTGCTGCAAAATGGAAATACTGGTATGCAATTAACTAGCATTTAGCATGCATTCAATCCTGGTTTGTTTCTCAGCTAATTTCCTCCATTGTATGAGAGGCTATGGACGCTGCAGAAAGTGTGGTTCAAGTACCTGCAGCTGTTGAGGTAAATGAACATTCAAGTCAGAGTAGGGCTCCCCATTCTTTTCCTTCCTGTGCAGGAAGGGAGCTGGGACAAGCAGAATGAACACCAGGAAAACATCTCGGTTTAAGTTTGATGTATGTGACACATGCAAAAGGTATATTAAAGGGACGGTAAAAAAGCAGAGACATCACCTTGCCAACAAAGGTCCGTATAGTTAAAGCCATGGTTTTCCCAGTAGTGATGTATGGAAGTGAGAGCTGGACCATAAAGGCTGATTGCCGAAGAACTGATGCTTTTGAATTATGGTGCTGGAGGAGACTCTTGAGAGTCCCATGGACTGCAAGAAGATCAAATGCATCCATTCTTAAGGAAATCAGCCCTGAGTTCTCACTGGAAGGACAGATCCTGAAGCTGAGGCTCCAATACTTTGGCCACCTCATGAGAAGAGAAGACTCCCTGGAAAAGACCCTGATGTTGGGAAAGATGGAGGGCACAAGGAGAAGGGGACGACAGAGGACGAGATGCTTGGACAGTGTTCTCGAAGCCACAAACATGAGTCTGACCAAACTGCGGGAGGCAGTGGAAGATAGGAGTGCCTGGCGTGCTCTGGTCCATGGGGTCACGAAGAGTCGGGCACGACTAAACGACTAAACAACAACAACAACAAAGTACCCTATACATTAATTGTGGAAATCACAGACATAGAAGGCAATGACTAAGGCTTTTGTGTAAGAATTTAGAGATGTAGGAAGAATTTCCTGGTTCAACTGGCACTGCACACATTTATAGCCCAATCCTTTGTTTATTAAGGGCTCCTCTACTTGACCTGCTTATTCAGCATTCATCCATATTTGCTTGCAGGAAGTTTACGCGGTAGCTTACATTCAGTCTTTATTGAAAACTCATTCTGATTTATTTCTGGGCCATTTTTATGATAATTAGCATTCATCTTAATTTAGTTGTGTGGTGTTTCCACAAAATCAATTTGTTCATCCCCCACTTATCACAGCATATCCTCATCACTTTTCAGACAAACAAAAAGTGTTGTTTTTTAAGTGGGTTTGTTGTACTAGGGCAAAAGAGCTTTAATCTACTTGAATCTGTTTAATTGTGCAGGCCTAAAATTCTGGTGTGCACTTCAATAATTCCTCCTGCAAAACATTGACAATGGAGGCAGCTTCCACTCTGGAGGAATCATTGCACATGAAGCTTTGTGTGTGCAAAAAAGCAGAACAGAAAATGTAACATACCAGGGAGAAGGGTTCTAGTAGATCCCTCACCTGCAAGTTTCCAATGGAAGAATATTTATTTGTATGGTGCAGGACGCAGTCTGAAATGCTATAGCCCAGATGTAAGTTTATTGCCACAGTGTGAATAAGGCGTCAGTTGACCAGGGCCTGCTCTCAAGTCCTTATAGGATTGCAGTAATAACAGGTAGCAGTTACACAGGCAAGGCTCTTGGCCTATTTGTGCCACTCCTTATCAGTGCAGGAGGTTGTTGTTGTTTAGTTGTTTAGTCGTGTCCGACTCTTCGTGACCCCATGGACCAGAGCACGCCAGGCACTCCTATCTTCCACTGCCTCCCGCAGTTTGGTCAGACTCATGTTTGTAGCTTCGAGAACGCTGTCCAACCATCTTGTCCTCTGCCGTCCCCTTCTTCTTCTGCCCTCCATCTTTCCCAACATCAGGGTCTTTTCCAGGGAGTCTTCTCTTCTCATGAGGTGGCCAAAGTATTGGAGCCTCAGCTTCAGGATCTGTCCTTCCAGTGAGAACTCAGGGCTGATTTCCTTAAGAATGGATAGGTTTGATCTTCTTGCAGTCCATGGGACTCTCAAGAGTCTCCTCCAGCACCATAATTCAAAAGCATCAATTCTTCGGCGATCAGCCTTCTTTGTGGTCCAGCTCTCACTTCCATACATCACTACTGGGAAAACCATGGCTTTAACTATACGGACCTTTGTTGGTAAGGTGATGTCTCTGCTTTTTAAGATGCTGTCTAGGTTTGCCATCGCCTTTCTCCCAAGGAGCAGGCGTCTTTTAATTTCATGACTGCTGCCACCATCTGCAGTGATCATGGAGCCCAAGAAAGTAAAATCTCTCACTGCCTCCATTTCTTCCCCTTCTATTTGCCAGGAGGTGATGGGCCCAGTGGCCATGATCTTCGTTTTTTGATGTTGAGCTTCAGACCATATTTTGTGCTCTCCTCTTTCACCCTCATTAAGTGGTTCTTTAATTCCTCCTCACTTTCTACCATCAAGGCTGTGTCATCTGCATATCTGAGGTTGTTGATATTTCTTCCGGCAATCTTAATTCCGGCTAGGGATTCATCCAGCCCAGCCTTTCGCATGATGAATTCTGCATATAAGTTAAATAAGCAGGCAGACAATATACAGCCTTGCCGTACTCCTTTTCCAATTTTGAACCAATCAGTTGTTCCATATCCAGTTCTAACTGTAGCTTCTTGTCCCACATAGAGATTTCTCAGGAGACAGATGAGGTGATCAGGCACTCCCATTTCTTTAAGAACTTGCCATAGTTTGCTGTGATCAACACAGTCAAAGGCTTTTGCATAGTCAATGAAGCAGAAGTAGATGTCTTTCTGGAACTCTCTAGCTTTCTTCATAATCCAGCGCATGTTTGCAATTTGGTCTCTGGTTCCTCTGCCTCTTCTAAATCCAGCTTGCACTTCTGGGAGTTCTCGGTCCACATACTGCTTAAGCCTGCCTTGTAGAATTTTAAGCATAACCTTGCTAGTGTGTGAAATGAGTGCAATTGTGCGGTAGTTGGAGCATTCTTTGGCACTTCCCTTCTTTGGGATTGGGATGTAGACTGATCTTCTCCAATCTTCTGGCCACTGCTGAGTTTTCCAAATTTGCTGGCATATTGAGTGTAGCACCTTAACAGCATCATCTTTTAAAATTTTATATAGTTCAGCTGGTATATCATCACTTCCACTGGCCTTGTTATTAGCAATGCTTTCTAAGGCCCATTTGACTTCACTCTCCAGGATGTCTGGCTCAAGGTCAGCAACCACACTCCCTGGGGTATACGAGACATCCATTTCTTTCTGGTATAGTTCCTCTGTGTATTCTTGCCACCTCTTCTTGATGTCTTCTGCTTCTGTTAGGTCGTTTCCACTTTTGTCTATTATTATGGAAATCTTTGTACGAAATGTTCCTTTCATATCTCCAATTTTCTTGAACAGATCTCTGGTTTTTCCCATTCTATTGTTTTCCTCTATTTCTTTGCATTGCTCATTTAAGAAGGCCTTCTTGTCTCTCCTTGCTATTTTTTTGAAATCTGCATTCAATTTCCTGTATCTTTCACTATCTCCCTCGCATTTTGCTTGCCTTCTCTCCCCCGCTATTTGTAAGGCCTCGTTGGACAGCCATTTTGCTTTCTTGCATTTCCTTTTCATTGGGATGGTTTTAGTTGCTGCCTCCTGTATAATGTTACGAGCCTCCATCCATAGTTCTTCAGGCACTCTGTCCACCAAATCTAAATCCTTAAACCTGTTCCTCACTTCCACTGTGTATTCATAAGGGATTTGACTTAGATTGTATCTTACCGGCCCAGTGGTTTTTCCTACTTTCTTCAGTTTAAGCTTGAATTTTGCTATAAGAAGCTGATGATCTGAGCCACAGTCAGCTCCAGGTCTTGTTTTTGCTGACTGTATAGAGCTTCTCCATCTTTGGCTGCAGAGAATATAATCAATCTGATTTCGATGCTTCCCATCTGGTGATGTCCATGTGTAGAGTCGTCTCTTGTGTTGTTGGAAAAGAGTGTTTGTGATGACCAGCTTGTTCTCTTGGCAGAACTCTATTAGCCTTTGCCCTGCTTCGTTTTGAACTCCAAGGCCAAACTTGCCAGTTGTTCCTTTTATCTCTTGACTCCCTACTTTAGCATTCCAATCCCCTATAATGAGAAGAACATCCTTCTTTGGTGTCATTTCTATAAGGTGTTGTAAGTCTTCATAGAATTGGTCAATTTCAGTTTCTTCAGCACCAGTGGTTGGTGCATAAACTTGGATTACTGTGATGTTAAAAGGTCTGCCTTGGATTCGTATCGAGATCATTCTATCATTTTTGAGATTGCATCCCAGTACAGCTTTTGACACTCTTTTGTTGACTATGAGGGCCACTCCATTTCTTTTATGGGATTCTTGCCCACAGTAGTAGATGTGATGGTCATCCGAACTGAATTCGCCCATTCCCGTCCATTTTAGTTCACTGATGGCTAGGATGTCAATATTTTTTCTTGCCATCTCATTTTTGACTACATCCAACTTGCCCAGGTTCATGGTTCTTACATTCCAGGTTTCTATGCAATATTTTTCTTTACAGCATTGGACTTTCCTTTCGCTTCCAGGCATATCCGCAACTGAGCATCCTTTCAGCTTTGTCCCAGCCGCTTCATCAGCTCTGAATCTACTTGTACTTGTCCTCTGCTCTTCCTCAGTAGCATGTTGGACGCCTTCCGACCTGAGGGGCTCATCTTCCAGTGTCATAACTTTTATATGCCTGTTGTCTTTGTCCATGGAGTTTTCTTGGCAGGGATACTGAAGTGGCTTGCCGGTTCCTGCTCCAGGTGGATCACGTTTGGTCAAAACTCTCCACTATGACCTGTCCATCTTGGGTGGCCCTGCACGGCATAGCTCATAGCTTCTCTGAGTTATTCAAGCCCCTTCGCCACGGCAAGGCAGTGATCCATGAAGGGGAGTGCAGGAGGAGTAAGGGCCAATAAAGGGATGAAAGGCGATGGGGAAGGAAGCAGAATTAGAATAAACATGCATGGTCCCACTGACAGATACTGAATAGCATTATATTGCCATTCCTCATATTCCAAAAACACTTTGCTAAGGGAAAACCTCTGCTAGACGTTCTGCTAGATGTGGCTGGTCTTTCCGTGTCCTGTTGTTCTGTCCTGTGGCCTCTACACATTTTTGCAGCACAAGTAACGATACAACACCTGTTTGTTGGTGTAATGGGACCTTCTGTGTGAAAAACTTGGCACTGTATCAGTCAGCGACGGTCCTACCACATCTTTGCATGTCTTCAAAGGTGACTTTCTCCCTGAGCCCTGACATACCGTATTTTTTGCTCTATAAGACTCACTTTTTCCCTCCTAAAAAGTAAGGGGAAATGTGTGTGCATCTTATGGAGCGAATGCAGGCTGCGCAGCTATCCCAGAAGCCAGAACAGCAAGAGGGATTGCTGCTTTCACTGCATAGGGATCCCTCTTGCTGTTCTGGCTTCTGAGATTCAGAATATTTTTTTCCTTGTATTTCTCCTCCCAAAACTAGGTGCATCTTGTGGTCTGGTGCATCTTATAGAGTGAAAAATACGGTAACACAGGGTTATTGTAAGGGTGTCCTGGGGTAAAACCTTCCCCCACAAATCTTTTGTCATCATAAGAGCAACTCGGGGAGGCATTCCTGCATCACATGACAAGGCAGGCTGAGAACTGCCCCCCCCCATGTCCAGAGGAAGACAGAAGGCCAATTGAGGCTTACGAACAAACAAAAAGAAGCAGCATTATTACTGTCATCTGCTGTCACTGAAAAGCTGTGAATTGCTGTTCTCTTTACTTGAAAGAGTTCCTGTCACATTCATCATATTCAGTAGCAAGTGATTGCAGTATTGCTGAGGTAAATCAAGCAGGAGAAGGCTGATTACTGCCAAGGAGAAGGCAGGAAATTCTTCAGAAAGAGCTGTGGTGGGAAGGAAATAGATTAAGACTACATGACAGTTAAATGGAGGGTTTTTACTAGCCTATACGAGTCTTCTCAATGTCTCCCTGGCTATTGAAGGTAGAGCAGAGAACGAGTCTTCAAGAAAAGCCCAAGAAATCACCGTTTTATTATTCTCTTTAGTAGGAGCCAATATTTCCCAGCAACCTATGAGGCGGAAAAATGCAAATCAGTTTGTTGGTTAAAACGTATGTAATGCTGCTATATCTCATGACATTTCATATTTTTATGGCCTTTTCCGGGAAATCATTCTGTCCAATGCATAATCTCTCATTCCTAGAAAGTTACCATCTGTAACATAAATGAACTTGGAGATGCTCAGATGCAACACCAAAAATTAAAACCAGACACTGATTTCATACTTTAACATGTTAATCAATTTCAGAATTCTTTGGGATTTCAGCTTACCACCCAAAGACAATGCAAATGTACTTAGAAGTAAGTCCAACTTAACTTTTTCTTTTAAATAAAAATTGATAACCAAAGGAGGCTGAAGAATTAACCGGATCCTGAATTGGAAGCTATAATATTATAGACAAGCTTTTTGAAACAGTTTTCTATAGAAAACAAAATTTTCTGAGGGATTTCTTCTTCATGGACTTTAGAAAGTTTCAGCCACAATGCATGAAGCCCGGTGACAACAGAAGACGAGTTTGTTCTCTTCCCCAGAAACTTCCTGGAGGTAACAGCCATTCTCTGGCTACCCACATGAAGCGCTGTTGCTTCCACTCTTGCCGTGAAGCCAGCAGCTGATACTTCCTTTCTTCCCTAATTGCGGGATGCAAAACAGCCCACAGCTGGCGGGCAGCATGTTCTCCTGGGTTCTTGCTCCTTTATGCCAGGACCAACTCACTCATCTCAAACATGAGGTCTATTTTCTTGCCCTCTACTTCTAAAAGTTCTTCCACTGTCACAATGGGCAAGAGTAGTCGTTTTGGTATTCTTTGCTGAAACTAAAAAAGGAAAATGAATATGATTCTTGCTCCTGCTTTGCTTGAAGTGGCTCATCTGAAGGATTGACTCTCATATTGGCATTAGATAATCACCTTTGCTCTGTTCTTCTCAGCACCTGCAAAAAAAAAATCTGCTTAGGCAACCCTACAACATGTAAAGTTGACGTACAGTTTAATCTGTAATTGTCATTTAGCATGTATTATTTTACCAGTTGATTTTAAATGAGCTAGGTCATTTGATAGGTAAAAGGTAAAGGTACCCCTGCCTGTACGGGCCAGTCGTGTCCGACTCTAGGGTTGTGCGCTCATCTCACTTAAGAGGCCGGGAGCCAGCGCTGTCCGAAGACACTTCCGGGTCACGTGGCCAGCGTGACGAAGCTGCTCTGGTGAGCCAGCACCAGCGCAGCACACGGAAACGCCGTTTACCTTCCCGCTATAAAGCGGTACCTATTTATCTACTTGCACTTAGGGGTGCTTTCGAACTGCTAGGTGGGCAGGAGCTGGGACCGAAAGACGGGAGCTCACCCCGCCGCAGGGATTTGAACCGCCGGCCATACGATCGGCAAGTCCTAGGCACTGAGGTTTTACCCACAGCGCCACCCGTATCCCTCAGGTCATTTGATAGGGAGCCAATAATTTTTAAAAAAATCTTATTGAAAATAATGGCCCATTTAAATCATGTTGACTGAAAAGGGAGAGTGGCCACTGGAACTGTTGTGGCCCAAAAGGACCATTAAGTCTCTAGGGGATTTCTGACCACAGAGAGATGTCTTCGCTCTCCTGGCCTCTGTTTTCTACGAGGGAAATCATATCTAAGTGTAACGGCCAAACAATTGTCCCGCACGGAGAAAATAGTTTGGATTACAGACATTAACATTTTAAAATTTTTTTTATAAGATAATTATTAGGATTTTACAAAAAGCAAAAGTTAACAGAGTAAAAAGAAGACAAGAAAAAAAATACAAAAAATACAAAAATACATTAAAAAAAGAAAATACAAAATACAAAAAAGAAATAAGTAGAAAAGGTTAAAAACAAATCCATTTTTTTCATATCTTTAAGTTCGTTTGCTTGTTTCCTTGACCTCCTCACACCTCCCTTTTTTGTATTCCCGTTCACATAGTCAGTTCAGCAAATCCTTACCCTCTTTCATTTATCTTAACTCTATATCTTAACATATTATAACTGTATATTTTCATCCATTATCAGTCCATTTTTACATATTCTTATTAGCCTTGTTGCTAATGCCACTTAATTTCAATCCAACATCATTTTAACATTCATTAATTTTACAATATTTCTGCAGATAGTCTTTAAATTTCTTCCAATCTTCTTCCACCGACTCTTCTCCCTGGTCTCGGATTCTGCCAGTCATTTCCGCCAGTTCCATATAGTCCATCACCTTCATCTGCCACTCTTCCAGGGCGGGTAAATCTTTTGTCTTCCAATACTTTGCGATAAGTATTCTTGCTGCTGTTGTTGCATACATAAAGAAAGTTCTATCCTTCTTTGGCACCAATTTACCGACTATGCCCAGGAGAAAGGCCTCTGGTTTCTTCAGGAAGGTATATTTAAATACCTTTTTCATTTCATTATAGATCATCTCCCAGAAAGCCTTAATCTTTGGGCACGTCCACCAAAGGTGAAAGAATGTACCTTCATTTTCTTTACATTTCCAACATTTATTATGAATTTTAAAGTTATGAATGTTAAAGATGAATTTTAACAGGGAGAAATGTAAAGTATTGCACTTGGGCAAAAAAAAGAGAGAGGCACAAATACAAGACGGGTGACACCTGGCTTGAGAGCACTACATGTGAAAAGGATCTAGGAGTCTTGGTTGACCACAAACTTGACATGAGCCAACAGTGTGACGCGGCAGCTAAAAAAGCCAATGCAATTCTGGGCTGCATCAATAGGAGTATAGCATCTAGATCAAGGGAAGTAATAGTGCCACTGTATTCTGCTCTGGTCAGACCTCACCTGGAGTACTGTGTCCAGTTCTGGGCACCACAGTTCAAGAAGGACACTGACAAACTGGAACGTGTCCAGAGGAGGGCAACCAAAATGGTCAAAGGCCTGGAAACGATGCCTTATGAGGAACGGCTAAGGGAGCTGGGCATGTTTAGCCTGGAGAAGAGGAGGTTAAGGGGTGATATGATAGCCATGTTCAAATATATAAAAGGATGTCACATAGAGGAGGGAGAAAGGTTGTTTTCTGCTGCTCCAGAGAAGCGGACACGGAGCAATGGTTCCAAACTACAAGAAAGAAGATTCCACCTAAACATTAGGAAGAACTTGCTGACAGTAAGAGCTGTTCGACAGTGGAATTTGCTGCCAAGGAGTGTGGTGGAGTCTCCTTCTTTGGAGGTCTTTAAGCAGAGGCTTGACAACCATATGTCAGGAGTGCTCTGATGGTGTTTCCTGCTTGGCAGGGGGTTGGACTCGATGGCCCTTGTGGTCTCTTCCAACTCTATGATTCTATGATTCTATGATTATCGGGCAAATGATAGATTTTTGCAAGCTTGACTGGTGTCATGTACCACCTATATATCTGACAGCAGAAACACAACAATGAGGGTTATTTAATTTAATCCGCTGTCTTTTCCTAACACCCTTAACCCAGAGAATCCCTTATCAGCAAATCCCTCTCAGCTGTCTAATTTGGAAGGAATATCTTTAAATTGTTGCGATTGTTAAAAAAATAGGAGTCAGAATCCTTGTTGGTCTATGGCTCTGCTTTCATCAACTGAAGAACAGCAACATAGAGAGAAATTGCTAAAATCACATGTTAAGATAAAGAAGTAATTCTACTTACTTCAACCTGTGGGTCGTCTACCTGAACGCCAATTTTCTTAATTCTGTTCGGGATATCCCTTTCCGTTTCAAAGCTGCAAAAGATCAAGACTATATATCAAACTCCATTGCTCTGTTCTTGTCTCCTTGTTTAATTAATTCCTCCTCTTATTTAATTTAATCTGCTGTCCTTTCGTATTACCCATAACCCAGAGAATCCTTTATCAGCAAAGACTTTTTTCACTGAATTTTAGTCTAAGTTGGCAACAATTTCTACAACTACAAACTGAGATACCCCATTGTTGTTGTTTTTGTTTATCATCTACATGAGGAATTAATCCTTTTTAAAAAGAAAGAAGGGACACTCCACCTCTGTAATGTTTAGTAGAATTTACCTGTGTCCCAATGCTATAATGTTACGCATTTCTCACTGTATTTCTCGCTGAGAACTCACTTAGGGGGCAGCCTATAAAGACTGCAAGGAAATAAATAAAAATCTGCATACAATTCTAGCCTTAGAAAGCTCTTCATTTTCCCCAAAACATTTTGAGGAGGAGGTAGAGCAGGAGATATTACCAGAAGGTGCTTGGGTGGTTCATTCCCCCCCCCCTTGGTTTGCAGAATACAAAGCATCCTGCAGCTGGATTACACAATCTTCCATGGGAGTCATCAGAATGCTTTAGAGATTTGTTCCTATGCTTTATTCTCACCTCCTCTTTGGTCTTGAAAGTCTTGCCCAGATGGATGGGTCCAATTTTTTCTTTGGTTCTCTGGTGAAGGGACTGTTGGAAACAAAATGGTGGGGGGAGAAGGAAGCATTATTTTGTTTCGCTTCACGTGAACACAAGAGGGACGGGGAATGGGGGGAAGGAAAGAAGGGGTGAAGGTGAGAACATAACCTGAATGGTAGGAGGAAGGGAGGGTGTGGCGTTCGTATGGAGCCCCTGGTTGTCTCACGGACTATTGACCCGTATACCACTAATCCACTGCCACCAACCAGGTTCTCCCTGGTAAATCTCTTAGTCTCAGTCAGGTTCTTAAGTTAACAATGAAGATTGTGGTTTATTGCAAACACAAATAAACTTTAAATGCATTCAAAACACTGTTACCCTTTACCCTCTTTGTCTTATTTTATTCTGTCTCTAACTCTTCTACCTCCCCTCAAACAAGAACCAACTGCACTAACTGTCTCTTTCCATCTGTCTGCCAACTGCTTTCCCAACTGCCTTTTCCCAACCAACCCTCTAAACCTCTGGCTAAGCCCTTTTTATAAACAGGTAGGCTCCGCCTCCAGCTTTTCTCTTGGTCTACCTATTAACTCTTTCTCTCCCTCTGTACAGACATTTCCAAAAGAACTGGCAAACGCCACAGAGGGGTTCAATAGTTTGGGATTCATTATCCTCTGGAGACGTTAGGGATTTGTACCCTTTGATTTTTTCCCACCTCCTCCTCGGCCTTGAGAGTCTACTTTCCTCCCCTCCTTTTCCTCTGGCAGAGGGACTGTTGGAAAGAAAATGCTTCCACTATTGCTGTGAGGCCAGCAGAGATTAGGCCAACGAACCAAAAATCCCATGTTAAATAAGTAATTCTACTTACTACAAGCTGCATGTCCGCTGACTTGATGCCTATATTCCTTAAACAGTTTGGGATGTCCATCCCCATTTCATGGCTGCAAAAGATCAACTGTTATCATTCCATTCTCCTTTTCTGTCTTCTTCTTAACGGGGAATGGGGGGCATTAAAGAAGGGGTGAGGGAAAGGACGTATCTGGTGTGGTAGGAGGAGGGGAGGTGACCATTTCTTCATTCTACTTGGTGGATATATGCCGCTGTGGCGATCCCACAGGGTCCCCGGACGTTTGACGGTCTGTTGATCCCTGGGCCACCACTGTGCTCGCTTCCCCGCTGCCACCAACCAGTTACTCTCTGGTAAAACACTGAGTCCAGTCGGTTGTTAAAAGTGAACAAAAAAAACCCCAAGTTTATTTTACAAACATTAACAAGTTTATGGTTTCTCAGATAATATTCCTGTCTGTATCTTAACTTTAGTTTCTTTACCGGCCTATACCTTCATAATACCTTCTGACTGATTATTTCAGCTGTTTGACTGCCTCCTCTTAACAAATTCTCTCCCTCTCTCACACCAGACTAGCCCCATCTTCTCTGTCTCTCCTAACTCCAGACTGTCTTCTCAACAACTCTTAACTCCCTAAAAAACCTCTGTGCTTAAACCTTATACACCGTTAACTCCGCCCCCTGGGTTCCCATTGGTTAGTCATTTTACAATTAGTTAACCCTTTCCCTATGAACCCAGTATGATGTCACACACCTAGGAGGGCAAACACCACATATGCCATGCTTCTTCCTCCATTTAATCAGCAGGGGCCTGGATCCATGCCATCCAGCTACATGGTGCAGACCCGACACCTGCACAATTTCCATTGCACAATCTCCCCTTAAGCCCACCCCCCCACCAACACACAGTTGTTGTGCATTCCCAGTGATGGCAAACAAAGGTGACCTGCAGAGCTGACTACAAATAGCATTTGCATCCCTGGGTGAAGATAATGCACACCTGTAGGGATAATACAAGCCAGGGGCTGAAGACCACGTGAAGAGCCCTGGTGCACCAGGCCATTGGCCCATCTAGTTCAGTATGTTTTTGACGCGCAGCGTAAATTAATAATGCAGAGTTTTAAAGACTAAAAGCTTTACTGAATTAAAATAAACTTCTTCATAAACAACATGGTTGCAAACAGTTTGATTGAGATTACATTGTTACGGTAAAATCTGGGTGCGAGGCTGCTCTGCCACCCAGCTCGTCAGACTAAGTCCGCGGGTCCCTGCGGAGGAAAATGAGCTCAGCCGGAGACAGGAGCAAGCTGCAGAAGATCCAAGGCGAGATTGAAAATCTGAATAGCGAGCAAGGAGAGGCTGATGGCCGGAGAGGACAAATAAAGGAAGAGGGTGATGAGAGGAAGGAGGAGGGAGAAGGGTCCCCCCCCCAGCTCCTTTCCTACCACTTATCAGCAGTGGCCTGGATCCATGCAATCCAGCTGCGAAGTGGGGACCTGACACCTGCATGATTTCCATTGCACAATCTCCCTTGGAGCCTCCCCCCTCAACACACAAATATTTATTCCTTGAGGGCCAAGAGACGCTCAACTGCCTTGCACCAATTTTGGCATATTTGCTGAAATATACTCAGAGTCAAGAGTGGATTTCATGCTCTTTATTCAGCTCATAGTGGTGAGGAGGGAATGTAAGTCCCCTCAAAGTATCTGCTTTATATACATTATTTACACAATGGGCTGCACGTGATTGGCTAATTCCGGAATTCTCCTGTAGACCAATCAGGTTGTGGATTCACTTCCATCTGGAGCTGGATTGGGTGGCTCCTGCAGACCAATCATACTGCTGCATTGTTCTAGGACCAATCAGACTGCTGCATTCTGAATCCTATTGTTCTGGGACCAATCAGACTGCTGCATTTTGGATCCTATTCTTCTAGGACCAATCAGACTGCTGCATTTTGGATCCTATTGTTCTAGGACCAATCAGACTGCTGCATTTTGGATCCTATTCAACTCAGTACATAACATTTGCGCTTATTGAACTGTGATGCCCACCGGGTGGGGGGGCATGAGGGCCCTCTCCCTAAACAGGCTTGCCAGTTTCCCCCCTCTTAATTAAATTTAAAGATTTTCTTTGTGGACAACCCCCCGTCCACCCCTTCATATTGAAGGAAGGAAAGAAAATCGGGATAGCGAGCAAGGAGAGGCGGATGGCCACAGAGGACAAAGAGGGGAAGAGGAAGGTGAGAGGGAAGAGGTTTCTTGGTTTACAAAAGTATCTCTCTTTTCTCAGGTTTTAAAGTCTTCTCTATATATCAGTTACATATGATGTGAAACATTGGTTTTGTATACAAAATAGGGTTGGGAAAGAAGAAAGGGGTGCAGAGTGGTAAACTTATTTTATTATACTTAGTGTATATGTGGGTGTTATAGGAATTCTAAGGTCTTATAGAATAAATGTTGATTATTGCACAAGGTAAACACACATACATAAGTATATAAACCACGTGTCTAAAATAGTACAGGAGAGCAATCCCAAAGCCATCTTGGCTCACCTAAAGACTCAATATTTCCTCTGCTTCCTTAATCTCCCTTGCCTGAGGATAGGCAGATAGCAATCAGGGGAAGTTCCTGAAGGGATTCCTCTCCTATATCTTTGAAACTCCTTTGTATTAATTGTCATTGTTTGCCATGCTGCTCTGCTTTGAGGGATGTCCAATGGGCATCCTGATTGTCTTTGTCAAATGCTGATTTGTGTAAACTGTCTAGAACTACGTAAAACTTGATAAATCCTCAGGAATATCACACCTTGGCCTGCCTGAGCCACAGTACCCCCACCTTGTGTGTGATGTGATTTCTGACTGCAGAAGGGTTGTCCTTCTCCATGCCAAAATGCAAACCCTTAAAAGAGATGTTTCTTCTTGGTTTGGGGTCTCTCTTGCCTCCTTACAAGGAGGGGAGGGAACTCTGTTGCAACAGAAAAATAAAGATCTGCCATGCTTTATCTGGATCCTGCTTCCACCCATTCATCTCTGATCAATGGGTCTCTGATCAACTTAGGGGACTCAGTCCCTTGGGGAGTTGGGCAGCAAAAGCCAACCACCCCTATTTTTTCAATATCAGTGGCGTTTTTATGTCAGCCTTATTTGGGTAGGTTTTCTTTCTGTTTATTATATTTCCTTGAGTTGGGTGTGGGGCCCAGGGAGTGGTTGGTTGTGTTTAGTTGACTGCAGTGGGATTTCTTTGAATGGAGGGGGGTTGGATTTGGAGGTCAAGGTAGCCAGATTGATTCGTATGCTGTCGGTGGATTTTTGTTGGGCTGTGCTGCAGGGTTGGATGTTGAATCGAGACCCCAAATCAGGCGCCCCGCTGTGGGCTCCAGAAACCTTGTGCCGTTTCACCTGGTTTCTCCCTGACAGGAATCCTTTGGGGCGTCTCTTGGTGGGCCCCTTTTACCTGGAGAGAGGGAGTCCAGGTAAGGCTGAAAGAAAGTGAGAGGCCATCCAACTGCAAAGTGGGGTCTTTCCCCCAACAGGCTAGAGGTCAACCTAGCCCCATTGTTGCTGGCGGGAAGGGTCGGGAGACATTTTGCTACCCGAGAGAAAACAGAAAAGAGTGCTTCCCTCCCCCCACAAGCCACCGGGCTGGGACACCGAACAGTCACCAGGTGACAACTACACTCCCCATCCCCAACCATCTTAGACTCAGCCTTTCAGTGAAGTCCCTAAGGCAGTGGGATGGCGCTTTGTACGCCTCCTTCTGGAAACTCGTGCAACCAAGCTGGTGCCAAACATGTTGCTCTGTTTTCCTTTGGACCACATCCATGAGGTTGAGCATGTCTTAGCATCTGGGCAGCAGCAGCACCTCCCTCCCTCCTGGTGGGCTGGACAGCTTGGAGGCCTGGAGCGCCCTGCCTCTGCCTGCCTAGGAAGGTGGCTGAATGGCTGAGACTCTTGGAAAGTCTTGCTTGTTCACTTCCAGCATTTATCTACTTCCATTTGCAATTATACCCTAACAACCCTTTAGCCCAAAAGGCTAAGGGAGCAGCTTACAAAAATTAGTATTAAGAAGCTCCTTGTTCACAGTATGTTTTTTAAAAAGCAGACATAGCATAAAAGGAGAAAGGATTAGGAGGGAGAAGGGGGAAAGCAAGCTCAAGCACAAGGTCTTAAAATCTACAGCCGCTCCTCATGGTGTTTCAGGTTGTCTTGCTTTCGGTAAAGAGCAGCCCCTCTTCTGAAGCACCCCACCCCATCAGATCCAGGAGCAGGGGGGAACATCCAAGGCAGCGCCTGCCACACAATTTCCCCCTCAGGCAGCGTCCACACCCTCCAACATGCCTCAGATATATTGAGGCTGTGTGTGCGTGCGCATGTGTACACAGACAGAGTCTTTGGGCCAGGTGAAAGAAAGCCTAGTTAGGTCCCTGCAAAACATGCCTTTTCTTAAGAACAGGGGGCTCTTTTCTTAACGCTCCCTTCAGCTACTCTTAGGGTAAGCCCTAAACACTCAAAGTAGTTGGGAGACTAAAAGAGTCTTGGTCACCTTGCAGCCTGCTTCCTATGCCACCATACGTGAGAGCAGGGCACTCTGCATATGCCCAGAGAGGCACTCTCCCCCTTCTCATATTCTAGCAGGATAAGGCTCACGTATGTAATGAGTCGCTTCTTCTGACCACTGTTGCTCTCCCCTTCCAACAGGAGACCAGCCTCTCCACAACATGCACTCAGCCCATGCTCAGAGGTACACTCCCTTTCTTCATGATCCCCCAACTCACGCACTGGGCACACATGTGAGTATTAGGCAGCAGTTGATTAGGGCCTGTTCTCAAGCATTTATAGGATTGCTGTAATAACCAGGTAGCAGTTACAGAGACAATGATCTTGGCCTCTATTTGTGCCATTTCTTATCCGTGCAGGAGAATTAAGGGCCACTAAAAGGATGAAAGGTGGTGGGGGAGGAAGCAGAACCGGAATAAATATGCATATTGCCATTCCTCATATTCCAAAAACACTTTGCAAAGGCAAAACCTCTGCCAGACATTCTGCTAGATGTGGCTGTGTCCTGTTGTTTTGTACTGTGGCCTCTACACATTTTTGCAGCACAAGTAACAATACAACAACCATTTGTTGGTGTAATGGGACCTTCTGTGTGAAAAACCTGGCACTGTATCAGTCAGCGACAGTCCTCCCACATCTTTGCAAGTCTTCAAAGGAGACTTTCTCCCTAAGCCCTGACATAACACAGGGTTATTGTGAGGGTGTCCTGGGGTAAAACCTTCCCCCACAAATCTTTTGGCATGATAAGAGCAACTCAGGGAGGCAAGAATTCACCCCCCCTTTCTTTAGAAGGAGCCAATATTTCCCAGCAACCTATGAGGCGGAAAAATGCAAATCAGTTTGTTGGTTAAAACGTATGTAATGCTGCTATATCTCATGACATTTCATATTTTTATGGCCTTTTCCGGGAAATCATTCTGTCCAATGCATAATCTCTCATTCCTAGAAAGTTACCATCTGTAACATAAATGAACTTGGAGATGCTCAGATGCAACACCAAAAATTAAAACCAGACACTGATTTCATACTTTAACATGTTAATCAATTTCAGAATTCTTTGGGATTTCAGCTTACCACCCAAAGACAATGCAAATATACTTAGAAGTAAGTCCCACTCTATTCAATGGGATATATCTAAGGAAGCCTTCAGAGGAACACAGTCCAAGGGTACAACCTTTACAAATATTCAGCATTTAGAATATGTGGGTACAAAAGTGTCTCCAAAGTAGAAGACAAATCTTTGACACACAGGCATTCATTGATGTCATTATCTACAGAACTGGGCAGATGTCATCAGACGGGAATGTCATTCCTCCTTTCAGTATCAGTGAGGGATGTTCTTCTACGCTGCTGTGTTGGCATTGAACTGTCTGTAGTGGAAGAGGCTTTTAGAGTCGAGTTTTCCAGAGTATTTGAGAGCTTCGGTGAAGAGCTTTGCCACCTGAAACCAGAAAAATCAAGGCGCTGCTTACATGTTTACAAACTATTTTTAAAGGACAACAAACAAAGCAGGCTGCTGAGAATTAGGCTACATCTAGGCCTCATCTAGCACTCCTGCTAACCTAGCAGTTCGAAAGCACATCAAAGTGCAAGTAGATAAATAGGTACCGGCGGGAAGGTAAACGGCGTTTCCGTGTGCTGCTCTGGTTCGCCAGAAGCGGCTTAGTCATGCTGGCCACATGACCTGGAAGCTGTACGCCGGCTCCCTTGGCCAATAAAGCGAGATGAGCGCCGCAACCCCAGAGTCAGCCACAACTGGACCTAATGGTCAGGGGTCCCTTTACCTTTAGGCCTCATCTACAGGTTCTTTTATGCAGGTTTATCCATTTTAAAAACATCATTTAATAACTTTTTTTTTATTGCTGATTCAAAAACACACTTCTTATAGAGATTTACAGTCCAATCACCAAGGCTGAACTGGGGGGGGGGGGCTTATTTTGTTGTAGTGATTTGCAAGCAACACATGTTAAGGGCTCAGCTCGGTTAAATCAAGTCCATACAACAAGACAAATTCCTGCTTCTCAAAAGGTTCAGTTGGGCAAATAAGGGAGAGTACACATCATAGGACAGCAAATGGAACTATACAATACAAACCACGTATATTTATATATTTGGGGTATTTATATCCTGCATTCTCACCTTCCAAAACTACTGTATTTCTCAATTCCCCACTCCTATCATATTTAATCATATTTTAGTTCACGTGTTATGAAAACCAACCACTCATGAGGGCAGGCTTGCATGATGGGGGAGCTCCCAAGATACCTCCATTCACTGCTGCTTGGCTCAAAGAATCATCCTTACCAGCAGGGCTCGTAATGGGTATGAAAGGCATAGGTCAGTTTCGGTGCTCTCAGCATCTTATTTACTAATCTTAAATTTGGTTCTCTACATTTCTGCAGCAGTTTGCAAAATAAAAATAAATCTAAAAAGATCCTCGTGAAAATCCACATGCTTTTAGGGGCCATTTCTGCAGTATGAGCGGCTGCAGGGGAGCAAGACGCAGGGAAGAGGGAGCGAGAGGGGAGCTTTACAAGCCCGAAAGACCTTCTCCAGCTCAGATTAAAATTACAATCCCAGCATGGCAGATGTAGTTCCCCAAGGAGCTCAGGAGAACATCAGAGCAACAGAGAAGGAAGTCAGGCAAAGGAGGAAGCTTCCTGCTCTCTGCTCCTGCTGTTGCTGCTACTTCTGCCACCGCCTCCCAGAACGTTGTCTTGTTCTAATCTTTACAACAGCCCCGCATATAGCAGGCTGAGTTTCAGGAACAGAGGCTTTTGCCTAAAGCTAGCTAGCGAGATTACCAAAGAGATTAGATCTGAACTACTAACCTCTGGACTGCACTAGCTTTTATGTATATGGATTTGCTGAAAACCAGCAACCCTGCTTTCATTAAAGAATTGGCCTTAGAACTGCAACAGAGACACAAGAAAGAGGCGCTGCCTATGAAGTGCAACACAGATGACAGGAAATGTCTTAAATCAGTGAGCTGGGTGAAGCTTAAAATAGTTGGCTTTCAAACATTAATTAGGGCTTTAAAATGGGCCTTAACCCCAGTCATGCTAAAAAACAACAACCTGATTGTGGGAAATGGTGAGCAATATACCTGCAAATTAGTGAGGAGAGAGAGACCACTGTCAACAGCTGTCCTGCGGATCACGTAATTGTCATGGACAAATTCTGTGTTGTTGTTGGGAAGGTTAATTACCAAGTCTATGCTCCCATCTTTTATGAGCCTGAAATGAAAGGCACAAGATATTTGTGTAAAAATAAAAGATAACGAAGTCCAGCAAAGCAAAATAAGGTATTTCCACCGCCCGCCCCCTCCAATATTCCATCAGCACAAAACCTTGTACTGTGTAGGTATTTTACATCTCTAAAGCTTGGTCCAAAGGCATGAGAGCACCTTGAAGCTACCTGCCTACCATTCCAATGAAGATGTTCAAACTTAAAAGCAAACAGTGTGAGACACAAGCACAGCAGTGGGTGGAACATACGAAAGATGCACGGAGTCTTCTGGACCATATTCAGCTCCGCACAGGATTGTGCTTCTGCAGCCACTACCAGCTCAGCAGCAGCTTAAACTAAACTAATCCGTATGATCAGGATGAAGTTCATATGCCTGCAAAGCCAACAGGAGCTGAAGGCGTTCAGGGTTCCTCCAGGTCCTGATCCCGCTCTCTCCATCTTAATCTTTTTTGGCTTTAAACTACACAGGACCCCACACAATGGAAACAGTGCTCCTCTGTCATCTATGTGCAGTGGATAAAATAGATTTTCCTGATATGACAAATGAATTACAGCCAGGCTATATTCCAGCTTGCTCACTTGTGCTAATAACATCACATCACTCAAAACTAACACTTGTCTTCCATGAACCGGGAAACTACAAGCTGTGAGGAAGAAGAGTTGTGATGTCACAAAAACTTGCTTTTCCATGTTTATACAGTTCACACCAGTTGAACCCTGGGTTGGGTAGGCCAGTGAGCCAGCTGGACTACTGTCAGACAACAGAGGGAAGGTCAATTTCCCAGCTGAAAGTGGGACAGCAGGCCCAAATATAACATGTCCAGAAGCCCAAGATTATTTTCTCAGATTTCCACTCCCTTTACTGCAAATTTGCTGAAAGTCTTACTGTTGGATTGGAAGGAGTGTGGGGTCCGTGTTTTCCTGTGATGGCCACGCGACTGGAGACACGGGAATGCCATTGGCATTGAGCCACCGGGAAGTTGCTTCTGTAGCATAAAGCTGCAAAGCAATAAAAAGACATTTGTGTTATATAATTAATAAAAAAACAGATCTTATCTTAACAGTTCTGTATGTGGCTGACTAAAATAAATAAAATGCTTTCTACTGACTTTCAGTAACATCACGGGGGGTAATAAACTTACTCAGGTATATGTGAACTGCAGTTTTCTCTCTTTAAATGCCCATGTTAAAAAAGAAGATTCTTGTAAGGTGATGTCACAGACCTAAGTCTGTCTAGTACAGTATATTGGACACTGACCACCGTGGGGAAACTTGGTAACTTATGCCTAGTGACCTCTGCTTTGCATGGAGCTTAAAGAGCCAGCAGCAAGCAGGAGACTTTGGACCATTCTAAACTTGGTCTCCTCATGGACCTCCTCCTCACCTGCTGGACTAATTTTCAAAAGAAATAGCAGGTCTCAAAATATTAATGAAACTGGGGTGTTACCAAGGGCATGTGTCTCCTGTTCTGTGAACTTGGTTCCCTTCTCTCTTGGTAGCATCTGGTAAATTAACCTATATGTGTCTGACAGAACATGATTGCATTGCACGCTTCCTACCCTGTGAATGCCAGCCACAGAAATGCAGCAGGGGCTGAACAATGTGCAAGGACACATTTTATTTTATGAGACTATTATGGGGCAGAGAATTACAGGATGTATGGCTGTTGTTGCTTTCAGCCATATGACCCCTTTACTCTTAGAAAATTAGGGTCTGGTTGGCACGCATGTATTGCCAGTAAAAAAACACAACAAAGCAACACACGCAACATGCCTGTCCATACATGGTCACGTCTTAGGTTTGCTTGAACACAAGAGGTCTCAGCTTTTCATACACACACACACACACACAGAGAGAATACCTTAAAACCTTGACTATGGAGCTGCTCTGCTTCATGGAGGAATTTAGGACGGAAGGAAGGCTGAAAGAACAGTGAAGAAAGTGGGTCTCAATGCCATGTTTTGCGTAGCAACATCCCTTCCCCACAGATGTTTGCGGAGTGGATATTTCACAAGATGCAGTAAAGCTCTGCTATTATAGTGGGGCATGTAATAAAGCTCTGTGTTAGTCTTGGACATCTCCCTCTTTTAAAAGTGAATGTCACAGAAAGCTATAAAGGGCATGAGCTTTCTTGCAGTTGGCAAGTTCTTGTAGATTAACAAGCTTCAAAGGCACTGTTTGCCATGGAACTGAAGTCCATATCTCGCCAATAAGTTGGATTCCCCAGAGTCTTAACACAGCACACTGCCTTTGAGGGTTTTATAGCTGGGGAGTAGGATTACTGGACTATGAAGTGTCAAATTCAGCAACTAGAGAAACAAAACTTGCAAGCAGGGCAATTTATGTGATTTGGGCACATTTGCATGAACAGGTTTATTAACAAGCTTTGCTTAGTCACATTTTTGTGTGTGTATGTGCACAATTTAGCATTTTTAATCCTGATTTTTACCAGGAATTTGGGGAAATGGAGGAGGGCTAGTTGTGTGAGGGCAGGGGCATGAGAACAGGGACTCATCTTGAGTAAAAACCCTCTTCCAGCTCCCAGACATCAAACCTGGGCAGGAGTCTCTCGACTTTCATTGCAGGGGGTTGGACTATATGACCCTTGGGTACCTTCCAACTCTAAGATACAATGATCATGAGAACTGGAAACTTGCTTTTTCTTTTAAATGAAAGTTGAAAACTAAAGGAGGCTGTAGAATGAACCCGGTCCTGAATTGGAAGCTATATTGTAGAAAAGCTTTTTGAAACAGCTATCTATAGAAAATAATATTTTCTGAGGGATTTCTTCTTCATGGACTTTAGAAAGTTTCAGCCACACTGCATGAAGCCCAGTGACAACAGAAGACAAGAAATTTAGTTTGTTCTCTTCCCCAGAAGTGCAGTACAAACTTCCTGGAGGTACCAGCTCTGAACGCAACAGCTATTCTCTGGCTACCCACATGAAACGCAGTTGTTTCCACTCTTGCCATGAAGCCAGCAGCGATAGACGGGCAGAGAGTGGTGGAGGAGGATGGCAAAGATGCAGGCAGAGCTGGTAATTGGATGAAATGCATGCATAGAATTGACCGCCTTCCACAACAGTCCTCCATTCAAAATAAAATGAAGGCAGGAAGGATATAATTTTACAACCTAGTTATGATTCAATGAATTCAGCTTGCAGCTTAGAAATAGCATTCCAATAAAAATATATTTGATACTGTGGAAAATTTAGCATTGGCCAGTTGAAAGGCAGCAGATGTTATCATTATTAATTTTTATTTATTAATGTTTATTGAATTTATATACCTCCCTATACCCGGAGGTCTCAGGGGAGCTCACAGATGTTGTCCTTCAAGGGGAAAGTACTTTCCATGTGTTAGTCTACAACGGCTTTTGACCAACAAAGAGTCAGGATTTCACAAAGTCATTTGTTTTTTCAAGCTAGCGCTATGGAGTCTTTGATTCTGGGAGAGGTCACACTGACTGGACAACCCTGAAGAGTCGAGCAAGGAGTTTGTGGTGGAAAATAGTTCATAGCTTCATGGTCCACAGTCACTGGAAAGAACTTCATGGAAAAAACCATTTCTGCTCTCTACATTAAGTGGAAAATACAAATATCCAACATGACAGGCTTGGCAGCTTCCCTGCTATGGAATCGCTGTGCCTTCTGGTCAGGGGTGTTGGCTTTCACAACAGTATTATAAACTTCTATCAAACATGTACTGAACACTTGTGACACATAAAACAGGCTCTCCTCGAAAAGAAATTACAGCTGTCAACCTTCATCTGAGCTGCCCTAGATGTAAAAGCTGATTGAAAGTACCTGAGCAAGAAACCATTCGCTACTAAAAACCACGAAGTACAAGCTTGCTTATTTACAGCAAGCTATCAGGGTTCAGTTTTGAAATGGATTTTCTCATTTCTTTCAAAATGTTTTTCACACTGTTACATAATTAGCCTTTAAAAACAGACACATGTCCTCAGATGATTTTTAAATTTTTATGGACCAATGCCAGTTCAATTCAAGCTAAAAGTAGCAGAGAATATCTCCCCTGATGCATTGGTTAAGAATTTTATTAGATTCAGAATACAAAGCAATTTTTGAGCTAGGATGAATGTGGGATCAGGTAGGCCTGAACGGTACTCTAAATAGTTCTGACGCAAGAAAGTCCTGATTCTACACTCAGAATAAATCTACACAGATTAGCCAGTAACTGCCTACATGCACATTGAACGAATCTGTTTTCAAATCATTTAAATGTTTTTGGCGAGTCTTAAGGGCTGAACTATGTGGTACACACGCAACAAATGTTTGGGTCTCCCAATTTAATTTTCTTCTTTTAAAAGCAGCTGTTGGAGCCCCAGATTGGATCAGAGCCGTGGCACAGAAGGAGGGAGAGGGGACTGACCCATTTCTTCTGCGCTTCAGTCCCCAAGGCAAATCCCCCCGCAGGGCTGCTAGCTATGGAGAAGAAAACACACCGAGATGGCTCTGAAGAAGTGGCTTGGAAAGAGGCACACCACAAAGACTCTAGAGCACAAAGTGTACCTGCCACATCCCATAATATATGGTTGCGTTTTCATATTGACATTAGCACCTTTCAGCCTCTTTTCCACTTCCAGTGCTTGCATGAATGTTGATATTCTTGCTTACATTTGCATTTCCCACCAATAAAAAATAAAAAAGGATAAAGGGACATTGGAAGGGCCCCAAACTTTTTTTTTTTTTAAGGAAAGAGGCCATGGCACGGGGAGAAATACTGAGCCAACCCCCATCCAACTCCTATGCTGCAGCTCTGACCCAAATTGGGGCTCCAACAGCTGCTTTCAGATAAAGAAAATTATGCTGGGAAAGGATTTATAATCAAGACGTCTTCACCAGCCATTGTTTTTAATCTAGAAAGTTGTTTTCTGGGTGCCTAATTCTGCAACAGTATAATGGTGTTCACAGCTCTGGATCCTTCTCTTTAGCACTGGACTGAGGCTACCACTCTCAAATGCATAGTTCAACGTAAGGAAATTAAATAGGACATTTCCTTAGCATTTCAATCTATTCTGGCTTCCAGTCTTATGCAAGCTATTCTGTTTATATCCCACCTTTCATTATAGAATTCTGGACAGTACATATGTACACACACACTCACTATATTATACCTACACTTCACAGCATGTCCCCAGCAAGTTGCACTCTCCTACCAGGCGTAATTCACTGCATGTAAATGATTGCTGGGTTTTAGTTGAGAAGTTGCTAAAAGAGGTAAGCTGGAGCAGGCTAGGTTTTGGGGAAAGTTTTTTGTAGTAATACTACTTGTGCACCATGCTAGCAGCTACGGAATAACCTGTACAAGTGAACACTGGCCAGCTATTCTGAAAACCCATCACAATGGAAGGACGGTTCCTGGGAAACACATAGCAGGATGGTGCCCGTCACGTGCTCAGAGCATGCATGCTGGAGGGAGGAGACAGGAGCAGTTGCTCAGTTCCATGTGTGAGCAGTTCACAGGTAGGATTGCATAGTCATCATGAATGTTAACGTGTTAAGTGTATTTAAGGACCAGGTGATTAGTCTGCGCTGCTCTTCCCTCCAGAGGAATGCAGGAGTCCAAAGGCCACTGTGAACATCCCACCACTCAGGGAAGAGAGACAGCACTAAGACCAAGTGCCCTCGTGAATTCACACACACTCAGAATATGCACAGCCTCATGCAGGAGATTGCCAAGAAATTGGTCTCTGTGATCTGGACCTAAAAATAAAGCACTCCTTGAATGCTCTCAGCATTTTGTGATGCTCAGCATTTCTGCACCGCAGCTGTAAGACAGATGCACTTCTTCCCACAGCATTACTAAATAGCCCAATCAGGAAAGGGAATTAAAAGAGCCATTCATCTAATGTTGCTTAATAGAAAATGCAAGGTTCCAGCCAAAAATCACTTCATTAGCATTGTCGGTCTCTTTCCCCCACCCCAACCTCAAAACCATCAAAATGGAATCATCAGAACCTTCTGGTGCAAATCAGCATCATTATTGTCATTTTATGAGACATACTGATGCCCCTGACCACTTCGGTTCAATAATTCAAGGGCACTATTTGTATTGAACGCAACTGAATTTGCAAGCATATTGGGAAGTGGGGAGGGGCAGCCTGGTGGGTTTGCCCTGAGTAAGCATTTGCAGAAGCCACCATTGTGCCTGACCCAGCAAAGGAAGACCTGGGGAGCGTTTCCCACCCAGGCTGCTCTTGAGGAGGGGGCTCTCGGAGGGTTCGCGTGGCCTGGGCTAAGTTGGTTTCCAACACTGACACCTTGGGGTGAAGGGCTGGAAATAAATAAATCACCACAAGATTTACAACAGCTGAACTACTGCTCTTTGGGATGTGTTCAAGAAGGAGACTGAGAGGGGAGCAAGGAAACAGCATGGATTTAGCAGAGGCCAATAACAGGGCTGAACAAGCTGTTCCATACTATTCCTGCCATCGACGTGGCTGCAGTAACAGGAGTAGGCTATGCCAGACAAGGTAGACACCCTGAGGCAGCTTCCTTTATCCACCTCCATCAAGGTAGCTTCTGATGAGTCAACGAGACTCCCTATTCCACGCCCGTCCACCCGCCTAATGGATCAGGCAATTCACAGTGGGAGCCCATTGGTACCTCTCATCCTGGCATTTGCACACCCTCCCCATGCCCAATAAGCCAATCTAAAATAGCCTCAGAGGAAGAAAAGTGCCACAGATCTGTTTAGTCCCTTCACAACCCTTGAGAGCAGGCAGTGTCTAAAAGTCTTCTCAAAGGGACATAGAGCTTCAGTAATCAGAACCTTTTGTTCTGCTTATACTGTTCCATGTCTTAGTGGTGTTGTAGCTTTCCATTCATTCAGCCTTTATTGGCACAATGGGTGTTGTAGCTGATAGGGTGCTTGGTCTTCTGCCAGCTAATAAGGTGCTCTGTTTCTTGTAAATTCTACTGAACATCCCATTTCCCTTCTAAATTATGCCTGGATTATTTTACTTTAAGAAGAAACAGTTTGCATCTTTATTCAAATTGGATTTCCTCCCTTTTCTTGAGGTTTCCAGGCCCACAGACACATACAAACACCCCTGTCACTGAGCAATTAATCCAAGAGGGAAAGATGCATGAAAAAGAAAATCAGCGAGTTAATAAATGAAGTTGACACTTTATTTCCACTTCCCATGACCTGGTGACTCTTTAAGACCTACAGTTTCAGCACAGAAAACATATGCAGTGCTCATTAATCACTAGCCAGGGATTTTCCAAAAGGGCATGCAGTTTGACTGAGCATCTACTTACAGGTCAAGTATTGCACCTTCACAATGATTTATATACCGCTATCTTATTGGGATAGCATCATCTGCTCAGCAGAGCACACTACAACATATGGCACAGCCCTACAGTTTGTAGGGATATGAATATCTACCCCACTCTAAAGTGCTAAACAGCGAAGAACAGAGACACAAAGCCAGAACTATTTTTGCCCCAAGAACATACCCGTTTGTATCAAAGCTGGCAGTAGAATTCATTTTCAATGTGTAATAGTAGCTTAGTGGTGTCAGTTCTCTTCCAGGCACCCCCCGCTGCCATGACAGTATTGCCTCCCCCCACCCAGCACGGTAATTCTTGCCTAAGACCTGCTTTCTGAGGTTGAAACTTGTGGGCTCAATTCCCACACCCGGTCTCAACATCCGTAATAATCATTCACAGCCTGGAAAGTCGGTATTGTTTTTAATTATTTTCTTATTGACTTTATGCAGGGCGTAAGCTTATTACAAGCATAGCGGGGGAATTGCAAAAGGCCATCAATTGTTTTTTTATGAGACCCCAAGCATTTTCTAATCTCAGATGTAGTGACTGATCATTTGGGGAACAGACACACAGGCCTTGTGGAGATTTATGAACGTATCATACTTCTGTGTCTCCTGCTTGTAATTACCCCGAGGCAGTTAAGGAGCATTGCAGGAGGAGGGGGTGGCGGGGAGGGAAGTCTCCTTGAATTTATTTCTTTATTTTTGGTTGGGCTCCTTTTCTTGTCCTGAAATGAAGGCCTGATTAAGAACTTCAAATGCAGCAAAGGAGTGAACTCAACGTAGCGCTATGCCAAGATCCACCAGGACAAGCATTGGGGCAGGAGAGGTGGGGAGAGCAAGCGCAAGTCCCTTGGCAGGGCTTCCACGTCCATTTGAATCGTGCAACCTGAATTTTCCAGCATGTAACTGAACTCCACCAGAAAATAGCAACAGTCTAGAAATGACCTTGGAGAGCTCCCATGCCTTTTCTGCAGTATCAAACTCACCTGGATTCCAAGCAGAATTCCCTTCTGTGGCAGCTTAAACCCAGTAGACAGCATCGCTTTAAGGAAGGCAGAATGGATATTCTCCCCAAAGCAGGCCACCTAGACAGTGGAAAGGTTAGAGGGGAGGAAGGAAAGTGAAAAGAGGATTCCTGCTGGATTACGGACAAAATGAGTATCCATTTGAAGAAAAGGGAAGAAATGTTCTTCTCCTAGGAATCCTAGCCTCCCCTCCTTCAACAGTTCTTCCTCTCTTTGTCAGGAGCCAGCAGGGAAATGGCAGATCAGCACAGACAAATCTTATATTTTAATTAAGCAATAATGAAGGAATAAGCAATGCTTTACTCTCAAATAGCACACCATGGAGCAACATAAATGGATCCTGCTATGAATTATGTGGATGCCAAACACAGCTTCTGGTTCACACAGTATGCATGTGTTCTGCAAAATGTTCATAATACTTAATGCTTAAATAACACCAAGGCTTATAAACGCTGCCCTGGGCCCATCAATGAATGCTGCAGCTTGCAGTGGAAATGCACAGCTGCTTAGCATGAGTTTCCAGGCATTTCCTGAGGATTTGTGAAACCATTCAGAGTATTTAAGTACACAGATTTTGACTGGAACACAGCACACAGCAAGGAACATCTGGATACTATATAGTTTTGCAGGCCATTTCCTAGAGGTAGATAAAACATGGGATAAGGATTAGTCTGCCAGATTAAGGTAGCACAGGGCTGGTGCTAAGAACTAGGACCATACAGGTCCCAGAGGGCAGTGAATGTAGAATGGATAGTTGCTGGACAAAACAAAGGTCGAGGGGTATGGCTTTTCCCTTCAAACCTGCACTGATGAAAGCACCAGCTGCTTACCAGGGAGCAACAAAAGGTAAAGCGGTCCCCTTTAAGGCCAGATTTTAATGTCTCAGAGACCTCCTAGGTCTCATCATGAGTAAGCATTTCTCCAACTTGTTTGGCATTTCTTCTCTGTTTGGCAACACTTCTATCAAGACGACTGCCTGCTTCCCTTCCTCGAGTGCTGCTCAGGACTTCCCAGCAGTGGGAGACTCAAGTCCTTTACAGGAGAGACATGTGGGCCCTCACAATGTCTCTGTCATGAGGTGTTCTGGCTGTGAGCCCTGGAAGACCTGCTCCCTGCCTTGCAGGCCTTTCCCCCCCTGGCCTGAGATGGTGAGACTCCAGCTGCAAAAGCTGCGACTGCTGAAAAGGCTTGAGGCAGCCCCAGAATTCTGGGTTCAGGGGGGCACCTAACTGGCGACGAGGATAGGATCGATGGACATCAGAGCACAGCCAGACGCGGCCACCCTCTGAGCTGAGCTGAATCACGGAGCTGAACCAATTCAGAGCTGACCCTTCTGGCTAGGGGACGGTGTTCCATCCATCGCCTCCATGTCGGCATCGGAACCATGGCTTCACTTGTGCCTCTACTGCCGTCTGCCCCAGCCTCTGAATCATGGGACTCCTACCTCGCTCGGTTCGACTGCTACCTCCAAGCAAATGAGCTGACAAGAGGGTCTGTAGAGCAGAAGCGGGGCCTCTTCCTCAGCCTTTGTGGCCCCGAAGTGTTTGCGATGGCCCCGAGCATCGGTTGCACCTCTAGCAGTCCAGGCAGAGCCGTGGGACACAATTCAAGAGAAGCTACGCAACCACTACGCGCCAAAGCCGTCCAAGATTGCTGCCCGCCATGCGTTCTACCACCGGAACCAGGCAGAGGGGGAGTCAATTAACAACTACACCACTGCCCTCTGACAGGCTGCAATGCACTGCGAGTTCCGAGACTTAGACGATGCCCTGATGGATCGATTCGTCTGCGGGGTCCGGGACATCTGTCTGCAACGGCATCTCCTCGCCAGGCCAGACCTCACGCTGCAGAAAGCCATTGAGGAGGCCGTGGCCACAGAAGCTGCTGAACTCTCCACCCAGGAAATCCGCAAGGCCAGCAGCCCGTATTTAAAAGACTATGTTCACTGGACAAACTGCACATGTAAAGCTGTATGGTGAATAGGGTCAATTAATATGCTTATGTGCCTTACTGAAACCAATAAGGGTATTGCTGTATGTAATGGAACCACTATGATTGTAACTGATGCCTTATCTCGGTGGGGAGGGGTGTTATGTATTGAAGTTCTCACCCTGCCCACCAGGAGTATCGTGTATATAGTTTTTACTCAGGTCCACGTCAGTTACTTTAGGCGGGAAACCCTGGGTTGTTGTTGCTACAATATTGACAGCCGGCTGCCTATAAAATCAGGCTGGCTGAGCTGTTTGCTGTTCAGTTCTGTTCCAGCTTACAAAAAAAGAGCTGCTTTGGAGAAATCGCTGTGTCGTCTGCTGTGTCTACCCACTATTCAACACCTATGGCCCCCGGTATCAGTATCAGTTTGGGGAGAGGCACAAAATGTGGGGTTTGTGGCACAAAATGAACGTAAAACTTTGGCATCTGTTTGAAGGGGATTGGACAAAGTTGGATTTTTGGGTGCCAGCTTGTAACCCCAGGCTGAGTATCAATTACTTAGTTTGGGGGGCAGCACAAAACACAAGCTTTGTGGCATAAACAGCACAAAACAAGCACACAACTTTGGCATTAGTTTGGAGAGGATCCAAAATTTGGGGTTACACATCATCAAGCTCCAGGTCACCAAGCCTCAGCTTCCACAGCCATGAGCCACCATTGGCAGGATTGGCAGCAACAGCAGCAGATGAGTTCTAAGCTTATGATAATAACTGTACTCTTCTTAATTACACTGTTTTAAATGTGCATTTTCTATTTTTCTTAAGTAATGCTTTATTTTTGTAATGTTTTATATATATATAATGAGAGAGACAGTGTGTATGTGTGTTAATGTTGCTTCGTTAAGTATGCATTCTGAAGTTGACCGCCTTCATAATCTTTTGTTTTGAAATCTTTAAGATAATACTTTAGTTTCCTGTCAATTATTTTGCTTTGAAGGTATGCTTTACATCTGACTTTCTTCTGGATTGTTTCATTTGATTTTTTAAAAACTCAAATCACTTTGAGTTTATTTCTTTGAAATATATAGCAGTACAGCAATGGAATGAATAATAATAATAATAATGATATTTACAAATACAGATGCTGAAGCAGTAGTACGGGGTAGAGCAGAAGCAACACAGGAAATACTAAGTTCAGGATTTCAAAGAAAGGAACAAACAATGGAGCAAAGGCTTCTCCTAAGGAGTGATGTTTGCAAACATGCCTGCCAGTTTCCCCCTCGCATGCACATTCGCTTTCTCTCCCAGGCTGCTCCACCAAGGCAAAATAATTCCACCTTGGACAGGACTTCAATTCAAAGTGATAAAAACGAGCTTAATGGCCCATTAGTAAACCATTAATCTGTCACTCACTATCAGCTAGTAGGGTATGCAAAACCCAAAAGAGGCAGATCAACATGGATGTAACAATATTATGAGCCTGAATATAATTAACCCTAACAATTGCATTCTCTTCTACCCATCATTCTAGATAGCAATAGCTAAACTGTGCACATGGGGAAGGGAAACATCATCTCAAAAGTATTAGGGTTCTTTTACTGGCAATCATATCAGCGGTTGGAAATCCAAATTTAAATCAAAATTTATTCCACATACTTCTCTATATAGTGACAGCATAGTCACATGGACAGTAAGTTCTGTGTGTATTTAAAATGCATTTGGAGAATAAGTGGCTGTTTTACCATTAGAGTTATGACCCTCCATTCACTGGTAAGAAAGACCTTCTCTACTCGTCTGTTTTATGGCAATTGTGAATATGGATCTTTCAAAGTCATAAAAGTTAATAATCTCTCATTTATGACTAAAATATTCTCTCTCTCCATCTAACATGCAGAAAACTAATCCTCACCCCTTGGCTAAACTACTGTTCTTTTTTTGTTTCTCAAGATGTCAACTCCTTTCAGAAAGTTAGAAGGACAATCAGACTATTTCAGCCAATTTGCTGCAGTTAAGGAAGAGCAGAATAATATATTTTTTAAAATCTCTGAAATGAGCAGAATCGACAATATTCCAGTAATATATTTGCAATACTCTGCATGAAATATATCATATACCCTACAGATACTATGTGTCAAAATTGAACACTTATGATCCTATTCATTATATTTATTTTGTAATTATTGGGATGAATCCATTGCATTCATCAGGACTTACTCCTGAGTTATAGAATAGGGCTGCATATGTCCCAGATTAATTTGAGGTGCTTGTGCATACAAATGTTTAGGATCACAAAGGTCTACATGGAGCCCCTTCATTTCCATTTAAAATACAATTCTCCTTTATTTTTAACACCTCAGCAGTGCCTACTGGCTATAATATGCATGTACATTTAATGGCCCTATCTAGAATGATTCTAGATAGAAGGGACCTTGAGGTCCCCTTGTCTCATCTCCTACTCATACCTATGGATAGGCTTCACTGTGTGGGTAACATGAAAGTGGGTAAAATGGAAACTCTCCCTCTTGAGCCTATGGGTCTGTGGGCTCACATGCATACAAGCACATAACCTTTCACCCACATTTGCAATCTTGTTCCCCTCTGAAGAGTTCCAATTTTACACACCACAGCCTCAAGTAGAATTTGTGATTCCATGATCTAGTTCAGATTCTGGCATTGCAGGGAGCTGGACCAGAAGACCCCGGGGGTCCCTTCCAACTCCACAATTCCAAGATTCTATAGGAACCAAAGGTGTAATCGGATGGACAACCAAATGTTGATGCTGTCTAGCCACTCCATTGCTTTAATGCAAGGCATATGTGGATACACATTTGGGTAAATAATGATTCTTCTTCACCCCCACCCAACTACCTTGGACAAGGGCAGCCATGTTTTCCCCTCTGAATTACCTTGCAAAAGGATGCACACATCTAGCCACTTTCAGCTTTTTCCCCAATGGAAAATGAAACTGCAGTTTCCAGGTCAGATTCTGAACCTGTTGAGATTACTGCAGCATCCCTAGATGGGTCAAATTTATAATCTCCACTTCTGGGTGACCTGATAAATTGGTCATCCTAGGAAGCCAAGAGGGAAGCGACTGCTAGCGCTGGCCAGCATTGCACCCTTTGCAGTTCTGGTATACAGAAAGGTTACTAGTGTTGCCCAAGGAGGAGGCTGGCCATGCATGCCTCAAGCAATGCATACTTAAAGGTAAAGGGACCCCTGACCATTAGGCCCAGTCGTGCCCGACTCTGGTGTTGCGGCACGCATCTCACTTTATTGGCCGAGGGAGCCGGCATACAGCTTCCAGGTCATGTGGCCAGCAGGACTAAGCCGCTTCTGGCAAACCAGAGCAGCGCACGGAAATGCCGTTTACCTTCCCACCAGAGCAGTACCTATTTATCTACTTGCACTTTGACGTGCTTTCAAACTGCCAGGTTGGCAGGAGCAGGGACCGAGCAACGGGAGCTCACCCCGTCGTGGGGATTCGAACCGCCAACCTTCTGATCGGCAAGCCCTAGGCTCTGTGGTTTAACCCACAGCGCCCCCCGCATCCCCTCTAATGCATACTTAGTGCTATAGAATAAAAGCCTTAAGGCACCTAACAAACAAACCCATAATAAAGGAACACGCAGTGGATTCCTTCTTCTCCTGGGATATGCTAATTAGAGTGAAGTTATGGAAACGATCCAGAAACGGTATTATATCTGCAGCCATTCAGGGTTCGAAGAGTCCTACCTGTAGTTCTTTTTCTGCATTACACATCATGATGGTAACCAAGCAACCATAAAAATATCACCCCAGGTACGTTACCCTGACGTAACTTCACAGTTCCAAAAAAGACCAAATATTTCTGTTTTGAAGTCTAGTGTTGTTTCTGTGACGCTGCATTAATGAGGATTTTGAAGGTTGTATATATTTGTCTGTCAGGAGCTGGCTAGGTATTTCATAAAATGTACTGTCTGTCACTCTGGAATATTTACCAGAACCTGACAGCTCTCTGTGAGGAAAAACAAACAGGGAGTTCAGGCCTTTGCAATGATCATCGCAAATAGATAGGACTCAGACACAAATGAAGAGGGACATCCAGTGGTCAAAAAAAGTTATTTTCTGCAGATAATCAGTTTGGTTAAGAAAGGTTAGATGTCTTTGCACTGGGTGGGGGGAAATGGCTTCCAAGGTCTACATTGCTTGTCCCCCCCACCCTACCCTGAAGACACCTAGCAATTTAAGTACAGGTAACTTGCAACTTTTGTGCATTAAACTTTTATGCATTCAGCTTTATATGCTTCGCAAACCTTTTAAACAAAAAAAAAGCAAAAAATAAAAAGGAGGCAGGCATTGGGGGGGCTTGGCAACTCCACCTGCCATTGCACCCAATGTGTTTTGACTACAGTATATGCAATTTTGGCTTTATGTGCTCTCCCCAGAATGTAACCCCACATAAGTTGAGAGTCACCTGTACAATAAAGATACCATTAGTGAGGTGTCTTTTAAAAATGACCTACTCTCCAGTAAGAATCAGATTGTCGAAGCTCTGACTCAAGAGGGATCCTGGCCAGTAGAGTGAGTCAGCTGCCTTAAATGAACAACAGCTGAGGAGCTAGAAGACTGCAATCTGAAGTCATATTTGAAGTAGAACTGTACAGTGGTACCTTGGTTTACAAATTTAATCTGTTCCGGAAGTCCATTCTTAAACTGAAGCCATTCTTAAACCGAAGTGCGCTTTCCCTAAGGAGGCCTCCCGCTGCCAGTGCCCTTCCACCATTCAGATTCTGTTCTTAGACCGAGGTAAAGTTCGCAAACCGGGACACTACTTCCAGGTTTGCAGAGTTCATAAACCGAATAGTTCGTAAACAGGGCTGTTCTTAAACCGAGGTACCACTGTATTGACATTATGAGATAACATCTAAAAATTAGTACCTCCCCGGTGGATGCCATTTCACATCGGAGAATAGGGTCAACATCTCTCAGACGGGGCCAGGAGAACATTGGAGCCTAGAAAAAGAGAAAGAGAATAAATTGATGCTCCACTAAAATTGTGACATCAGCCCTCGCCCAACTTGTTACAGTGAGAGTTAAGT
This sequence comes from Podarcis raffonei, assembly GCF_027172205.1. Lineage (NCBI taxonomy): Eukaryota > Metazoa > Chordata > Lepidosauria > Squamata > Lacertidae > Podarcis > Podarcis raffonei. Next base: position 138,032,842 of record NC_070602.1, read on the forward strand.
GCTCAAGAATTACGCTTGCGGCAGAAATAGTAATGATTTTGCTAAGGCTTGCACATGCTGTGACCCAACAACCCAAGCGCAGCCCATGGGTGTTCCAGTGTGGCCAGCCAGGTGCTTGACCACTCTCCCACCCCAGCAAAAACATGGGGAAGAAACGCATGTACTCTGGCAGACTACGGTTCATATTTCCTTGGTCTGCATTTATACAGGTAGGTTGTAAATTTTGGAGACCTGTTCTTGGAGACTATTCATATTATGTGTACATGCTTAAAACATTTAGTACCATGTGGGTTGTTCAATGTGGGAAGAAATTAAATGCCATGTACTTCTATAACCCTAGGCTGAAATATGGTATCTGAAAATATTTCTCGTGTAAGTTATGTAATAAATATTTAAGCCTAAGGGTAAAATTGCTCTAGTTCCAGAGGGCAAGTGTGCCGTGTTATGGCATCTAGGAACCCCTTCTGCCGATCTTAGCACCCAAAGGGGTCTCTGGGGAAGGAGGCAGCCTTTGAGGTATTGGGGGCCTGAGTCATTTAGGGCTTTAAACACTGAGCACTTGGTCGGCCAATTGGTGCCAAAGAAGGATAGAACTTTCTTTATGTACGCTACAACAGCAGCAAGAATACTCATCGCAAAGTATTGGAAGACACAAGATTTACCCACCCTGGAAGAATGGCAGATGAAAGTGATAGACTATATGGAACTGGCGGAAATGACTGGCAGAATCCGAGATCAGGGAGAAGAGTTGGTGGAAGAAGATTGGAAGAAATTTAAAGACTATTTGCAGAAACATTGTAAAATTAATGAATGTTAAAATTATGTTGGATTGAAATCAAGCGGCCTTAGCAACAAGGTTAACAAGAATATGTAAAAATGGATTGATATTGGATGAAAATATAAAGTTATAATATGTTGAGATATAGAATTAAGATAAAAAGAAAGAGGATAAGGATTTGCTGAATTAACCATGTGAACGGGAATACAAAAAAAGGGAGGTGTGAGGAGGTCGGGGAAATAAGTAAACGAAATTTAAGATATGAAAAGATTGATTTGTTTTTAACTATTTTTTATTTATTTTTTCTGTACTTTGTATTTTTTTCTATGTATTTTTGTACTTTTTGTATTTTTCCTTTCTTTTTTTCTTTTTTCTTTTTTATTCTGTAACTTTCTTCCTTTTGTAAAACCTTAATAAAAATCTTTTTTAAAAAAATAATAAAATAAACACTGAGCACTTTGAAGGGAGCCCAGAAATGAACTGGCAGCCATGAGGCTGTTTTAAAATAGGAGTTATATGGACTCTGAAGTGAACAGCAGCCAGTAACCTGGCTGCAGCACTTTGGACCAACTGAAGTTTATAAGTCATCTTCAAGGACAGCCAGGGACCCTCCTCTGTTCACCAAGACATTTATACAAACACCCACAATTTTTCTTGCAGCCTCATTCCCCTAAACTTGCCCAGTTATCCTTCTTTAGTGACAGGGTGGAAAACAGAGATGGACAGGGACAGACAATCCAACCCAGAGAAGCGGTTGTGATGGGTCCTCCTGTCTTGTGGCTGTGAGAGAGACGCAGGGAAGCCTCCCCCTCTTTGGCTTTTGACAAGTTTGGCTTGTGGCCAGATGTTTTGGGCTAGCTTTTTAAATGGGAGAGCAAAAGTTCAAAAGAAGACAGTATCAGGGTGTTGGTCTGGGGCACTTCAGGAGAAGGTAAAACTAATTAATAATAATGTGCTTAATATTTAAAAGGTTCTGTCAATCCCAAAGTGCCTGTTGAGATACTTCTAATTATTTCTGACATTTTAATAATCATACATGCCATAGGCACATAAAAGCATTTTGTTGCCTCCTAGATAGACAAATCCTGTGGTTGTGACTTCCATACAAATAACTAAAGCAAAGCACAGATATACAACAAAGCTTCTTTTGGGGTGGGAATAACCAGAGAGAAAGGGTCCAAAACTATGAAAACCAGGGCTAACCGCTTCTAGATACAGCAGCATCACCTGTCTCCTTTTGGTTAAGCACGCCAGCTGCCTCTGCATACAATAATGCTGCCAATATGCAAGAGTCATCCACTTTTGATGTTTCTAGTTTTTAATTCCAACCTTTACCCCCCCTTTTTTGCCCATTGCATTCTCATCAAAAAGTGGGGATATTTAACCCATTTCTCTTACCAATATAACTCCTTTCCCCCCTTCTCCATCAAATGAATGGGCAATCAGAGCTGAACATATCACATGAAGCCTTAACTGCTTCAGGCTTACCTTAATGCCCACGTAGTCTGAAGGAATCATGGGTTTTGGCAGCGCAGGAAGGGTGGCCTCATGGACTTGCTCCCCAGTCATCACTTTAGTGGCCACATCAATGAAATCAAGACCAAGAGATTTGGACACAAATGGGAAAGAGCGTGAAGCTCGCAGGTTGCACTCTATCACCTGAGGATGAGGCAGGGAAAGCACCTTTAAACCCCGCGCCCTCATTGTGAGGAAAGACAAATGCCTTCCTTGTAGTCTTAGCCACTGGCAACACTCAAAACGTTTCTGGAAGTTAGACCTCAATTTCCCACCATCTGAAAGTGAATAGAAATGACCACCTGCTATACTCAAAGCAGATATAGGCAATAGCAAGAGGAAAGGCCTAGTAGAGTATCAACACTTTCTGAGATCACATATTTTAAAGTCAGACAACCTGTATCCCCAAATGGTTAATCATTTCCTTCAGTTCATGTTTTGCAGGATGGGCAACATTTCCCATAACTGAACACTGCAGGCCCATAAAGCTAAATCGTCTTATTCTGCGGGCACTTTCAGGGGGAGCCACAAGAAAAGTGTATGTAAGAGTCAAGGGGGCAAGCGTGGCACATTTAAGAGTGACAGGACACTACCAATGGGCAATGACGATACAGGAGGGATGGCGAAGGGGAAACAAAGGATCTGTGGACAGGAAAGAATTAGATTGAAACCATAAGGGGATTGTTTCACGATACGTTGGGCCTCATCACTTTTCACTCTGAATTCCCAGCTCACATCAGAGAAGCAGGATAGGCTTTCATGAGAGTAGCTATGCTCCTTTATTGTAAGTATATGAAAGAAAGTTGCATACAGGCTTAAAAACAGTGTGCTGTATTACAGCACATGCACAAAGAAAAAGGTGCCATGCTCCTACTGTTATAAGGAGAGAAGGGGATTTTTTTTTTTAACCTTGTAGGATTTGGGGCCATCCATAGTGTGAGTCTTTGAGGAGCACAAACAGAGGCTGAATTGCCCTTCTAGCCTTCAGAGAAGACTTTGATAATAATTGCTTGGACTGAGGAGGGGGGGACAAACAATAAATTAAAAAAATGTATATAGCAGCTTCAGGGGCCCCTGTAGAAGATCAGGAGAGAACATTTGATCTTCTCCCTTGCTCTGCTCCACAGTGGTCCCAACTCAAGTCCCTTCCCTACAATGCTGTCTCCACTGGCCTCAAATGAGTTTTCCCTCCTGGTGCAAATAGTAGCTTCCTGAAGGAGGGAGGGTTTTCAACAATGGACCAAGAAGGAAAGGGTTAAACTCCCACTCCCACCTCCTACAGTCCAAATATTGCACTCCATCCCCCACTGCCATCTGCAATTAATATTTTTTTAAGCTGTCTATGCTAATTACATTCATGCAATTAATGTCTTTCTTAGTTTGGTCCTGAAGTGCTGCAATAGCTGGGCCTGAGGGCTAGGAGCAAGTTTAGGCACTAGATTTTTTTTACATGGGGGTGAGAGCTCTATGAAAATGTCATAGTAAAACTGCTTTGAAGGCACACCATCTTCCTATGTTTTCTTCTATCCCTCTGCCTTCCGATTTGCTCTCTAGCTATCCATAATGACCGTAGAAAGCAAAATAGGTATGTATTGTAGAGTCAAACTTGTGCTGTGCTGATAGGATGAGTCTCGTATAACATTCTTACCAATCTTATTTAGTGCTGATCTGATTTAAGCCCAGTGCTGAGCTAACACACTTGCTGACAGACGGCAATTTTACGGAGCTTGCTTTATCCTCAAATTACTGCATTGTGTGGGCAGACAGAGTTCTTTTCTCAAAATTGTATCACAGGGCGCCTTATAAAGTGGTGAATGGCAGAGTATCAGTGGTACAAAGACCTATGTAGCAGCAAACAAGGCAGATATTATGTGCCTAGCACTGTCCCACGCGGTGCAGCAAACAGCGGCAACAGCCTTGGTGATTTTTCGCCCGGTGGGTATCAAGAAAAAGAGGGCTTTTGAAGGAGGGCTTTATTGTGATGATGAGCCACTTTGTACATTGAGCTAAAATGGGTCTCACCAAGACTTCATTTCCCCGGATGAGAAACTGAACATTGAATGGTCCAGAGATAGCAAAGGCATCTGCAATCTTCCTGGTTGCAATTTTCACCTGCGAGAACAGAAGAAAGCATGTATTTACTCAGACAACCTCCTGTCCCCAAAAGTAAAACAACTACCACTGCAGCAACAACCTGAGAACCTGGAACTGGACAGCCACCGCTCCCTTGAACATCTTGCAGATAAGTGCTGGCTCTTCACTGTCAGAACTGCCCCAAATTACGCCTGAGAATGAGCTCCAAGTTGCGTTTCCAGGCTTGCTTCATCGCTCCCTAACTCCCCCTAACACAGCAAATAAAGGAAGCAGCCAGGTATGCAACATGGAGGACTAGTAGGTCTCTCCATTACTTATGGATCAAGACGGTGCAAATAATGTTTCTCTGAGTTAACTTGCTTGCCCTGAGGCAGAATACATATTGGATTGCTTTGGTGCCTTGGCACAGAACATACACTAGCCTTTTCCTCTCTTTTTAAAACAAACTCTGTGAGAGCTACCCAATTCCGCTCTGGTGGCCATAATTGTTTTCAGTGTGTCTCTAAAGAGTTTATTAGTATAGTTAATAGTGTCCACAGTCTAATGCTGCCCGTTATCATTAAAACGAAACAAAACCATGCTGACCTTCTCCAAGGCTCCTTGGCTAATCGTTTGTGCAGGGAACATCAAGGTAGCATCTCCAGAGTGAACACCAGCATCTTCCACATGCTCAGAAACAGCATGACAGATAACCTGCTCAAAAAAGAGCCAGTAGAAGTGTTAGTATGTAATAGCAAACTGTGGTAGCTAAAATGGCTGTGAGCCAGTGGTTTGTGGTTAAATAAGCTGTACAATGTTTAAACCTTGTTATCTGCTAACGACTGTTATCCCCAAATATCTTCTCTCTTCACTTACCAGCTTTCTTCTAATTTAACAGTCCAATTCTATACATTTCTACTCAAAAGCAAACCTGCTGAATTCCATAGGACTTACAGCCAGGTATGTATGCATAGTGCTGCAGCCTATTATCGTTCTAAATATTTTGTTTTACTTAGGTCCAAGCTATCTGAAAGATTGAATTCCCTCATATGAACTTACCTGGAATGTTGGGTCCTCACTCCTGCCCTATTTTATAGGGTTTTTGTAAGGACTACAAAGTACCTCAAACACAGTATACGAATGAATACTTACTATTTTTATTTACTTCTATTTGTTATGCCAGGCTGTTTAACAATATGGTGATGCTTGCAGTGGATGCCGGGAATTAGAGATCTCTGTGCACAATTACTGTACCACGGCATAACGGAGAGCCATTCCAGATCCATCACAGAATTCAGCTAAAATTTTTCAAACTCTCAGGGGCAATCTAAGATATCCTCTGGTATGTGTGAACTGATGAGTCTGCTATACTGTATCTTGTTTCAAGCTTTGGCCTGGTTGGAATGGGTCCTTGAATTCTGATAACGCATTTTGCTTGCGTAGATGGAGATGAGAGAGGCATGTGCAGTTGTGCATAGTAACGAGCCTATTGTCCATGCATTGCTCCATCCACTTTTGCTGCTGGCCCCGCCCACCTCTGGCATGTGTTCCCTGAAAGGTTTCCCAGAAGAGAATGTTGCCCCCATTGTGAAACGGGCTCCGCATCCCTGATCTAGAACTTGGAATGAAACATTTGTTAAGCTGCTTTAATATTCTGTCTGTAAATCCTGGGAAGTATTTTTTTAAAGCATTATTTAAGGAAGAAGTTTGTACCTTTCCATTCTTTGCAACAGCATCCATTTCCACTTCCCGAGCTCCTTCAATGAATTTTGTCAGCACAACAGGGTGTTCCTATTGATATCACAAGGAAGAAAAAAATATACATCCTGTATGACTATGATTTGGCACTGTGTTAGTAACTGGCATGAATTCTAGTATTTGAAATATTTCAGTAGAAAGAAAGGATCGGGGGGGGGGGGGAGTCATTGTAACAGAATCAGTCTTAGCAAGTTTGCAGCCCCCTCTTGGCTATGGAGTTGACATTTGGAAATGAACTGAAAATTGCCATAATGATTTGCAGCCTACATGGCATAAGAGCTGGGCTCTTTGAAAACCGAGCTTCTTCTGAGAATGTGAAAATCCAGTCCAGAAAATGGAAGCATCTCTAAATGTAAAAACATGAGTTCTATCTCAGCTTAAGCATTAGGAAACCCGCACTGATGGGGTGGGGTTAAAGTTGTTGCAATTGTTTGTAGCTGAGAAAAGTTTAATAAAGTTGTGGCCCTCCAACAAGCACATTCTGGGGAGTGTGAGTAATGGCGGCTGCTGCTTCTACATACGCAAAATGAGTTATTATTACTCGGGAATCATGTGCAATTAAAGAACATTAGCAGGAAAGATTCACAGACTGGCTTAAGAACTTTCATGTAATTTCAATATGTTGTCTGAAAACAAACTCTTTAATCTTCCTTTCTTCGCGCCTCTTCTACAGCTTCATCCTATACTGTACATCACTACCAATGGCAGTTACAGACGCAAGTCAGCAGAACGTATAATTGTTTAATACTGCACATAACGATTGCTCAGGATCTGTTTCCTGGGCATTGCCGTATGCTATTAATTCTCCTTAAAATTACAGACTACACCACCCGGTTAAAATTACAGCCAAGCCGCCCGGTTCTGCAACTTCTCAGAATTGGAGAACATGCTTCATGACCGCCTCGTCGGTGGCCTGAAGGATGAGAAGCTGCAATGACACCTCTACACTAAGACGGACCTAACGTTCCAGGTCGCTCTGGAGGAGGCCCTGGCAACGGAAGCTGCCGAGAGGTCAACGCAAGAGGCACAGCCAAGCCTGCCGTCCCAACCGAGGGTCCACCACGAAGACCTCACTGATGACTCAGGATCTGACAGGGAGGAGGTGCACCGAGTACAGCAGCGCACTCAAGCAGCACACACACCACAGCTGCCTCGACAAGAAGGAGGGAACTACGCAAGCTGCGGGGAAAGTCACGAGAGGAGGACCTGCCGTTTCCGCAACGCAGAGTGCAGGCAGTGCAGAAAATCGGGACACATCGCCTGGGTGTGTCGGGCTCGGCCCACCCGACGCCAGGCATCAGATGACCAATCCAAGAGCCCCAGGTCCCGGGGCCCAACGCACCAAGGCAACTCGACGGAGCTCACGGATGGAGGCCAATGGCGTCCGGCACTCTTCTTAGCTGCGTCACTGCTGTCCGTGCCGGTAATAATCTCTTCCCAGCCTCTTTGGCCTTTGTAGCAGAGTTTACACAGCGGAGGAAACTGCTGCTTGTGTGAGCAATAAATCAGACTGCACACAGGCTTTCCTCTTATCTCCAACAGTCTTTAATGAGTAGAATAACATCGTACTTCAGCCCGGAGAAAAACCAGACATGATCTCCGCTTCTCGGTCAAAACCGAAAGAGAAAAAAACACAGAGAAACACTCCCCTCTGTGTACATAGCCACACCTCAGAATGTGAGACGTCACTCAGAACCTCTTAACCCTGTAAGTTCTGGTTCTCTTAACAGTCCAGGTATACCAGTTGCCCCACCCCAACAGAGAAAATTTATGTAGAGGTACAGATAGAGGGGGCCCCGTGCCGCATGGAGCTTGACACGGGTTCAACTCTATCCATAATCTCGGCAAGGACCTTAAGGAAACTGTGTCCTACTGGGGGTCCCAAACTCAGGTCGGCCCCATTCACCCTCCGGGACTTCCAGAAACGTAAGGTCCCCACAATGGGGGTGGGGACCTTCAGGGTGCAATATCGAGGGCGGATGCGGCAACTGGACTTGCTTGTGGTCAAGGGCCCCTACATTAGCTTACTAGGATTGGCATGGTTTGGACCACTGGGGCTAGCCGTCACCGGGGTGAACCACACTAGCTTACAAGTGGACGTGGACGCCATATGCAAGGAATTTCTGGGGGTTTTCGATGGGAAATTGGGACAGTATACGGGGGGCCCCCATTGCTCTACAGCTTGACCCCGCAGTACGACCTGTCAGGCTCAAGGCCCGCCGGGTCCCGTTCGCCCTGAAACCCTGTATAGACGAGGAATTGGACCGGCTTGTGGAGCAAGGAGTGCTGGAGCCGGTGCCTAATGCCCCCTGGGAAACCCCAAACGTCACACCCGTCAAGCCTAATGGTTCGGTCCGCATCTGCGCAGACTACAAATGTACCATAAACAAGGCCCTCACGGCCCACGCATACCCAGTGCCAGTGGTCAGCCATGTCCTTGCCACCCTGGCTGAGTCAAAAATTTTTGGCAAGCTGGACTTGGCCCAAGCATATCAACAGCTGCCAGTAGATGAGGCCACAGCAGAGGCACAGACGATTGTGACGCACAGAGGAGCGTTCAGGGTAAAGCGGCTGCAATTCGGAGCCAGCGTGGCACCAGGCATATTCCAGAATCTAATGGACTCTCTCCTTAAAGGGATTCCTGGCGTCACCCCCTTCTTCAATGATGTGTTGATTGCTGGGCCCACACCAGAGGAGTTTGAGGACCGCCTCTGCACCATTCTGCACCGTTTCCAGACGGCGGGTCTCAAGGTGAAGTGGGGAAAATGTCTACTAGGAGTGCCTCAGGTGGACTTTCTGGGATTTATGGTAGACGCAGAAGGGGTCCACCCGACTGGGGACAAGGTACGGGCCATTTGTGATGCCCCAGCGCCCAAGAGCAAGACTGAACTTCAGGCCTTCTTGGGACTATTGAACTTTTACCATTCATTCCTTCCCCACAAGGCGGCGGTAGCGGAGCCCCTACATAGACTCCTGGACAAGCGGGCCCCTTGGGTGTGGGGGCCAGCGCCAGGAGGCCGCATTCCAGGCAGTCAGGAACTTGCTTGTCTCAAACTCGGTCTTGGCACACTTCGACGAGAGGCTGCCGGTGGTGCTAGCATGCGACACCTCGCCCTATGGCTTCGGCGCTGTCCTGGGACACCAACTCCCGGATGGAAGAGAGGTACCGGTGGCATACTTTCCCCAGACACTCAACACAACCGAGTGGAACTACTCGCAAATCGACAAGGAGGGTCTGGTAATCGTGAAGGGAGTAAAAAAATTCCATGATTTCTTGTACGGGCGGACCTTTACCGTGGTGACTGACCACAAGCCGTTGCTTGGCTTGTTTGCCCCCGAAAAGCAGACTCCCCAAGTACTGTCTCCTCGCATCCTCAGGTGGTCAATTTTCCTTGCCAGCTACCAGTATGAACTGATTCACCGCCCTGGGAAGGCGATGGGCCATGCGGACGCCCTCAGCAGGCTACCACTACCGGAAACAGGCCCTGACCCAGCACCTGCACAAGAGATTATGAGCCTGGAGCTGCTTCCCGACCGCCCCATTCAGGCACAAGAAGTTGCACACCATTCCAAGAAAGATAGGGTCATCTCCCGGGTCCTGGACTGGGTGTGGAGGGGATGGCCCAGCAGCAGCCCTGGGCCAGAATTCGCTGGCTACACAACCCGCAAACATGAACTGTCGGCCCACAAGGGGTGCCTGTTATGGGGAAGCAGGGTCGTTTTTCCCCAGCCCCTCCGCAAAAGGGTCCTCACAGCCCTACACGAGACACACCCAGGGGTAGTAAGAATGAAGGCCCTTGCCAGGAGTTATGTGTGGTGGCCGGGGATCGACGGAGAGATAGAGGCCTGGGTCAAACACTGCCAGGCCTGCCAAGAATCCCGCCCAGATCCCCCAAGGTCCCCAGTCCAGTCCTGGGAGTCCGCCTGAGCACCATGGTCACGCCTGCATGTGGACTTCGCTGGCCCCTTTCAGGGGAAAACATTCTTCATAGTGGTGGACTCCTACACCAAATGGCTGGAAGTCGCACTGGTACCGTCCACTTCTACGTCCGCAGCCATCCGGGTACTACGCAGGCTGTTTGCAACCCACGAGCTCCCTGATACTCTTGTCTCAGACAACGGGACTGCATTTACGTCAGGAGAATTCCAAACCTTCACAGCGCAGAACGCCATCCGCCACATCCATTCGGCGCCATTCCACCCTGCCACCAATGGCCAAGCAGAACGCATGGTGCGGACCACCAAGGACACCCTCCGCCGCATTGGGAGTACCGCCTTGCCACATTCCTTCTAGCACAGCACAGCACCCCCAGCTCAACGACTAGCCAGAGCCCTGCTGAACTACTAATGGGTTGGTGCCTTGCAATCAGATTGGACCGCCTTCACCCCGATAGAGCTCAGGATGAGGTAGTGGTGGGGGAAGGCAGGAACCCCCGAACCTTAGTGGCCCAGGACCCAGTGTACGCAAAGAACTTTGGGGCAGGCCCAGCATGGGTACCCGCCACAGTCACCAGGGTCACTGGCCCCGTGTCGTACGAGGTGCTAACGGATGGGGGGCAATGCTGGCGCCGCCACTGCGACCAGATACGGCGATGATTCCCGGGAGAAAACCAGGAGGAGGACGGGTCAGAGGAGTCCCAAGGGAACAGTGGGGCAGTGAGGCCCATAGAACAGGAGGGGCCAGCAGGTGAGGCAGAATCAGTAAATACAGAGAGGACCCGCAAGGCCGAAAGGGCACCGGAACCAGAACCACGACTGAGCGAGCTGGTTGCACCAGACCAAACAGCCCCAACACAGCCAGCATCCTTGGAACACGAGCCAGAACCTGAACCCCGGACCAGGGAACACCCCAGGCCACAACGCACATGTAGGCCGCCGGCGTACCTTGAGGACTATGAATGCGACCTCCCGGGCAGGACTGGAACTTAGAGGGGAGGGGTGTTATGTACTGAGTTGAATAGGATCCAAACTGCAGCAGTCTGATTGGTCCTAGAACAATAGGATCCAAAATGCAGCAGTCTGATTGGTCCTAGAACAATAGGATTCAGAATGCAGCAGTATGATTGGTTGGCAGGAACTACCCAATCATGCTCCAGATAGAAGTGAATCCACAACCTGATTGGCCTACAGGAGAATTCCGGAATTAGCCAATCACGTGCAGCCCATTGTGTAAATAATGTATATAAAGCAGATACTTTGAGGGGACTTTCATTCCTCCTCACCACTATGAGCTGAATAAAGAGCATGAAATCACTTTGCGACTCTGAGTATATTTCAACATCCATGTGCCTACACACTACTACTACGAATTTACAAATGCCTTAATCTTTTACTGTTACTATTAGAAATCAAAGGCACCTTTGTAAGAAGGAATGTTCCAAGTATCAAACAAGTTCCCAAATTAAGAGTGTAGGAACATGCAAGACTTCATGTGGATAAGCAAATTTAATCATATTCAAGTTTCCTAAAACAAATAAAAATCAAATGAGTGGAAGGAAATGAGGACAGTGTTGTATAATACCTGTGAAACTCTGGTTGCCTCTGCCAAGAACTTTTTCATCTCTTTTTCTGTATGGACTACATTCATTGCTGAGCCACTATGAAGAAAGAGGGTAGGGAAAGGTTAAAGATACTGTCATATCACACTTTTCATCTTCGGAAACTGTCTTCCATTCAACTCATCCTCCCAGTTCTTTCTTAAGCTGAAAGGATAAAGCAACACTTCACCAAAGGTAAACAATATTGAACTTACCCCTAAAAAGGTGAGTGCCCCCAAGAATATACCAAATCAGGGGGAAGGATTATTGACTAAAGATTGTGTAAAAAGGCTGCTTCTCCCCAAGATCTACTCTTGCTCAATCATTTGCAATGGTTTCACAGGGAACTTGGCATTGCTGAAAACAACGGTGTGTGAAATGCTAATTCTGGGACAATAAGTTTTCAGCTTGGTTTGTCATCCATATTTGATCTTCTTTCATAGTGGGTTATTTCACACAAAGCCCAAACAATTCCTTTTTGGGGTGGTACATGACCCCAGTCAAGCTCGCAAAAATTTACCACTTGCCTGATAATAAGTGTTGGAAATGTAAAGAGACTGAAGGTACTTTCTTTCACCTTTGGTGGACATGCCCAAGGATTAAGGCTTTCTGGGATGTGATTTATAATGAAATGAAAAAGGTATTTAAATATACCTTTTTGAAGAAACCAGAGGCCTTTCACCTGGGTAAGGTCGGCCAATTGGTGTCAAAGAAGGACAGAACATTTTTTATGTATGCTACAACAGCAGCAAGAATACTCATCGCAAAGTATTGGAAGACAGAAGATCTACCCACCATGGAAGAATGGCAGATGAAGGTAATAGATTATATGGGACTGGCAGAAATGACCAGCAGAATCCGAGACCAGGGAAAAGAGACGGCGGAAGAAGATTGGAAGAAATTTAAGGACTATCTTAAGAAACATTGTAAAATTTGACCCCAGTCAAGTTAGCTAAGATACATCACCTGTCTGACAATAAATGTTGGAAGTGTAAGGAAGCAGAGGGGACTTTCTTTCACCTCTGGTGGACATGCCCAAAGGTTAAGGCTTTCTGGGAAATGATTTACAATGAGTTGAAAAAGGTATTTAGGTATACCTTTCCCAAGAAACCAGAGGCCTTCCTGTTGGGCATGGTGGACCAGAAAGTGTTAAAGAAGGACAGAACTTTGTTTATGTATGCTAGTACAGCAGCAAGAATACTCATCGCAAAGAACTGGAAGACACAAGATTTACCCACGCTGGAGGAATGGCAGACGCAGTTGATGGACTACATGGAGATAGCTGAACTGACCGGCAGAATCCGAGATTTGGATGTAGAAACAATTGAGGTGGACTGGAAAAAGTTTAAAGACTACTTGCAAAAGTATTACAAACTGTATGAATCTTAAGACGGTGCATGATTTGAAAATGATACGCTTTAGCAATTATGATTAAGTAAATAGTAAACTAAGTGATAAAAGAGAAAAGGAGATAATATGAAATTGAACATGTTACGTTTATTTTAAAGGTATAAAAATTCTGACATAATACATTGAATATAGATACATAACATGTAAAAGTTACAATAAGGTATGACATAAGGTAACAAATTGCTGACATTGTTAATATAAAGAACGCAGAATCGGAAGGGGTGGGGAAGTCCAATTTGGGATTTTTGTTAAAAAAAAAAAAATGGTTTCTTGTAAACTCCTTGTCTGTAATGTGTAAAATTTGGAAAGAAACGTAATAAAAAATATTATAAAAAAAAAAAAAAAAGAAACATTGTAAAATTATTGAATGTTAGAACGATGTTGATTTTGAAATTAAGTGGTTTTTAGCTGTAATGATTATGTAATTAAGAAAAGAAAGGTCAAAAATTATATAGAAATTAGGGGAAGGATTTGCTGAATTGAACTAATTAGAGATTGGAATACAGAAAGGGGAGGTATGAGGAGGTCGGGAAAGTAAGTTTTATGAATATAGGGGATTGAAATTATACTTGTTGTTGTATGTGTTTTGTATGTATTTTTGTTGTTTCTGTTTGTTCTTTTGTTTTTTCTATTTTATATAAATCTTTAAAACTTTAATAAATATCTTATAAAAAAACAACACAATTCCTTTTTGGAATCACAAGAATCATGTCAGAGAAAGTTGAGAATGAGTGGACCTATGTTTGTCATATCAAAATACAATGCCAACACAAATGTTCACAGTTTTCTCAAGGTTTGTTATTTCTGAATTTGGGGTTTTGTCAGCTATAATATCTGTGAGATACAGTAGTTTAGGTACACTGGAAAAAACAGGTAGGTGGGGATTCAGTTCACCCTCCCCCCCCCACAAGCCATGTATGCATTCTCTTTATGTAGTTGCTTTGCTATTTTCTAAAATCCTCAACATGGTGATTTTCAGCTCATGGTTTGCACTCTTGCCACATGGGGTGCCTTCAGAAGAAGAATATTTTTTATGGAAAAAGTCATCATGAAATTCCACCTTGAAAATATCCTTGTAAAGAGGATATAAACTTCCTGTTCAGAATCAAGGACGAAGCCATTATTCAAATTCATGCTCTATCCTGAGTTATCTAGCTAAAGCATACAATCTCTATGACATTGTATGGTATTCTCAGACATTGCCTGGGGCCAACCCAGCAATATTTTTGATTTTCACAAACCCATAGATCTTGACGTTTGGCCTGAAAGAGACAGCCCAGGTTTGTTTTAAACTATGGTTCAATGCAATGTGTGAACAAGGTAAGAGTCTGTCTAGGTGAATTGTTTATAGAGTATGCTCTTGTCTTTTTAAAAATTTCTTCCACACCATCAGAATGATTCCTACTCTTTTTGAAGAATGAGACCAGATTTTGTTATCTGCACCATCTAAAGATCTTCTGCTCCTGAAACATCACAAAACCTCCCTTCACTGTTTTGGTATTCAACCAGTAAAAATCTGACTTATGTCCAGGTGCCTTTTCTTTAAAATAATTTTATCCTTGATATTCCAGAATTCTCTAATTGTTCTGCCTATAAAAATTGGGTTATGAGTGCATGTATGTAGGTGTGGCTTTTTTTAGTTTTTTTTAACCATTTCACCCTCTGCATTCTGAAATTCTTTAAATTCTTCTGTCAGTAAAAATCTGACTCTTGCTAGTGCCCACCCCCTGCCTTGATGCTTAACCCCAGAATTTCAAAGAATCATAGAGTTGGAAGGGACCACGAGGACCATTGCTTGAACCCTTGATCCTGAGATTGTGTCTCATGCTCCACCAACTGAGATATTCCCTCAGGGTGGAATAATAATAATAATAATAATAATAATAATAATAATAATAATAATTCTACCCCACCCATCTGGTTGGATTTCCCCAGCCACTCTGGGTGGCTTCCAACAGAAGGTTAAAAAATACATTAAAACATCAATCGTTAAAAATTTCCCTAAACAGCTTCAATACCGCCTGATCTCTCGTCTGAAGTGACTCAAAAGTGGCACAAAACAGGTGTTGCTCAGGCACCATATGAAACAGCAGGAATACACCCAATACCTTCCACACTACTGAACATATAGCAGGATCATACTGAATCTTCCTTGAAATATTGCAGTCTGGTGCCTATGTTATTCTGGAATACCAGCAAAAGAAAACACCACCACCACTGTGTGGAACCATGCAGCAAAATCCAAAAAGACAGAAGTGCTGCAAAATCCCTGTCCAGAAGAGCCCAAAGGTGGCAAATGCCTAACCTATTTGTGAAACACCTTTTCCCCTTAAGAGAAATTGGTGTTTGAAATGCTTTTGGAATTCAATACAATTTTGTCTATGTAGTTGGTACTGTTGCTCTTTCATACCAAAATTTTAACCACTATGCTGCATCAGTTCTTGTACAATACTTCATATTATGGGATCTCTAGTTATTTTTTATTAAACATTCCACTGGAACTAATGAGGATGAAACCATTAAAGCTATGTGGAAGTTATTCCATGTGCCAATTACCTTCAAAAGAAGAGTAAACCTCCTTTTGCAAGATGTCCCTGTCTTTCTAAACAAAAGATCAAAGAACTCCTTCTAGGCTTGAGAATCCTGTGGATTGCTTTAAAAAAACCCATTCAAAAGAGGTTTTAATTGAATTATTTAACGGCAACTTACAGTTAATCATATCACGAAGGCCTTTTGCACTTAACAGATTCCCGCCCCCTGCTTAAACATTCTTTCCGCTTCCTTCAGTGCCAGGGTTGCATCCCTCAGGTGGATAGTTTGCCTCTCTTTAATTATCAGAAGGCTTCAACTCAATTTCCATCTGCACTTGCGAACTGTGCTCAGCAAACTCTATTTCTCTTCCTACCCTCTCATCTGTGAATAAGCACTTTGCCACATTAAGCTTTGTTGAGGGAGTATTTAGAACATCTCTGCGCACTGATTCAGCTCATTCCCAGCTCTCCTTGTTTTGTCAGCCATATCCTGAAAGAAAAGCAGCTGCCACGGCACATACTTGTCATAAAGCTGTTACAGGTGAAAGAGAATTTCATATTGAAACTGTAGATATGGTCAACACAACACAGGTATGCCTATATTTCTCAATAATTGAAAAACGAGGCTGGCAAGATGCGTGTTGTGACATCCTTAGGGTAATGTACCATTACTCAGAGGGCTCCTCTCCCCATTTTATGATGGAATAATATGCAACAATAAATGTTAGAAATTTGAACAATGCTGGCATTTAATGGTAATACCAGACTTTTAGACATCTGAAGGCAGCCCTGTTTAGGGAAGCTTTTAATGTTTAGTAGATTATTGTATTTTAATATTGTGTTGGAAGCCACCCAGAGTGGCTGGGGTAACCCAGCCAGATGGGCGGGGTATAAATAATAAATTATTATTATTATTATTATTAATTATTATTATTATTATTATTATTATTATTATTATTATTATTATTATTATTATAGGTTCCAGGAGGCCAACAGCCTCTCAGGCATGCCACTGGGCTACCGACAGACCACGTCCACTTGCGGGGGGCCAACCGCTAGCTTTGCTCACTGCTGCCAGGTTTCCAACTTACCTTCAATTAAGCAAAACTAGTCTATTTGTAAGGAGGGTTGTCACCACCCTCTGGAGCCTTTGTCTTGTAATTGTTGTTTCACATGGTATATGCCTGACATTTTGTTATACAAGAAATTCTCTACTGATCACTATAGGAGTGGAAAATACGTGGGATCCAACTTCAAAAGGACAAATTCTATTTATCAAACCAGTGTTGGATGCTAGAGATAGGGACTATGGGGTGCAGACTTTCCTGCTGTGGGCAGCATGTCAAATGCGACAGTGCTAACAGGACGGCTCCACTAGAAAGAAAGCGGACACAAACTTTGCTACAGTTTTAGCACAAGTTGAAAACCCGGGAACTGATTCTGTTCAACTTCAGCCCAGCTCAAACCCAAGATCTGCTGGGATGAATTTGGGCCTATGCCATCGTAACTCCATCCTAGTTCTGCCAGGAGTTACGCATGACTTAAACTGACATAAGTTTCACCAGCTTCCCAGAATTAGGATTGCTCAGCTTCTCTGTTTTTAACTACATTGTCTGTTAAGATTACTGTACTACTTCTATTCTTGTACACTTGCCAGAAGCATTTACATGACAGGTGGTATATAAATCTTTTAAAATAAAAAATAAAGTGAATAAAATGGCTAGATCTACTTCACCACTCCTAGAGTAAATGAGAGAAACAAGGGTTATTATTATTTTTCTTTTTAGCAAGGATGACATTCTGTGATTTACTAAGGGCATTCAACTGACTTTTATATTGCCCAGTACATGTCAGAATGTTTTGACCCATCTTCCTGGACCTTTTATAATCTTAAGATATTACCAGTAGCTGTCAATTTATCTACATTTCTGACAGTATAGCATGCATACACACACATTAGGTGACATCTTTTCTTCTTTTGAAGAGGGTATACATGGGGAGGTCCCAACACATTTGTGTGGGCAGCATTTGTCAAGATACTGTTCCCAATACTTCCATGTGACTTTTTAGACCTGCAGGACAGTGACTGTACGTACACCTCATAGCTGGTGCTGAAGCCGTCAAAGATGGATGCATGAAGGATCAACTGAGCTGCTAAACAGACATATCAGTTAAGAGCATCTGAGTGGGCATTATCCACAGAAAACAATAGTATCACCACTACTATCTTCTAGGATTTGAAGCGCCAAAACCCAATTGTCCAGTTAAGAAATCACTTTTTCATTGTGTTGGAGAAAGAGACTTTTCTTTTCTTTTTTTAAAAAAAAGATATTTATTGAAATTTTCAAAAAAAAGAAAAACAAAACATAAAAAAGACAATACATACAACTTACATTTCTTACTGTCTATGACCAATTTCCGTGACTTCCCCGCACCTCCCCTTCTTGTATTCCAGTTCCAATTTTTAGCTCAGCAAGTTCTTGTCCCCAAACTTTACCTTGTTTTCTCTAATTCATTTTAGTTGACCAATTTTAACTTATAAACCTCTATCTTTATACGTCAATACTTATTCTTAAAAGTCTTTTTCTAAGGTCGGCCCCAATTCCCTTCCCCGAAATCCCCGTTTTTATGTTAGTGGCAAAACCAAATTAATTAAAACAGAATATAGTTATACACCCTTTGGATTCCCAAAGCCCCACCACCCCCTTTCCCGGTTTCGAACCCCAACAAAAAGTCCATCAGTCCATCTGCAGTCAGCCTGGCGACCTCACATCCGAGGCTCTCAATTCTCTCTCAATTCCTCTCTGCCGGTTTTTTTGATAGTCCTTTATATTAAACTCCGAATCTCGAAGGAGCTCTGTCCCAATAAGGTCCATGTTTCTTCCAGCCAGGCCTCCGTATTTAAAAATGGAGCCAAAATCTTGTTTCCTACTTCTCTTAAGTCCAAATGTCCCAAAAGCTCCAGTTTCCACTTTAGCCAAGTTTGTATTCCATAGGTCTTCAGATCTCCACATAGGGAGATCTCTCCATTCTCCATTCTTCAATTCAAACCAAATTTTCATCATCCTGGTCTTATTTTCCTTTATATCCATCTTAACCGGCCTCTGGCTCTCCTCAATCATCTGTGACATTATAGCTCCTCCTTCTTTTTCCTTCGAATCATCATGTTCCTCTTTCATCACATTCTCAGATTTCTCAAATTTCTTTTCATATTCAGCTGCAAAATTTTTTAAGTCCACTGCAAAACTTTCCTGTTCAACTGCAAAAACTTGAGTCAAGTCCCTCCCAGGCTCAGCAACTTTATTTACTGTTCCCTTCAGTCTTATCACATTTGTTAGCAATACATCACTCTGCTCCTGCAACTTTCCCAAGAGAAAAAAAGTCTTCTCCAGTTCAGCCAGTATTTTTCCACTTACAGCCATTTTTGTAATGTCCTAAACCCCCTCTAGAGGGATTCTAGTTTCTTAATATCTTCCAGTTCCAACCCAAAAGTCAAATTAGCCTTTTCTTCTTTATTTTTAACAATTTGTTACCAAATTGTAACGAATATAACCAGCAAAGATAGCAGAAACAAAGTTCTCCTTTTTCCCCAACTTTGACAGCTAATTTGACAGCTGTCAAAGTCTTTATGTCTCTTCCGCAGGCTCTCTCACCGATCGCTCCCAGATCTTGGGGGAGGGGTGAATTCCGTTCTCAATGTTAGCTCTTATCCTCCAGCACAATCACTTAAATTGCCCCAACGTAGAGTTAATTGCTTTAATCCACAAAGAAGAAAGGTATTCTCACAACCTTAGTAATAAAATCCTTGCTTTACGATGTTTACAAGGCGGGTAGGCGGACTTCCTCTTTACACCTTACCCGGTCGTGCCTAATTCCCAAAGAAAATTTCCCTTTTAAGTCCAATTTCCGTGTTACTCACAGGTTGTTGCTTTTAATCCAAATGTTCAGAGAAAGAAGTCAGCGCTCTCCGTCCATGGCATGCGGCTTCACTCAGCAGGGGAAGCAGTCGACTCACAGCACCGCGCCGCTCTCCGTCCCCCGTTCCAGAGCCTTTAAAAAGGCTCCTTTGCGGGTCGGGGGGGCGCAAATGGTGCCCGCCGAGTCACCAGGTCCACAGGCTTCAACGCCTGTGGTTTCTGAGGGTCCCCGCGTCGCCGCCGCGGCAGAACCCGACCCCTGCTGAGCCGATTCCCTCCGGAGCTCGGAGGGAATCCGCCATTAGGCGATGGTGTCCATTAAACTTTAATTAGTTTAATGTTAAGTGAACGTCCAGTGCGCTTCCAATGCCATAAATCATATCTCAGCAGAGAATTTCATGCAACGGTGAAGAAGGCAGGAGAGACAGTACCTTTCAATGAAGAATCCTGGAGCAAGCACTTTGGAACTCAGGAAAAAACTTTATTTACAAAAGAAAACCCTGGCGATAAAGCACACATGCTCTTATCTCCTGCATAAAGAAAACTTTACTCTAAACCTAACTCATATCAGCCCACCGGCCACAAACTGAGTGAACTGACTATTTATACAAACTAACTCACATTCTTGGATGCTTAATGACTTCCAGCTGCTCAGTGATTAGAGCGACTTGTTACCTCTTAACCCTTTAGTACCAACAGATGGCGCTAACCCGGAAGTCCGGTGAGAAAGAGACTTTTCAGACTGTTTACATGATCCAATTTGATTGTGTTTTTCAGCTTTGTAAAGGTCCATAACAGATCTTAAGGCAGGAGCACTCCTGCCATCATCAGGTGCTCCTGAGCATCAGCAGCGGTCATCATTGTCTCTGCTCAGACAGCTCTGATGCAAGCAAGCAGGAAGCAAGAACGCGAAGGGAAATAATTGCTGCCCAGACTAGAGTGGCTTCCAAGAAGTAAGCCTTAGGAGGAGACGGCTGAAAAGTATGTAGGCTGAGGAGCAGGATAACCCAGGGTACTCTGGGAAGGGAAGAAAATACGTGAAGATGGTCACTCGCTTGGATGGCTTTGGAAAAAAGAGGATGGGGTAAATTCATGGAAAGTCAGTCAATCCACCCGTGAGCCAGGACTGCCAAATGAAACATTCATATCAGCTGCTGATGTGGGGCAGGGGAGCTGGAGAGAAACAGAAGCAACAGAGAGTGAATGTTGCCTTCATGCCCTGCTTGGCACTTCTCCAAAGCAGGTGGTAGGTCACTACTGTGAAAAGGAAGTTGAGCTAGATAGCTTCTTGGTCTGACCCACCAGGACTCCTCAGAGAATTCGCCCAAGTGCTTTGAGTGAAGGGACATGGGCAATAGGGGAATGGGAAAGTCAGGGTTAACCGCCAGCTGCTACGTAGGGGACCCCAGGTTAGGAGACTCTTCTGATTTGGAAACTGGGGAGCAAATAGCCCTAACATTGGTTTGGTGCAGCCGGTCCAAAGTCAATACTCTGTAATCAATGAGATGCTGACAAATGGCAAAATGACTAAGAACCCTGCACTGAAGTTCTTAATACAATATTAAGTTGAGAGAGCCTGCTGTTGGCTCAGATATATGAGTGCCAGGCAGGTCTAATACTTTTTCATTATCTCGGTACCTATCAGACCTCAGCTTCTTGGTCTAAAAACTGAGCAGCTTCCACAGGTAGCACAGCGGTATCCTGATAGTGCAAACAATGTCGGAAGTTCAATTTACATTGTCAAGGGCGGGGGAGAGGCTTACCTCAAAACATAGGAAGGTCTCAGCAAGCATGGGTAGCCAACCAAGTTAGCAAATTCAACAGCATTCTCCTAAAAAGTTGGGAAAGGATCTTTTTTTATATATAAGATACTGAGAATGCCTAGACATGTTTGTACAAGTAAAATCTGGATACATTCTCAGTCTTTGGTGTACCTGAATAAGCTAATCTGTATATGGAGGAGCGGAAGAGTGTTCTCAAAGGTTTTTAGAAGAGAGAAGGAACCTAACCACCCTGAATGGTGATATCACACAGCAGGTCACAAAAGAAGCCTTGCAAATGAAAGTGGGGTGCTTAACATTTTGGGTGTGTTTGAACCATCATTCTGCATAATGCAAACTACCCTAGGAGGCAAAGCTCAGCAGCAGGCGGCAGGGTTGGGCTAGGCCACTTATCTGACCTCTCTCTGGCTGCCACTGCTGCATATCAGGACAAGGAGGGGGAAGACGAGGTTGCAATGAGGTTGGCACAGTGCAGGTGCCACAGCAGAGCCCATCTGGTGCTTCTGCCAAGGTCTTTGTACCACAGCCACCCCATCCTTCCCCACTCCACCCTGGTATGCAGGGAGGCCAGGTGCAGCCCCCACAGTCTGCTCCTGCCAAAGCTTGAGGTCTTGTGCCTCCTTCCACTCTTCCATGTGGATACTTCTGCTTAACCATGTTTGTCATTTCAGCCAAACCACGGTTAACAATAGCTATGGCTTGTTTGAAACAAGTCAGCTTGTTTCAAACAAACTACAATTCATGCTAGTTTCTCAGGCCAGATGAAACAATGTTGTGGGTAATTAAAAATGGTCACACAGAAAGAGGGGAGGGGGAGCATGGAAGGTTCTCCTGGGCTCTCTAGACAGGCATGGCAGAGCAAAAATAACCCCCTACTCAAAATTCCTGGACACCAAAAGTGCTTCCTAAAAAATTCAATGCCTCAGAAACTGACCTGTAACTGTAACTGACTAAAAAAATGAACAGAACACAGTGGGATAGGAGGAAACTCATCTTCAAAGCCCTCACATGTATAGCAAGGAATAAACCCAAGGAAAGGATTATGATCCAGCCAGGACACAAGCTTGCTTGCTCCTACATCCATGCTGCAGGATGAATGCACCCTTCTAAATACGAACAAAGAAAATTAATTGTGAACAGTGGCTTAAGCCTTCAACTGCTGCTCCTTAAATTACTAAACACAGATTAGATGTATGTCTACATACCAAGGAATTAACTGCTTTCCAGGGTGCTTGAGCTATTTGCAGCTCATCAAGAACAGCAGAGAATGTAGATCGATCCTCTGCCCGGTCAATCTGCAGCGGGTTAGTGCCCATAATTCTAACTCCATTCCGGTAAAGTGGCACAGCCAGGTTGTTTGGAATCTGCCCTCCTACAGAGATGATGCAGCCATTGCATTCCTATAGAAAATGAGAACAGAGAGAAACTTAGACAAAAAAACAACAACACACCACAAGTTGATTATGTGCAGCTCCTTGCCAAACTAAACCATCTATTAGCACAATCAGAAGCAAGGTAGAGAACAGCTTGGATCCAGAGAAGGATGAGATTCCAGTAATTGTCTTGCTCTATTCTGCCTTGGTTAGACACACCTGGAGTCCTGTATCCAGTTCTTGGCCACAATTTAAGAAGGATATTGACAAGCTGGAATGTGTGCAGAGAAGGGCAACCAAGATGATGGAAACCAAGCCTTATGAGGAATGGTTGAAGGAGCTGGGTATGTTTAGCCTGGATAAGAGGAGACTGAGAGGAGATATGAGAGCCATCTTCAGCTATCTAAAGGGCTGTCACATGAAAGAAGGAGCAAGCTTGTTTTCTCCTGCTCCGATAGCTTCAAGTTACAAGAAGAGAAGTACTTTCTGATGGTTAGAGCTGTTTGACAGGGGAACGGAATCCTTTGGGAGGTGGTGGACTCTCCTTCCTTGGAGGTTTTTAAGCAGAGGTTGGATGGTCACCTGCCAGGGAAGTTGTAGTTGAGTTTCCTGCATTGCAGGGGGTTGGACTAGATGACCCTCAGGGTTGCTGATATAATTCTATTATTGTTTTGCTTTCTCATACATGGAATTTTAAGCTTCCCACTTTGACACCCCCAAAACAACTCTCTGTAAAAAAGGGGTGTTGTCCAGAGCAGCACCCTGTGGGGTGAACCAGTCCCAAGGGTTGTTGCAGCTCTGGCTGCCAAAGCCCCAGTTAGCCATTCTCTCCTCCCAGTAAGCTCCAGGACAATATGAAAGAACCCTCCCTCCCTCCTCTAGTCCGACACCACTAGCACTACTTTTCTCTGGGCTAAGTCAGGTGGGCCAGTTTTAAAAACAGAATTCCAAAGGAGTCACATCATGAACCCAGACTGCTAATGGGTGACCTGGTGCTCTGACCTCGAAAGGGCACTTGGGCACCTTGTTCCTAACAAAAGGAGTGTTCTCATGTCTCAAGCCTGGAGGCTTTTCACCTGGCATCTTTGAATTCTCCCCCCCCCCCCCCATAAAAGAGAGAGAGAGAGAGAGAGAGAGAGAGAGAGAGAGAGAGAGAGGGAGAGAGAGAGAGGGAGGAGAAAGGTACTTGACAGGTGGTATTAATTGGATTGCAGCTCATGCTGCCCTAGTAGGAGACAGGGTCAAGAATTCAAGCATTTTAGGAACAGAGTTGCAAAGAAAATACATTTTTAAGTATTCTGCTTAAGCACTTTGCCGAGCCAAAGGTGACAATGAGACTGACTTTGCAAAATGGAAGGTTTAGGAAACCTTGGTTTATATTCTCTGAGACTATTTGGGTTTTTTACCTCCTGTTGGGAGGTGTCCAAGATGATGAGCAGGCTGAGGCAGCACAGAGACCTTCAAAAACTGCTGCACATCTATCAGAGCAACTTTTTGAAAGCTGTGTTTGGCATTTGAAAAATCATGTTAGCTTCAATGGCATTGTCCTCATGCATAAAATTAAGCATGTGTGTAATTGCTTTCACAATCACAGGTTAAAACTAAGCTCAGCAAGGGCAGGACAATTTGATCCATAAATAACTGTGAAATAAATTAAATCAGCTTGTAAATACTGTGCAATATGTCATCTTTGGAAAATAATTCTCTATTTATTTGGCAGTCATTATGGAGCAGTTGGTTAGGAACTGCAATGCCATGCAAAATATAATGCCAGGGTCTTTTTTTAAAAAAAAAAGTAGTGCCCAGCCCAAGGGGACAATGAGACTGACTTTGCAAACTGTTTGGCATGGTTTAGGAAACCTTGGCCTTGATTCTTATTTTGAGGCTGTTTGGATTTTGGATTAAAAAATAAATAAAATACCTCCTGTTGGTAGATGTCCAAGATTCTCTCTAGGGACAGCTCATCGAAGTAGAGCCTGTCACACTCATCAAAATCCGTGCTCACTGTCTCCGGGTTGCAGTTCACGACAACTGTTTTCTTACAGAGCTGTCGCAATGTGCGGATGCAAGACACGGCACACCAGTCGAACTCCACGCTGCTCCCTGCCAATGAAAGAGCAAAACCAGGTGAAGTTTTGAAAGGAGATCATGGTGCAGGCAGGTTTTAAAACATCAGGAGCAGTGAAGGGCAGAACAAAGATTCCTACTGCCTCCGTGTAAGCCTCCCAGTAACTCAAAACCTGTGCAAACATCAGCAATACCTGTGAACGACTGAGTTCATAGAATCATAGAGTTGGAAGAAGCCTCCAATGCCAGCTTGTCCAACCAACTAGCAAAGCAGGATATCCACTGCTAAGGTACTTCTGGGAGGTGCCATCCAATCTCTGCTTACAAAACCTCTAATGAAGGACAGTTCTATCACCTTCTAAGGGAGGAACTATTGTCTGTACCACCTGTACCAAGTTTTCACTACTGTTTTTGAATCCTTTTCTTGTCATTTGAAGCCACTGGCCCAGACCTCTGGAGCAAGAGAACACAAGTCTGCTCCCTCAGCTCCATGACAACCCTTCAGATTAATTCTCTCTTCCCCAGATGAAACACACCCAACTCTTTCACCCCTTCTCCGCAGGACTCCAGGTCTCCAGGCCCCTTTGCCATCCTTGTACTAAATAGCACCTTCCTGGAACTAGTTCAGCAGTTCATGGGTCTGACTGGGGGCCCGTATTCCAAAGCGGAAGGGAGAATCTCATTCACCATCTCTTAATTGTGCTTACATCTATACCAGCACTTTCCAGGTTTTTAATTTGTATTTTTAGAACTAGTGTAAAATCTTTGGCAAAAATAGAAATGGCTTTGGTTCTACATGGACAAAATGAAATGTTCTAGCAACGACACAACTTAAATTTTGCATGTGGAATTCTAGGACAATGTGAAACTTTATTGCAGAAGAGGGTGCCTAACACACCTAACACACTTTTACAGGGTCTTCTAGTCTGGAAAGGCAGAGATACTAAAAACAAGATTTACCTATGTGATATGGTCCACAACCCAGCACCATCGTTCCCTGGTCATCAAATTTTACATCATGCTCCTAAAATAGAACACAGTAGGCAAAGTCATCCAGTATTGTTCTCAGCAGCATCCACTGCGCCCATGAGAAGAAACCATTTATGCCTCGCAGTTCTTTATTTTTAAATTTTTATTACTGGGACTTAACTTTGACCTCATTTAGTTTACTTGAATGCCACTGAATTAAACAGATTTTTGGAAACTCAGATTTACCTTAATTGTAGGACCAATTTAAATATTTTTTTTTAATAATTGCTTTATTGATTATAAAAAAAGAAAAAACCAGTCAACAAATAAAAAACCCAAAGGATATTACAAATTACAAAAAATAAATTTCTTACAACACAACTTCTATTATGACTTCTATTCACCCCATCCAGAGTCCCTGGTTTCTTTTGAGCAGCGCACTTTTAATTATCACTCCAGACTTCTCCGAAATTCTTATTTTCAGAAAGTTTTCTGGGTTAATAAAGGGGTCATTCTAAGCCTGCCAGAGAATTCACAATTTTGCAATGCTCTTTAAGATATTTTCTGTAAATGTCCCACTCTCTAGTGAACGTTTGTTTTGTATTATCTCTAATTCTTCCTGTCATCCTTGCTAATTCTGTGTATTCTAATAATTTTGTCTGCCAGTCCACTTTGGTCAGGGTGGAATCTCCTTTCCATTTTTTGGCTATTAAGATTCTTGCTGCCATTGTTGTGTACAAGAACATCTTCCTCACATTTTTTGGGCATGTCTATACCTATTATACCCAGTAGAAAGGCTTCGGGGGGTTTTGCAAAGGAGATTTGAAACCTCTTTTTGAGCTCATTGTATATTATATCCCAAAATTCCCTTATTTTCTTACAATTCACATGTAAATCATCGTACCCTCTGCCTCTCTACATCTCCAACAAATGCCTGGTTCTATACATTTTTTGCCAATTTTGATGGTGTTAAATACCACTGTTAAAGCATTTTCATGAAGTTCTCTTTCAGGGTATAACATGCAGTACACTTCAAGTCTTCCCTCCATAGTTTTCCCCAGGCTTCCATTGGAATATTATAGCCAAAGTCTCTGGCCCATTGGACCATTTCCGATTTAAATTCCTCCTCTTTGACTTCCCAGTACAGGAGTCGTCTATACATTTTAGAGAGTAGTTTCTCTCAATTTAAAGATTCTGATACACTCCTGTGAGATGTATTCTGTGTCTTGCTGAAAGGTAGTTGCACGAATAATCACATAATACAAGAAGGAATACACCAATTTAAAGTAGCCTTCTAATCTTACCAACGATTAATGTTGGCTTACAGAATATTGTAGCCATAATGAATGCTTTTAATTAAAAGACACCATTGAAGGTACAGACTCACACCAGTGAGGTCACAGTGCCCTTATCCATTATGCTACTGAGTTTAGAGCCCAAATGCAAGAGCTATGCCTAAAGAGTCCCATTTATGAAGAGTGGCTCAATTGACTCAGGACCACTGTTTCATAGAAAGTGGAGGATGGAGGTCTGATTTAAAGAGCAAAAGGGCTGCATAGATGAAGAGTGCAGACACCATCACTTGTCTCTGTTTACTCCCTGCAGCCCCACCTCCCTCCAAGCATTTTTGCTCCAGCCAGGCTCACTTCTATCGATCTATCGATCTATAACCGACAGCCAAGTCATATAACAAGTTGAAAAGGGCGACTACAGAAGGACTAAACAGATAGCTTGATTTGATTATTTGTATCAATAGTTGAGTAATGCTTCTGTCTAGGAAGGAGCATCTGAAGCTGCCACATTATGTGTCAGACTAAATTATCTCACAGTCTCAGCACAGTCCACTCTGACAATCAAGCCCTTTCCAAGCACCTGCTTCCCCCACAAACCTTTTTAACTGGAGATGTTGGGGTCTGTGAACCCAGGTCCTTCTGCTGGCAATGCAGATGACTCTTTGGGCCTTTGATAGCTCATCTGTTATTCACATTATGCTAGCCCAGGAAAATGTCCATTATTAAAGGTTATGTAACATGGTCATTTTGCCTGGCCTCAACTCAGGCTAATAGGCTTTAGGAGTTTTGTGTATAAGAGCTGTATTGCTACGCCTGTTTGGGAATCTACCCAGCTACTTTCCCAACCGCCTCAGCAAAGCATTGTCCTCATTCTTCCTACTGATTTCACTATGTACTAAGTGACTTTGATTCCTAACAGTTTGTGTTCTGATCTTCAACTCTTGCAGAGATATGCACCAAACTGGATTGGCATTACTGTACTGGCTCTCTGGCCCTTTTGGTTTGTGCCTCATGCTTCAGCGGCATTCAAGAGGTCAGCCTCACCCTCCGTCCTAACCAAGCCTCTCTTTCTTTCTTGTAACTCACATCCCAAAAGCTATTTCTAATGCATTGCCCCAATGCCCATAAAGCTGCTCCAAGTAATCACCTACTTCGCATTCATTTTTACAAATTGCCAGGGAGTTAGCATTTTCATTATGCAATTCACTGTCAGTAAGTGGTGTGAAATGGGATGGGACAGAGCTACCCACTGTGCTCAAAACGCATTGCACCACGCAAATTGAATTTGGTAGGGAGAGGTTCAACTTTGCAAGAAGAAGTGGGGGGGGGGGGGGGAGATCCCGTCTCACAAGCAAAACCTGCATCGATTGCTCTCTCATTGGTAGTCCAGAGCAAAGAGCAAAGGCTTCCTGTTTGTTGTTTATAGACGTTGGAACTTAAAGAATAAACTGTGGCTCTGTGGGTAAGATTTTTCATTGCTTGTATCCCTGCAATGTCTGCTCAAAAGGACTATAACGCTCCCAGCTACACTTTTACTTTCTCAATAACAATAGTAGGCAAACATTTCCACCCGTACTCCGGTGGGATTATGCCTCTGCCAGCTGTTCTAACCCTTCCCTGAGCTATCCCTGGAGTGAGTGAATTTGAGTTGCAAGGTCAATAGATAGTAATGGGAGAAAATGCATCATAATACACTGCAGCTATACAGAAGTAAACGATAGCACTTACCTGACCATTATATGTGACATAGAGGTAATTAGTTACAGCAGGGTATTCTCCTGCCAGTGTGTCAATCTGCAGAGGAAGGGAAGAAATGGTAAATGTGAACACAAAACTATTTTCCAGGCCAGGATTTCATGCTTCACTTTTTCTTGCTTTCCACTCAGTGAGTCTCCAGGCTCACTGCTTTCTTTCTCCTCCCTGCTCAAGTACTTATATAGACAATACACCAGCATCCCATATAGAGGGATCTGGTTCGCTGGTTCGCCAGAAGTGGCTTAGTCATGCTGGCCACATGACCCGGAAGCTGTACGTCAGCTCCCTCGGCCAATAAAGCGAGATGAGCGCCGCAACCCCAGAGTCAGCCGCGACAGGAACTAATGGTTGGGGCCCCCTTTACCCTTTAGGGATATGGAATGTATTTTCCAACTGTCAACCCTTATGTCACCAAAATGACACCATCCACACACAAGCAACCTCCAGGGACCCCAAAGATAGCTAAAGAATAAAATATCCTAAGGAGCGGAACCCAAAGGAGGGGAAATAGCCCAAAGGAGACCAAGCATGCTCATCTGGCACAAAAAGTTGAATGACCGTTGGGGAGGCAGAAACAGAAGCATGGGACCTCATGAAGAGGGCATGTCTGACAGGTTGGACCCCTGGACAGGAGCACAACCATACTGCAACACTTGATTGTAGCTTCCATGTGTTAGTTTTTAAAGCTGCTATATTGCATTTTGCAACTAACTACTTGTCATCATCACTGGGATTGTTGGTTATTTAGTTCACTGTGGGCAGTGGTATTCGCAGGGACCAGGATCTCACACAACTAGTTCCGCAGAGCCAGGAAATCTTTTTGCTTGTAGTTCTCAAACAGTAACCACACATTTCACATAGAAATTTGCTTTAAAAACTAAGGGGACTTTCAAAAGCTGTTTGTAATACAACATGGAGGTCTGATGTCCAAAGTCAAAAATCCACCTGGGCATAGCCAAGTCCTTGGAAGCACCTAAGTACTGCCTAAAATAACCATTATGCAACTTCCAAATGCCGGTGAGCCCTTGGGCCACATGCAGTCTAATTCTATCCATATTTACTCTGCAGTTCCATGGCTTGCAGCTGTTGCTCCTTGAATTAGTTTGGGCTGTTAGCCCCACATTGTAGGCAATATCTGACCAAGCAAACCCCTTCTTACCTACTCTAGAGAGGGCAAAGCATAATTGCAGGTCCTTGTAAAAACACAGTACCAAGGGAGGCAGAGAGGCAGTCCCTCACATCAGCAGCATGGGAAGCTAAGAGTGAACTAAGCTAAGAGTGTCTAAGAAGAGTGAACCCTTTTTCTGTCACAAGCAGAATCACTTTATGAAGGATAGTTTTCCACTGGTCATTCAACTAAAGGACAGGTGGCACTCATGCATTCTGCCAAGGCAAAGCAGCACAAAATTGACACACCTGCCTAAACTAGTTCAGAATGCATTAAGAAAGCCAGGAGAAAGGGCATATAAACTTGGACAACAGCGATTTAGGGTGCAAAGGGCTCTTCAAGTAATTCAATGATCTTTTTAAAAGAATCGGGGGTGAGGGTGGGGGACAGCTGGCAGAACGTTCATATCAATTTCCCTTAATCGAACACCAAAATGTGAAAGTGACTATGGAACACCTATGGAAGCAATTGTGATATTGCCATGAATACCAGATGAACGTATTATGCTCAGCGCTATCACAATGAATACCAAATGAATTTGCAATGATGGGACACTTAAAATAAAGTATTATCCTATAAAAATTTATTGCAGGGAGACAAAAGGAGCCACACGTTTCACGGTCACACAGCACAAAGGGTCAACACCAACTGTTTCCAACCTTCTATATTTTCCTGCTTGAAACTGAAGCAAAGGCAGGTGGTTTAATCCAATGCAAGTTGGAGAAGGAAGGCTCACTCACACAACTTCCCAAGGATGTTAAGTGTGGATGAGGGTGGAAATACAGCAATGAGTTTCTGCTATGTATGTTACACTAGCATTAACTCTTAACAATTTGGGAGGAATAAAATGAGAAAGTTACATCTAAGAAACTTAAAGCATTTCTCTTGGTGAAGTCAAACTGCTGCGGCTGCTCTGGCTGCAGAGACTGGTAGCTCGTAACTGCTGCCTCCTGCACTGTTTAGCAGCACTGAAGGGACTTCCCCGGGGCTCAAGTGTTGCCTTGTCTACGCCAAAGAAATACCACTGCATCCCTGGCCGCTAAACAAAGAGAGCCCACTGTTTCCTCAAAGTGCAAAGCTGCCCTCCAGCTAACTGGGGAATGGGGTGTGTGTGTAACTTTTCTGCTGCGGCAGGGTCAGCTTCAAAAACTCCCAGTCAGAGCCAAAGTGGACAAAGTCACAGAAGAAACCTGCAGCCTCAACATTCATAGGCAGGCATTGCTAGGCACTTTCATGGTGGTTCAGATCCCAGCTGGTCATCTGCCAAAGATTCTTTAGTTTTGATTCTCGCATTGCAGGGGACTGCATTAGGTGACCCTCAGGGTCCCTTCCAACTCTGCAATTCTATGATGCTGTGCTGCTATGAATTAAGACCAAGGAATTTCTCTTGTGGTCTCAGGAAAACCACTGCCTCTTGTTCATATCTACCTCATAGGAAGGATGTAAGCCAGGCATGGCCAAACGTGGCCCTCCAGATGTTTTGGGACTACAACTCCCATCATCCCTAGCTAACAGGACCAGTGGTCATGGATGATGGGAACTGTAGTCCCAAAACATCTGGAGGGCCAAGTTTGGCCATGCCTGATGTAAGCTTAAACTTCCACCCAAGAGACCTAATTCCCCCAAACCACGCCCACCTGCCTCACACCTGATGTCAGATGCGGGACAGGTGAAGATATGGCTGCAAAGGAACAAAGGCACTGACTAATGTTCCTCAGCAAGAAGGGCTCCCCCTCAGCACATATCAACTGACCAGTGCTGAAAGGGTCCACCAGTCAGAGGTGGCCTGTGGGGTGAGGAGAAGAAAAGATCTGGACAGCTAGCTAGACCCAGTTCACCTCCCTGCTCTGTTATGAATTCGGCATAGACAGGCAAGAAATAAAATAGCTGTGTTAATAGGCAAAGTCATGGAGGGGCTGGAGCCTCAGGGCACCTTCCACCAATGCCTGCCGACTGCTTCTCCAAACCCTCAGACAAAATGAACACATGAGAGAGAACTATGGTAAGCATAAACGACTAGTGGAAAAGGTAACCATTGATTCTATAGCCTCAAATTTTCCTTGCTTGTCTCCAAGGAAGTCACCAGGATTCTCCACAGGCACAGCTAACATGGGACTACTTTTCCAAGTGATGAGCAGTTTGTGTAGTCAGGATCTCAGTTTCTCATCTGTAGAATGGAAACAATGTTGCCTCCCTATCTCAAAAGATTAATTTCCACAATGATGAAGCAGATGCGTGTGTAATTATACTAGGGATGCTTCCATGATTATGAAACAGCTGTGTCAGTAATTATACTAGGGATGCTTGAGGAATTTGATTTCTGTGAATTTTGAAGCAAACCAAGCTCTTTTGCCCCTCCCAGATTAACATGCCATTGGAATACAGCTATCCTGGGGATCCTATGCTTTTCAAAAGTTTGTGACGCAGCTAAAAATAAATGATAATCCAAAGATAAATTTTAAAGTGCTAAAACACATTTAGAAAAGCATACAGAATAT
Organism: Podarcis raffonei; assembly: GCF_027172205.1. Lineage (NCBI taxonomy): Eukaryota > Metazoa > Chordata > Lepidosauria > Squamata > Lacertidae > Podarcis > Podarcis raffonei. Next base: position 138,065,264 of record NC_070602.1, read on the forward strand.
GTGTTTAAATACAAATTTCCACATGAACCTTTTAAAGAAATCACCTTTATGCAGCAACACGGTGAAATGGACTTATAAATGACCACCTGTGAAACTGACACAAACCCAGAGACAGACTGAACTCTCGATTTGCAAGTTATACCTGTTTCACCCAAGGTGTGACGTTCTTCCTGAGTCTCAGGTCCCTGCTCTGCGCTTCAGTCACTCCAAGACATTTCCCAATCTGCTTATCTGAGAAGCCGATCTGCTTCGCTCTCCTCAGGCTCTCCTCTGGAATCGATTCACTAGGATGAACACAAAAAGAATTGTTATGAATACCACATATTTCATGTTCTTGAGTATTGTCTGCATTTAAAGAGGGGGCAGATTGGAGAGGGACGAAAGTACTCAGTGCTAGTACGCAGTTTAAATGTTCAAACCCCACATTTACCTATAAATCCCCTGGGGTAGCAGGAGGCAAGGACCTCTTAGTAATACAACTCTGGCTCCCCATAAACTGTTGTGAATTTAAAGTACTCCATGAAAGTGTGGAATACAAAATAAAAATAATTGGCTGGTAATAATGGAATTACCTGGCACCAAAATCGCAAACATTTGTCTTTTGAGGTCAAATCTGACATTCAGCCTTGCCAACAGACCCATCAAAACTCCCCAGCTACTAGCCACAAACACTTAATTGTCACAAAGAGTCATTAGATTGCAATGTTATACTCTCCACAGAGAGTACACAGAGATTATAATTACCACTCATGTTACCCTCCTGAAACATTTTATTATTATTTATTAACAATATAAACAAACTTTGTAAAATAAAGAAAAACATTCATAAAACATCACAACATACAAAAATCCAATTCATATATATATAAAACAAGAGTACAAACACTATATTTATCTAGCAGCTTCAAAACACCCCTGACATCTTTAACTATGCATGACTTTGACCCAGCTATGTCCTCTGAGATGGTTGAATCTATTCCAATACTAGCAAAACTTATCCATTATCCTAGTATTTTCCATATTTCTCCCCCTCATTCCCAACATGCATCATCTTCCAGACACACGTAAAGAGGTTCTCTCCGCAGCAACCTTCACTGCATGGCTGTGTCCACCTTCAGACACCACCCATTTGGGCATGGTTGCCAAACACCTGCAGCTGCTCCCATACAGCTCCTGATGACATGTGCAAGCTCTGTGTGGTCATGTGACACACTACATGCCTGCCCCATCAGGTTACGTATGAAGTGGGCCTGTGTGTGAACTACACAAGTATTTTGCTGAAGAAGCATATTGTGCCAGGCAAAGCCCCCATCGTCTTGGTGCCTATGAAGGTTTCAACCTCCAGTTAGCCCACTGCCATTTTAAATTTCCCAACACAAACTATGCACAGCTGTGCGGCTGGCTGTATAAACCCTCAAGAGTCAGTGTGTCACTGTCAGTAAGCTAAGGGCTTGGATGTGAAAGATGGATATGAACGAGTTCAGTGCTAACGGCTTCTTAAAGTGTGAAATGTATTAGAAGTGCTTAATTCTGACTCAATTGCGCTTTACTTCTCTTCCCCCCCCACCTCCATCAATCACCCCCCACCTTTTCAGAATGGAGGGTTTTTGTTATTTAACCTTCTATTTGGGCTTGTTACAAAGATTTAAAGCTTAAGGCCAATTCTCCACTAAAAATGTGCATACAAATAGGTGGCATTCACACACTGAACACAGCCTCAGGTTGCAACCTGTTGGTGGACCAATGACTGTTACTCTCCACTGTTACTTCCAAATGCAAGCAACAGGTGCAAATACTTGGAAGGGTTCCTATTATATTTTTATTCACTTTGCCTTGTCAATCTAAATTTTGGTCTCTCTTCTCATCAGCTTCCTGCCTTGCCATCTTTGGCCTTCTGCTGAACTAAGTGCTTTCCTCCAGCTCTCCTTATGCATTTTTCATCTCCTCAGTTCCTGTTTCTCCTGTGCAAACCACACACCACACATAACTATTTCTTCTATGGCCTCTACCCATCACTCTGATAAACCTTCTGCCTCTGTTCAGTTTATTGGCAGCCCAGCTTTAGTGAAACCACAACAAGCCCCCGCCCCTCTGCACAAACACAAACTGCTTTTGGATCTCATGGTTAAGAGCATTATTGGTTAGCTTGCCTAATGCATCAAAATCTTTATGTGTAAGCAAGCACTGGCTCTGGAAGGAGAATTTGACAACACTCTGTTTTCTGAAGGAGGACCTTTGAATTTATTATGCTACAAGGAGAAGAAAAGCTCCCTTGGTCAGGCCAAAGTTCCATGCAGCCCAGAATCCCACAGAGGCCAACCAAATACCCCCAAGAAGCATATTCCTTGCACACTGGAGTGGGAATGAAAATGTCAGGGAACGTTTTTAAAATGGCAATATAGGGAAATGTGCCAAATGAAACAAAGGAGATACTCAGGCCAACCTTTTGCAATCTGGAATGGCTGGACTTCAATGAACCAAGTCAGAAGGTTGGAAAATGAAGGCTAGGAGTTCCTTGCTCTGGGCATCCAGAAGCAACAGCATTGTGTTCCTTTGTAAAAGCATCAAAGGGCTACTGGAAGTCTATGGAATATACTATGATAAAACCAGTGTTGGTCTTGGTTAACCTTGATCTTGGGAGGCTAAGCAGGGCCAAGCTCTACTTGCACTTCTTAGAGAGTGTCTTGGAATATTAGGTGCAATAGAATGGAGGTGCAGTTGCTACAAATGGAGTTTAGTTGAAGAGAGTGTGGTTGTTGAATGTCAGGTTGTACCATTTCAGGCTGCAGCTGGAATGTAAGGAACTGCCTGCCTGGAGTAAATGAGCATCTTCAAGAAAAAGGTTTTGCACAGCCCCTGAAAATGAGCACCCCAAGGTTCTCCTTTTTCCTGAGATGCTAGTTTTCTGGAGGCAGGTTTTTTTTTAAAAAAAAAAAAAATATGTGGGGATATATTCAAATCCCTTCTCCTGCCGTTTGAAATGCAACAGCCCTGGGAACAGCCCCAGATATTGTTTATCTGAACAAGCTTTACGAGGAGCACTTGAAGGAGCTGGGGAGGCTTAGCCTGGAAAAGAGAAGACTGAGAAGAAATACGATAGCAATCTTCAAATACCTTAAGGGCTGTCACATGAAAACGTGCTTCCCCCAATGCCTGCCTACTCTGGAGGGTAGGACTCGAACCAGTGACTTCAAGCTACAAAAAAGGAGATTCCGACTAAACCTGCGGGAAAAACTTTCTGGCAGTAAGTGCCATTCAGCCGTGGAAGAGACTCCCATGAGAAGCGGTGGACTCTCCTTCCCTGGAGGTTTTTAAGCAGAGGTTGGAGGGTCATCTGTCCTGGATGCTTGAGCTGAGATTCCGGCATTGCGGGGGTTGGGCTAGATGACGCTTGGTAAGATTCCATGATTCTAAGTGAATGATTATTTGCCCAACGCTTTCTTGTGCTCTCACACACTAAAATGAGGTGTACAATTAAAATAACATATTAAACTGGCTTGTCACACAGTAAGTAGCTACAAAAAAGAAGACAAAGGGAAAGAAGGTAGGAATAAAAATTAAACTGAATATAGTTTAGAGCAGAGATGGGGAACCGTTTTTGTCTGAAGTCTGCCTTCCAGCAGAGGAGGAGACCAGACCAGGGTAAACCTTCACCAAGCACACTGTATCTACAGGGTTAAGGAAACACCTATAATGAAGAAGAGAAGTCTCCTATTTGATGATTACAAATTATACTTGCCGCTGTATACTATGCTCTATCCTTGAAGCACAGGGCAAGTAAAAAAGGACAGAATTCTTAAAATGATTAAAGAAGCAGGAAACCAGCTGGGAAGCAGTTGGATCACTGCATGTCAAGGAAGTGAAAGGTGTGCTATAAGAGTATAAAGAAATTGCAGAAAAGTGCCTGTCTTTTCAGCAGAAGGCAGAGCGCAGGCAGCTGTGCCTCAACTGGCATTTTCAGGAAGGGGGGCGGAGGAACTAAGGCAAACAGCGGTGATAAGAGATTAAGAGTCCAGCTGGCATTGATCAGGGAGTGCTTAAAGATCCCACATGTGAAATTGCTGATCTTCTATCAAAAATATTTAACTTATACCAGGGAGTTGGAAACTGGCCAATATAATGCCAATTTTTAAAATGTGCCATCTGGTGGAAACCAGGAAATGGTAGGCCACAGAGCCTGTCCCAGGTAAACTGGTAGAAAGTATTACAAAAGGCAAAATTATTAAGGACAAATCTTGCTGAGAAAGAATCAATATGGCTTCCAGAAAAGTAAGCTCTGCCTCACTAACCTTTCAGAGTTCTTTCGAGTGTCAATGGGCAAGAGGATGGGGTCACCAAATTGGACTATGACTACATTAAAAATAGCAAACTTCACCAACAAACCAACTCCTCGAGGCATCACTTATCTGGACTTTGAATAGCTTTGGATAAAGTCTTGCATCTCTTACAGATCACTAACTGGTTAAAAGAACAGGAAACAGACTACATATAAATAAATGATTTATTTGGTTTATTTGCAGAACAAAACTTTCTGCCCCCCCAACCTTACTCATGCCCTCAAAATCTGCTCCAGAGGGTGGCACTCCAGCAGGAAGATGAGACAGGGAAGCACTATCGCATGAGTAGAGCTTTGCTTGCAGAGCACTGAATACAACCAGTGCTATTTTTCTAGAAAAATAGATGTTGAAATTCACCATGAACACGACTGCCTTGTATAATGGCAATGATGCCCACCTGAGAGGTGCTGGAACTGAGCCCTAACCTGCACCACCTAAAATGCCTTAGTTCAACATTCACAGAGTTTCCATGAAAGCTGACTTCTATGATCTTACCCTCATCTCAGACATGTCTATGACAAATGTACTTTGAGGCATGTCTTTCACAGAGTTTGAAACTCCCATTGTTGCGCGTCGAGGTCCCCAAGACACCCCCCAAAGAAAAACACAATTGGCACTTAATTTTTGTTTAAGGTTTTTGGCATAATTTTGGCCACAACTTTATTCAAATTACAGCAACGTGAGTGGTTGCTTAGGCATTGGTAGCACTAACTGACCCCGCACGGGAACAGCTCTGACATTCGCACCCCCCGCGAAGTCAGCAAGGGTAAGTCACCTGGGGAGAGAGACGGGACTGGGAACCATGCCTCACCTCTCCCCAGAATGCTCCCAGGGGCTTGCGTGGCCCTAGCCCCTTGCCAGGGGGTTTCGGACAAAAACATGGGGAGCCCCTGGGTTCCTTTAACGGAAAACCCTTGAAGCAGCAGCATTTTGGAGGGGCAGGCACAGCCGAATCCATACCCCTCCAGCAACCAATTCCAAGACCAATGCCTAACCGCAAACCTTACAAGTTGTGACGATTTGCTACGCAGTAGGCAAAAACCAAGTGGCACACACTAATCAGCCAAATGGACAAAATTCCTACCAGGCCCCTGCCCCAAAGCAGACGACCCCATGACACGCATAGCAAGGTCAAGCAAACAGCCTAAAATTAGGGAAGGGAGGGCGGGTGATCCGAAGTAAGCAGCGAAAAGAGGAAGTTCCTCGCTGCGAGCATTGTATTTAACAAATAGGGCTGTCAATCAACAAATGGCAACATCTAGATTTCCCCAGTAACAACCCACCCCTGCTTAAAGGATGGCCAAACCATTTGCCTAGTAACAGTGAGGTGTCTTGTCAGCCCCGCCCGCAACCTGTGCTCTCCATGAGGGAGAACACACTTTCTAGGTGCATTTTGCAACAAGGAATTTCATTAATGCGAGCAGTTTCTGAGCTCTGGGCACAATACTGTGCCAGAAATATCGGATTAAAACTGCTACTTCTGGAAGGAAAGAAGGACCTTTTCTGCCTCCCCACTTCCAGCCACTCTCTGAAGACTGGAGAAGAGACCCTCTGAAGAATATTAGGGAGGGGGGCAGGGAAAGTATGGCTTTGTTTTTTGCAGTCTACAGATGAGGACTAGACCATGTGAAAAATGAACATAAGATTTTAGCTGCAGTTCCTTCATTTTCAGCTTTGTATATAAAAAGCGTGCCTAGACACTCCGTTGCAGCACCACCTAGTGTTAAGGTGCCATTTAGCTCCTAGCTTTCGTATCTCAGTTTCTAACACTGGTCTTTCATAACAGTCAAGGTGGTATTATGGCATCTGTTTTTGCCATTGGGAAACGAGGCATAAGCTGCCCTATGTGGAGTCAGATCATTTGTCCATCTCTCACTCAGAATTGCCTATAGGCAATGACTCTCCGGGATCTCAGGCAAGTGGTCTTTTCATACCCTGCTTCCTGTAGTATATAAAACAATGCTAACAAGACAGCAGCAAAAAAATAGGCTGCATGGTTACTGCATGCATCCACACCCATTACCTCAATATCACGTTCACTATTCTTTAAAGCACACTGCCCAACACTTCCTTAAGAGGTAATGATAAAGGACCCCTGGATGGTTAAATCCAGTCAAAGGTGACTCTGGGGTTGCAGCGCTCATCTTGCTTACAGGACGAGGGAGCCAACATTGGTCCACAAACAGCTTTCTGGGTCATATGGCCAGCAGGACTAAACTGATTCAGGTTCAATGGACACCATGATGGAAACCAGAGCACACGGAAACACCGTTTACCTTCCCGCCACAGTGGTACCTATTTATCCACTTGCACTGGTGTGCTTTTGAACTGCCAAGTTAGCAGGAGCTGGGACAGAGCAACAGGAGCTCACCCCATCACAGGGATTTGAACTGCCGACCTTCCAATCGGCAAGCCCAAGAGGTTCAGTGGTTTAGACCATAGCGCCACCTACATCCCTATTCCGTAAGAGGACCTTGATCCAACAAAAATGCCTACCAGAACCACCACACCAGAGCAAGCACCCAGTCTCCCGCACACTCGCCACACAGATATGTGTCTGTCGGCAACAGCCCACACCCACCCTGGCTGCCTTTCAGGCCTTCTATAGACCAGATGCCCCAGACGTGTCCGCAGGCACAACTCAAAGTTCTTCCCAACAGTCCTGCACCAATGCTCAGGCTGGTAAAGCTGCCATGGAACTAGGGAGGCAGATGCTCAGCCCCCCTGTCCCCATGCCCATCCTGCCTGGTTTGACATTCTCTTTTGCACTGGAGATGCCAAGGACTGGAGTAATTTGTATCTACAGCATGTGCTCCACGCACTGAGCTGCGGCCCCTCTCAATCAATGCTCTTCAACAGGACGGGTCGACTTATTCAACCAACTGCTCACAGTGGGAAGGGCAGGGAGAAAGATTCTTCCTGTTCCAGTTTCACTGTTGTCTCTTCCCCACCCCCCCGACCTCCCACATTCTCTGGCCTCCTGAGTACCTTCTCTTAAATTTTATAAACACACACAAATACCCTTCAAAAAGCCTCATAAGGTTAAATTCACTTAATTCCAACCCGTAACTAAATTCAAAGCCCTGACATTCTAAGAGGCAGTGATTAACTTCTTTTATACAGTTCTACTCCCAATATTTGCCTGCACAAAATGACAGTTTGAAGTTTTCGAGCAGGAGAAAAATTGTCTTCCAGCTAGACAATCAACCTTTTTACGCACTGCCATAATCATTTAATGGTTAGGCAGTGCCGCTCACTTCCTAACAAAATGAAGTCTCTCGTGTTTTCCTGTTTATAAACAATATAAACTATTCCCCCTGTGCATTCCCTCCCTCCGTTTTCAGCTGCTTCTAGTGTAGATTTTTGTTGCTGTGGGGTTTTTTCTTTTTTTGTTTAAAATTCTACCCTGTCATCTCTGAAACTCCATCCACTGACGCTTCTTTTTCAATAATAAATGATAAAAGGAAATGGAATAAATTCCCCTTAATGAGGAAATTTTCACCTGGCACAGAGGAACTGGGGAAATCTATTAACTGACTCAAGGAATGCCTGCAGCATCGCAATTACCCGGGGAGCCAGAACGCTTCAGTACGGTCCTCTCTTCCACTTGACTGGCTTTCATCTGATCTACTGGCTCGTGAGTAATACTAAACTAGCGTGTCTTTGGAAAGCACCCTCTCTAATCTGCAACTGAGCAGTCTGCTAACTGAAGGGCTTTGCAAAGTTATTACCACGTAAGGGAGGAGGCGCTGCAGAAACAGGCACACCATCAGGTAGTCAAGTCCACGCAAATAGGAATGCAGCACCTCTAGGCCACTACAGGCAAACACCACAGAAGGCATATAATATGAAAGACGCTGCTTGGACATATGGGGCACCTGCTCTTCTCAGAGGAACGTATCTCACTGGTTGACGCTGCAGTTCAACAGCCATTCCCTCTCCTGCAGAATCCGTGCCAAACTATCATTCACAGATTTATCATGACAGCTGAACTGGTGCAACTGGAGGTGGTGGTACAGACAGGGCCCAAAGCAGGGGCGGGGAACTGTATTCAGCCTGAATTCCCTTCTGGGAATTCTCCAGGGGCCACATATCCATCTCTGCCCTCTGTCCAGGCAAGTAAGAAGCCACTGCACATTTGAGCCAGGCAAACTTACACAAGGAGGGTGTAAAGCAGGCAATGTCAGGGGTGTGGCCTGGGAGGGTGTGTGCCTTGGGGGTCAGATGGAGAGGCCCAGAAAACCACATTTGGCCCAGGGCTTGAGGTACCCCATCCCTAGCCTAAAGGATCTAAAACAGAACCTACCTGGGGCACATGGAGGCTGCCTCCTTCGGTACAATTCTGCCCGTCTACCTGACTCTTCCTGCTACTCCTCCTGAGCTCCTTGAGTTCCAGTTAGGTGGAAGAGTAATAAATGTGAAGCAGGGAGTGTGAATGGAAAACGCAAAAACTTCACGTGTGAGTGGAGCCCATCAGAGAACTGTCTTCCCTTGGGTTCAGGCAGGGCCTATCCACATTTCCTCTTAAACCTCAATCAAAGCAAACGTTAATCTGCAGAAAACCCAAACTGATGTTTGCTCCAATTCCACTTTAAAGAGCAGGATTTTGCAGGGAAAACTCAGGGCAAAAAAAATCAAAAAGCACTCAGACTTACAGCATTAAAGTGCAGACTTCTGCCTGGAAAGAGCAGGGCAAAAGGGAAGTGTGGATAAGCCCTAAGTGGTGTGATCTATTGACCCATATACAGTGGTACCTCAGGTTAAGTACTTAATTCGTTCCAGAGGTCCGTTCTTAACCTGAAACTGTTCTTAACCTGAAGCACCACTTTAGCTAATGGGGCCTCCTGCTGCCGCCGCGCCGCCGGAGCACGATTTCAGTTCTCATCCTGAAGCAAAGTTCTTAACCCGAGGTACTATTTCTGGGTTAGCGGAGTCTGTAACCTGAAGCGTCTGTAACCCAAGGTGCCACTGTAGTACCACTTCCTATACATACCTCTGAAATAGAACTTCCTTTTATCCCTTGATTTACAAAACCTTGGGAAGGGGCCAAAAATGTAGTCAGTGTGGGAATATATGCATGATGACGTAATTTCAGGGCATATATATTAGGAGGCGGAGCAACATGGTTCCAGTATTACAAATGCTCTCAGGGTGTGGATGTAGAGACAAAAACCGCAGAACAATGGCAGTTGAACTGAGGTTGCTCAATGCTTATCAGTCCAGTTTGATTTTTAAACTAGAATAGCTGACAGGAAAGGGGGGGACCAGGGGGCGAGCATTCCCTCTCCTTTCTTCTTCCTGCCAAGTTTGCTCTTTGGAGGTTCATGTTGGTTCACTTGATTGGTTCTGACGTTTCACAAGCTCTAGAATAAGCTGCAATTACAGTAATGAGATCGGGGCAAATATTGTTTGTCTCCTTGCCTCAAGGAGACAGGTTATAACTGCTTTCGTCTAGAGGAACCTCATTCAAAAGACGACTTGTCAGGATATGTCAGGACCCATTAAAATGGTGGGAGATGTAAACCAACAACAATCCCAACTCTCGTCTCTTTCAGCACACATAGCTATAACTTCTTAGGTCTGGGTCACGTAAACATTTAAAGAAGTTGAAATAATACATTGAAGCCAAACAGCACATAAATAAGGTGGAACTGCTGATTTGTGGGAGTAATATAAAGAACAGCAAATAAATATCTCACATTATGCTTCTGAGGGCATTTAATACTTGCTTTTTTTGCACTTCTGCGAAAATGTATTATGTTTAGACGCTTATAAAGTTCTCCCCAGCCGAAGTTCTCCCTAGATATTTGGGTCCCAAGTTACCTGATCTTATGTGCCAAGTGGCACTTCTGAAATTTTCCCATTTTTAATTTTATATTTTGTTTAGATTACTGCACATGAACAGATTGCTAGTCTTCAGTCATGTCCTTTGCATCTTACAGGTTACTAATGCACCTGAGTGCCTGTGCAGATTGTGATGCAATTGTGATGCATTCACATGATCAGAACAAGATTCTGTTTGAGCGGCATTTTCATCAATGTGTGCTTGTACATACAAGTAAACTTAGAAGAGGAAAATCTATGAACTGAAAACTGTACAGGAAACTGTACCTGGGCCAATTCTGAAAAGTATTTTTAAAATTCTCCTATTCGTGTGGCTAATGTGCATCCATAAAGTGCACAAGGGAGTAGCACTACGGCTGGAGATCCCACCTGCATGCAACAGATGAGATGTCATTATTGTGGTGCCTTCCAAATGTTGGTAAACTCCAGCTCCCACTGATCATGCAGGCTGGAGCTGATGGGAAGTAGAGTTCAAGAAAATCTGTTGGGCACAATGTTTGCTATCCCTTCATTAAAGTACGTGCAAACTGTGTAAGCTTGGCTACACAGTCAGTGGACCTGTTCGTCCACCCCCCCCCCAGGGTCCCTGACTGTGCATACAGAGTCTATGTGCACAGTTTATATGCAAACTGGTATATTCTAATAGTCTACCACATATGCATAGTTCAAAGTGGGGTCTGACACAAGGATCCCCAAACACACAAATGCATACACGAGAGAGAGAGAGGCAAATCTATTCAATATACACATGGAGGCTGTATCAACTGAGCTCAAGTTAAACTGGAAGGCAGGTGAAGTGGAGTACAGCCAAACTATGGAACAGTAATATAATTCAGCCCCAGTGTAAAGGGAGAACTCACATGCACCACACTTCCCAGTAAGATCTATGACCCATATCTGTAACTAGAGCTGGGACGTCTTACCATGGGAACTATACATGGACTTCTTTTGCATGTTAATCCAGAAGTACAAAAAGAGGAAGCACATCAGCTGCATTTCCTTCATCTAAACCATGCAAAGACACCCTGAGAGGGATGAATATGGTTAATGAGGCAAAGCTATGCAAATGCCCCCACTTAGTTGTACAGTTCTGTTCCTGTACTGGAGAGCTGGGACCTACATGCAAGAAGGGGTTTCCAACACAACATTCTCTGTTTAGTTCAGTGGGGAAGCAATTCCATGATATTACTTCACTCTTTATGGGAACCTGCTCTCCCTATGAGGCAGAATATGCACTAGTTTGGGGCAAAAATACATTAAAAGGCTGCTTTTCTCAATGCCCTGCTTTCAGATACTGCAGGTTTCTGCAAAGGTACATAAATACCTTGGCGTAGGGCTTGTCCGCATTTCACTTTTCCTGTGCCTAGAAAGCATGAGTCTGAGTGGTTTTCCATTTGTTCCAGCCGCCTGGGAAACAGTTTCTACCCAAATGCGATTTTGGTTTTAAACGCATTGTAAGGAGTCTCTATGGGAGTATATTGTATTTAAAAATGGGGTATCAGAGTTTTTAGGGGGCTAACCAGGTTGGGATAGCTGGGATAGCAGGCTTGTTGGTTTTTGAATGTCTTATGCAGATTTTTCAATTTTGTTGTTCAGTATGGGACAATGACAATAAAGAGTATCGTACTGTATCGCATCATACCTTCCCCAGGAAAACTTGCTTTTTGCCACTGACTTGGAGCAAATGTCAATCCATAGAAAACCCAGTTAACGTTTGCTCCGATTCAGCAGTAAGGATCCAGTTTCCCTGGGGGAAACTGGCATGACGAGCCCTGAATGTGTAATGTGCCCCTCTCACTCTTGCAGGGATATTTTCCAATGTTCTAGAAGCTTTGTGCTTCTCATATTTATGGAGGGCTGTGCTGCATGCATAGATCTGTATGCCTTTTGAAAAATGGAAGTGGAACATGGGAATCATGGCAGGTCTTTCACGTGTATGCAGAAGAGAAGCATCAAAAGACGTTGCAAGTGCTCACCCCCAAACAGCCTCCCATGTTGACTGATTCAGTATCTAGATCTATATGTTGTGCACATTGCAATTAATTATCATATGGCATTTGGGTTTTAGACAATGACTCATAATTGACAAATATGGAGCTAATTTTAGTTAGGTAAATATCCTAATGTTGTGAGTTAGTGAAACATGATTAGCTATTATATTTTAAGACAACTGATGCTTTGGAAAATCTTACTCATACATAAAACTGTGGTTTCCCTCCCTAAATTTAAATCAAAAAGCAACATGGGAAAATAGTGTCTGAACAAAACCGAACATAAGGGAGTGCTTGTGCACCTGTGACTTTTACTAGGTTGAGATTTCACACACACACTGAGTGAGCAGGCCCACTGTAAAACCATCTAACTCAGGTCCTTATGTAATTCTTTCTTCCCATGTTTTCCTTTTCTTCAGATGAAATAAAAGAAAAAGGGTACCGTAATTCCTATTAGCTTGCAAACATGTAAAACAGACCAAATTGCAGAGCAAAACCTTCAACAAGCATAATAAGTGTCAGGGCCATGAGTAGCTGGGGGGGCTAGTTGGGGGTTTTGCCCAGGTGAAGCCTCCAGAGGGGCACCATGGAGGCTCCCAGCCTGCCTGGGCTTCCTCCAGCCTTGGCCCCTCCTTGCAGCTCCGGAGTCTAAAAGCGTCCTTTGGCAGCTCTAATCTCAGCGTCCCCTTCATGGATCACTTCATGGATCCCCTTCATGGATCACTGCCTTGCCGTGGCGAAGGGGCTTGAAGAACTCAGAGAAGCTATGAACTACGCCGAGCAGGGCACACAAGATGAACAGGTCATAGTGGAGAGTTTTGACCAAACGTGATCCACCTGGAGGAGGAACCGGCAAGCCACTCCAGTATCCTTGCCAAGAAAACTCCATGGACAAAGACAACAGGCATATAAAAGTTATGACGCTGGAAGATGAGCCTCTCAGGTCGGAAGGCGTCCAACATGCTACTGGGGAAGAGCGGAGGGCAAGTACAAGTAGATCCAGAGCTGATGAAGCGGCTGGGCCAAAGCCGAAAGGACGCTCAGTTGCGGATATGCATGGAAGCGAAAGGAAAGTCCAATGCTGTAAAGAAAAATATTGCATAGGAACCTGGAATGTAAGAACCATGAACCTGGGTAAGTTGGAGGTGGTCAAAAATGAGATGGCAAGAATAAATATTGACATCCTGGGCATCAGTGAACTAAAATGGACGGGAATGGGCGAATTCAGTTTGGATGACCATCACATCTACTACTGTGGGCAAGAAACCCGTAAAAGAAATGGAGTGGCCCTCATAGTCAACAAAAGAGTGGCGAAAGCTGTACTGGGATGCAATCTCAAAAATGATAGAATGATCTCGATACGAATCCAAGGCAGACCTTTTAACATCACAGTAATCCAAGTTTATGCACCAACCACTGGTGCTGAAGAAACTGAAATTGACCAATTCTATGAAGACTTACAACACCTTATAGAAGTGACACCAAAGAAGGATGTTCTTCTCATTATAGGGGATTGGAATGCTAAAGTAGGGAGGCAAGAGATAAAAGGAACAACCGGCAAGTTTGGCCTTGGAGTTCAAAACGAAGCAGGGCAAAGGCTAATAGAGTTCTGTCAAGAGAACAAGCTGGTCATCACAAACACGCTTTTCCAACAACACAAGTGACGACTCTACACATGGACATCACCAGATGGGCAGCATCGAAATCAGATTGATTATATTCTCCGCAGCCAAAGATGGAGAAGCTCTATACAGTCAGCAAAAACAAGACCTGGAGCAGACTGTGGCTCAGATCATCAGCTTCTTAAAGCAAAATTCAAGCTTAAACTGAAGAAAGTAGGAAAAACCACTGGGCCGGTAAGATACAATCTAAGTCACATCCCTTATGAATACACAGTGGAAGTGAGGAACAGGTTTAAGGATTTAGATTTGGTGGACAGAGTGCCTGAAGAACTATGGATGGAGGCTCGTAACATTGTACAGGAGGCAGCAACGAAAACCATCCCAATGAAAAGGAAATGCAAGAAAGCAAAGTGGCTGTCCAACGAGGCCTTACAAATAGCGGAGAAGAGAAGGCAAGCAAAATGCGAGGGAGATAGTGAAAGATACAGGAAATTGAATGCAGATTTCCAAAGAATAGCAAGGAGAGACAAGAAGGCCTTCTTAAACGAGCAATGCAAAGAAATAGAGGAAAACAACAGAATGGGAAGAACCAGAGATCTGTTCAAGAAAATTGGAGATATGAAAGGAACATTTCGTACAAAGATTACCATAATAAAGGACAAAAGTGGTAAGGAACTAACAGAAGCAGAAGACATCAAGAAGAGGTGGCAAGAATACACAGAGGAACTATACCAGAAAGAAATGGATGTCTCGTACACCCCAGGTAGTGTGGTTGCTGACCTTGAGCCAGACATCCTGGAAAGTGAAGTCAAATGGGCCTTAGAAAGCACTGCAAATAACAAGGCCAGTGGAAGTGATGGTATTCCAGCTGAACTATTTAAAATTTTAAAAGATGATGCTGTTAAGGTGCTACACTCAATATGCCAGCAAATTTGGAAAACTCAGCAGTGGCCAGAAGATTGGAGAAGATCAGTCTACATCCCAATCCCAAAGAAGGGCAGTGCCAAAGAATGCTCCAACTACTGCACAATTGCACTCATTTCACACGCTAGTAAGGTTATGCTTAAAATTCTACAAGGAAGGCTCAAGCAGTATGTGGACCGAGAACTCCCAGAAGTGCAAGCTGGATTTAGAAGAGGCAGAGGAACCAGAGACCAAATTGCAAACATGCACTGGATTATGGAGAAAGCTAGAGAGTTCCAGAAAGACATCTACTTCTGCTTCATTGACTATGCAAAAGCCTTTGACTGTGTCGACCACAGCAAACTATGGCAAGTTCTTAAAGAAATGGGAGTGCCTGATCACCTCATCTGTCTCCTGAGAAATCTCTATGTGGGACAAGAAGCTACAGTTAGAACTGGATACGGAAGAACTGATTGGTTCAAAATTGGGAAAGGAGTACGACAAGGCTGTATTTTGTCTCCCTGCTTATTTAATTTATACGCAGAATACATCATGCAAAAGGCTGGGCTGGATGAATGCCAAGCTGGAATTAAGATTGCCGGAAGAAATATCAACAACCTCAGATATGCAGATGACACAGCCTTGATGGCAGAAAGTGAGGAGGAAAATGAGGGTGAAAGAGGAGAGCGCAAAATATGGTCTGAAGCTCAACATCAAAAAAACGAAGATCATGGCCACTGGTCCCATCACCTCCTGGCAAATAGAAGGGGAAGAAATGGAGGCAGTGAGAGATTTTACTTTCTTGGGCTCCATGATCACTGCAGATGGTGACAGCAGCCACGAAATTAAAAGACGCCTGCTTCTTGGGAGAAGGGCAATGACAGGCCTAGACAGCATCTTGAGAAGTAGAGACGTCACCTTGCCAATAAAGGTCCGTATAGTTAAAGCCATGGTTTTCCCAGTAGTGATGTATGGAAGTGAGAGCTGGACCATAAAGAAGGCTGATCGCCGAAGAATTGATGCTTTTGAATTTTGGTGCTGGAGGAGACTCTTGAGAGTCCCATGGACTGCAAGAAGATCAAACCTATCCATTCTGAAGGAAATCAGCCCTGAGTGCTCACTGGAAGGACAGATCGTGAAGCTGAGGCTCCAATACTTTGGCCACCTCGTGAGAAGAGAAGACTCCCTGGAAAAGACCCTGATGTTGGGAAAGATGGAGGACACAAGGAGAAGGGGGCGACAGAGGACGAGATGGTTGGATAGTGTTTTCGAGGTTACCAGCATGAGTCTGACCAAACTGCGGGAGGTAGTGGAGGACAGAGGTGCCTGGCGTGCTCTGGTCCAAGGGGTCATGAAGAGTCGGACACGACTAAACGACTAAACAACAACAAATCTCAGCGTTTGCCTCTTGGATCTCGAGCTGCTGAGCACCGGAGGCAGGGCTTGTCAACCTGGTCCCTCCCGCCCACTAGTGGGCGTTTCAGGATTCTAGGTGGGCGGTCGGGGGTTCTACGGCACAAGCTGAATCCTCCTTCCATCGAGCACTGGTGGGTGGTAAGGAAAATTTACCATCAAGAAAGATGCATTAGTGGGTAGTTGGTATAAAAAGGTTGACTACCCCGACCGGAGGCATGCTTAATTTTCAAGGGGAAGCAGGAAAACCTGGAGAGGCAAAAGCAACAGTCCCCCTTCCCCTTTCCTTGTGTGCTGTTGCAACTATGTGTGAGAGAGAAATCTGGGAGGACATTAATATTAATAAGATGCGTGGGGGTGCCAAACTGAGCCTTTGACCTGGGTGTAAGAAAGTGTAGTTTCGCCCCTGATGAGTGCACTTCCTGTGCATTTCAGCCATTTCCACCCATGGGGAGTTAATCTATACAGGAGTATTGGTCTCTCTGGATGAATCATGCACATTAGTTCCCTATATGGAGATTTGGAGTTTATATCTTTTCTTTTGCAAAGCGTGTGTGACACTCAATAGAAAAGACAATGGTCTATTGATGATCCTTCGATCTTTCTTTCATTCGTCCCCTGTTTTCAGCTTGCAAAGTCTCGATCTAAGGTTTTCCTTCCAGTTCTTATATCTCTGCAAACTGAAGTCCTATTTCCAGAAAGCAAAAATCTATTTTCAAGGTACACCTTTGTGCTCTTTCAAGATATATGGGCACAAAGAATGCCCCCCCTCAAAAAAAGTATTTCCCTCTATTTCCAGAAGCTAGTGTACAACAGAACTTTTGCTACAAACAGGATCGCTTGGACCTGCTTGGCCTTGACAGTTGAAAGCATCAGGGCTTGAAAGGACTTGGCTAGAAAGTCTTGACTGAGTCAAGGAACGAGCCGGGCCACCAATCTTACTTCATAGTACAGTGGTACCTCTGGTTACGAACGGGATCCGTTCCAGAGCCCCATTCGCAACCTGAGCAGAACGCAACCCGCATCTGCACATGTCGCGATTCACCGCTTCTGCGCATGCGCGTGATGTCATTTTGAGTGTCTGTGCATGCGTGAGCGGCGAAACCCGGAAGTAACCCTTTCCGGTACTACTGGGTCACCAAGGGACACAACCTGAAAAGATTTAACCCGAAGCATCTTTAACCAGAGGTATGACTGTATCTAGATTTGAAAGCATCATATTAGGGTTGAACAACAAATGAATAAGCAGTTCCAGAGCTTTTCAGCTCCACTCTTTGTTCAACTATTTTACAGCAAAGAAGGTAACAAAACTGTTCCAGGACTTCTGGCTGCTGGTGAGGGATGGTCCAGCATGACTGAATGGTCCCCCATATTTGTGTGGGGGGGTGTTTTATAAAACCTTCACTGGATATGGAAATCTAGCATGTCAGGGAAAAGATTTCTAAGCTTAGCCTTCTCTCCAATGCGCTAGGCCTGTGCCATATGAAAGCCAGAGGGGCCACGCTAGGAATGAAGAAATGAAATTCCAAACCTGAGACTAGCAATGAGGGGTTTATTGGAGCAGCATAACCACCACCGCAGCCACGTCAGAGGGTGGGGAGAAGGAAATGCCTCTTTGCCGTGGCAGCTCCCAGGCTGGCACCTCAAAGAGATTTGGATCAGGCTCACTGCCATCACATGACCATGGAATTGTAGAGTTGGAAAGAATCCTGAGGGTCATCTAGTCCATCCCTCTGCCAGCTCTGCCCCCTCCCCACCTCTAAAACACCCCAGTATAATTAATAATAAGAATAACCCAGCCCATTTCTGAGGTTGTTGCTGACTAGTGCTGGCCAGAATACGGCCTGTCATTTGGGCAACAGACGTACCAGGGTGCTGCTCAGGGGCGGACCCTCTCCTCACTGCTGCTGGAACTGCCCCCTTACCAAAGGCTGGTGGGGCACACAAGACTGCAGGGAGTGGGGTCTGCCTCCACCTCAGGGTTTGGACTGCCCTGCCTGAAATGAAGGATTCCCTGCACTCCCGTAGTACATGGGAGAGTGACAGAGAAAATCCACCAGAGCTTAGAGCAGTTCTTGGGTTTTTTCCTCCGAACATTAGTGCAACCCTAATATATAACATATAACATGAGTTTGCTAAATGCAAAAATATAGAATGAACACAGAAACATCCTTGTTTTGTACCTCTCATATCTCTAGACTAACACAGCAAAATACCTATTTTTAAAAATACAACCGACAATTATTTTTCAATAAATGTTCGGCAAAGTGAAGAGATGAAGGAAGCGTGAATTAAAAGCAACGGCCTTGCCCTTGCGGTCCTCTGCCCCTCACCTGCACAACAAGGCCTGTGCAAAATCTCTCAGGAAAGCCGCCGTTTTAAATGGCTGGTCTCAGTTGTTTACCTGGAGATGGATTTTGTGTCACCTCTGCCACCTCCCGCTCAAGTCCCTGGACACAGAGCAAATATATATCTGAAACACATTTGCAGGATCAGCTGTTTTTGCACCTTTGGAACCAAGGATGCTTTCCTCAGAAGAAGGAAAGCCCTCTACAAAACATTTCCTTTACAGGTTTGTTTGAAGTAGCCGGGAGGGGGGAGAGAGAGGATTCGAATCTATTGATTAGTCTACCGGCCGACCGTAGAGTCTGACATTAAAGTGGTATTAACATGAGTGTGTTCTAGGAGCTGCTGGATTACATCTCTATCCGTACCACTGAGTTCCTCCTATTCATAGCATTCCCCCTCCCAGCTACTTCAAATGGACTCATAAAGAAAAGGTTTTTACTGGGCTTTTCTTCCTGTAAGGGTGCACCATAGATTCTAAAACATACGTAACCATAATCTGAACAGTTCCCCTATTAATTTAATAACGTGTGTATGTGTTTTCCATTTGGTTGGGGCAAGACAATTCACAGGAGGTACTTCACTATTGTTTGCCGCCTTACAATCATTTTTCCCCTACACTTCATTACAGTTTCCCCATGCATAAAAATATATTTTTTTATAAACCCTACCTCTTTTTTGCTGTTGTCACCATAACAGAAAATTCTCCGATTACTATAATTTATTTCACACCCTGAGACACAGCTACACTTTCCTATCGTTTCCATGATAACTGTATGAGAGTTTAATGATTTTGAGGCTGGAAGAATAATGGCACCAGCATAACTCTCTTATGTTCACAGGCTCCTGCAGGTATACCTTTTAGTCTTTCATTACTTCTAATCTTTGAGCAAAAGATTCCGTAGCTAATGCAAACATAAAGAGGAGAAGGGCCATCCTTGGCATGTCCTTCAGAAAAGGACAATTTCCTTCTTTATAAAGTGAGTTATAGGGAGGGTCTAAGAGTTCAGGTTCACAAAGGGCTGTGGAAACATCAGCTATAAGCAGCTTGTACAGAAGCCGTACAAAGCCTTTTAACAAGAATTACAAGTACATTAAGTCTCCCCTCCATAAACCAATGGCAGCAACTAACCCCCTGCCATCGAGCAATCAGGATGATTTACAGGACAGTTAAGGAGAAGTAGAAAAAGCAGAGATGAAGTGAATAGTCCAATCACAGAAGCTATCTGTATCGGTGAAGCAAGAAATATTTCTTTCCCTTGCTCCCTTTGTATTATTTGAATCCAGTAAATTACCAATCAGCAGTTGGTGGGCTCCATGTGAAATTTGCCCCTCTGCAGGGTACTGCCCTGGCTTCCACTATTGCCAAGCCAGAAGAAAAGGAAATGGAATTACCCAGCAGGCCATAGGGGCTGCGAAATGGTTATGGCTCTGGAGCCCTGGGGGGGGGGACAATTACTCAGCAATATATCCATTATTAAACCCAGACGCTGATGGAGAATTGGGAATATGCACAAGGATTTGAAGATAATTTCTTTGGGGGCACATTTCTAAGTGAACTGACCTAATTCACACCTAAAACACAGAATATGATTATCCTTTGGATTTTGCACTTCTCTGCATTGGGAAATACACATCTCAGATTTTAAAAATATCAAAATGAATAAAAAATAGTGCATTTTGGGATAAAATACAATCAGAAATGTGTGCATTGAGATAAAATGTGTATAAAAACATTGATACAAAAATTTATAAAGCCACAAATCAATGCAGAAATGACTTCTGACTGAACAAGTGTGAATTTGATCTGGACCAGAAATAGACTGATCTTTCCATCCCTAAATATACACTGGATCAATGTTTCTCAAACTTGGGTCTCCAGCTGTTTTTGGACTACAATTCCCATCATCCCTGACCATTGGTCCTGGTATCTAGGGATGATGGGAGTTGTAGTGCAACAACAGCTGGAGACCCAAGTCTGGGAAACACTGAGCTAGATAGTGTAACCTTCCAACAGCTTGAAATGGAGAGTAAACTTTCTACCAGACTTTAGTAAACTTTGGTAGGGCCTAACGGTGGAAAGATACAATTGCATTGAAAAACTTAGCCTTGGAAGAAGGCTGGATCTGGCCCAGGGAACACCAGTTGACCATCCTAATGTGTGAAGAGCTGCAGACGGTTAACTGAGAAAATATGGATATATCATGGATATAGCAGGAACTATGGATTGGTAATAATCACAGCATTTCCTTCTTCTAAATGTAATTCATTTCACAGGGTTTAATCACTCTCTAGTCTATTTATCTGTCTAACAGATCAAGCCAAATAAAGCATCTGCTTTCCAAAAGGATTCTACGTTCCATTGGAACAATTCATGGCTGGGCCTCTAGGCACTTTTATAATGCAAACAATTAATAATAATTGTAATAGAAGAGCCACCTTGCAGCTAGCGGAGATGCATGGCAAGCAGCTGGGAAGTTGCCAATGAGCGCTTGGTCATATTTAAACATTGCTGAGGGATCTAAAGTGAAGCTTGTGTCGCAGCGGGTTACTTTCAAGCTGGAAACAGTTTTACAGTGAAGGTAGAACAAAATCTACACAGGGGGCAGGGGGAGTGGAACGGTGATTGGAAACTGCAGGCTTCAGGGGGAGCATAAAAGTGCCAAATCCCATTTCTATCATGACATTAACTTTCTTCTGGCCGTCATTTAGAAGTGCTGCCTGATGTGGTATATAGGACTCTACCCTTAGTTGAAGTCACAATACATTATCATTTTCTATTAGTATATAAACTAGTGTGAAGTACCAAGATGGGGCCTGTTTCTGTCCTGACTTTCATTCCCTTGCCTCCCTAACATTCCCTCTGATATCAGTGCATGTTGTTGTTTTTTTAAAAAAATATTTAGGACAGGGATATTAATCAATAAATATCCCTCACATTCTGTGCTGAACACGCAGAGGACGCACGCTGACTCAGTTCTCTGGAAACTACGGAAGGTGAATGTGTTCACCTTGGCTTCTCTCTCTCTTTCCTCAACCTTAAATTTAGCCCTCTCCATTTCCATGTTAGTTTGTGCACTTTTAAAAGAGTATGTTGAGATTCCTTCATTGCAGGGGGTTCCACAAGATGACCCTCAGGAGACCCTTCCAACTCTACATTTCTATGATTCTATGAATTCTATGATTCTGTGAACATTCATGGACAACTTGAGTGCATTTAAAGAAATATGTGCATTTTGTGCTAACTATTTCCCCAAATAAAGTGCACTCTGTACCTCATTATCACCAATACAAGCATTATTCTGTGCACTTTTGCCGAACGCAGGCTCGTTCTCTTTTTGTAAGTGTTCTTTTGGTTGGAAGACTATGTCACAAAATTCAGAGATGTCCACATTTTGAAGGACAGCAATGTTTCAGTTCACTTGGGAAACGTGAACCATGTAGGTTCACATTAAAAATGTGAATTGAACAGATTTCTGGCCCCATCCTCTACTAGCAAGACCTGAATCTCCCTGAAGTGGAAAACTGCAAGCTTGAAGAGAAGTTTTTCTCTCCAGTACGAAGGCCTTTCACCTAGAGAGGTCTTAGTAAGAACAATTGTTGTTTGAACTATGAAATGCGTAAAAGCACACGTTTTGGTATGTGCACGCACATGTGCATCTGTTAAATCAGTGCCATGAGACACACGTGAAATACTATCACAACTCTTCCCTAACTTAGAGAGGGTCAGATCAGCCTCATTTCCACTCCATGCCAGCTTCACGTGCTTTCAAACATAAATCAGTTCTGTCCAACCTTCTGCAGTTTTTTTTAAAAAAAACTGTTTGAAAAACTTGCACTGAAATTGCACATATTTTATTCAATATGCATTTTGCATGAAATATGTGTTTTATATGCATACCATACACACTTTACTCACCCCCATAAATACACATGACCCATTTTTTTCTCCATTAAAATATGCATGTTATAAGTATTTCCCCTGTAAAATACACATATTGTGCACATCACAAAATTCAAAGAATTACCCCTTCCAATTCTTAATTATGTTCTGATTTATGTCCATAAACAACCAATTAAGTCGGATCTGTGAAAATATCCAAGATCCTTTCAACTCTCATGTGCCTTAAAAGAAAAGGTACTACACAAATCCACACATAGTAAAATAGCTTGAATTTCTTAGCAGACTGAACAAATGCAATGCAAATGGACTCAATGCAAATGGTGGGAAATTCTGGCTCATTTCAACCACAGTAACTATGAATGCATAAGTGAAATCAGAAAGATAATAAATCATGACATGGAAGATAGATTCGAAGTTACTCCAGATCAAGGGAAGTAATAGTACCATTCTATTCTGCCTTGGTTAGACCTCGAGTACTGTGTCCACTTCTGGGCACCACAGTTTAAGAAGGGTATTGACAAGCTGGAACATGTGACCAAGATGAACAAGGGTCTGGAAACCAAGCCTTATGAGGAATGGTTGAGGGAGCTGGGCATGTTTAGCCTGGAAAAGAGGAGACTGAGAGGAGATATGACAGCCATCTTCAAATATCTAAAAGGCTGTCACATGAAAGATGAAGCAAGCTTCCTTTTTTCCGGCTCCAGAGGGTAGGACCTGAAGCAATGGATTCAAGTTACAAGAAAAAAGATTCCGACTAAACATCAGAAACATCAGACATTACACATCAGAGACATTAAGAGCTGTTTGGCAGTGGAACGGACTCCCTTGGAAGGTGGTGAGCTCTCCTTCATTGGAGGCTTTCAAGCAGAGGATGGGTGGTCATCTGTCATGGATGCTTTAGCTGAGCATTGCAAGGGGTTGACTAGATAACCCTTGGGGACCCGTCCAACACTACAATTCTATGATAATATGTGAATCAGTAAATAACCTACTGCAAACTTTCTCCCCTCCTTCCATAGGCACTAAAACTGCAGCTGACCTTCTGGGTGAAATAACTATATAATTAAAATTTTACAGATTGTCAAAGGAGCAACAGAACAAAGATTAGCTGAAAGCCTTTTTCATAACAATAACTGGAAGCTTTCTGCCAAGCTACTTCCCTGAACAGCACTTCCATGTATTGTGAGTTTCTGGCACCCTCTTGTGGCTGAGCCTCAGAGAGCCAGAAGCATCACGAAGGAAAAACGGACTACTGTTTTAGGCACTAATTCATCAAGGAGGCTCTCTGGGCCTCATAAAATACAAAGAGAATGCCCACGTCAGCAAAGGATGGAGACCAATAAACAGCCTTGGTCCTCAATTTACTGCCGTCGGTTGCACTTTGTTTTATACAGTCACATAATAGAGTGAAATGCCTCCACGATCATAGCTTTCTGAAGAGAGGAGAGAAGTGAGTCATACTGGATATATGGGCATATTATGGCATAAAAAGTGGGGAGATTGACTGCTGGAATTTTGCACTAAAAGAAGGTCAGAAGCCTCCAATTCTGCACATACAAATGAATGCACCTTTATGCAAATTAGTGCTGCTTCTGACCTTTGCTCTCCAGTGGGTCAAAGCCTGTCATGACCATTTCCAGAAAAAGCAACAATTCCATCAATGTCACTAAAGTTTCTATAGGACTCAGCATATAAGCAATTAAATCAACTGACTTGTGAGAGCAAACAATTGAACATTATATAATATTTAAAGGGAAAAGAAATACATCCCAGATACCTGCTTTGATTGTTTCCCATACACTTATCTTCACTCTACCTTTTCAAACACACACACACACACACACACACACACACACACACACACACACACTTTCAACTAAATAATTGCACAAGCAGGAGCCAGAACAAACCGCACTGGCACAAAATAGCTTTCCTCCCTCTCCTTCCTCTATGTGTCTCCCCACACAAAAATGGCTCTGGGGCAGCGGGAGAACCCCCCAGAACAGCATGAGGGGGAAGGAGAGGGGAGATCCTTCCATCAGGCAAGCAGAAATGATTGAACTGACGGAGGTCTCTCCTTAGGGCTGCTTCAGATTCCACCCATGATCTGCCTAAGGTTCCATCAGGTGCAGAATGTTCTATTCTGGTACGTATTTAAACAGTACACCAAAACACAGATGTGAAGGAAGCAGAAAGGGCATCGCACCTTGAGGTTCTAATATTTATTCATAAAATGTCTATATCACCTTGAGTAATGAGAACATGCACAGTACACACAGCAGCAGAAAACTCTGCAAAGAGCTATCCAACTCACATCCTTGGTGCTTGACAATGGGGAGAAAAGCCCAGCACGGACTGAAGAGACACAGCAGCCTTATTTGCCTCTCTGCCTTTAATAGAAAGTGTGCTATGTAGGTTATGTGGCTATTTGCTTCTGTGATTTCCATTCCGGACCACAGGCAAACACAAACTACACAAATTTCCACTTTCTTTCCCGTTTTTGTTGGAATTCTCCAACATCCCTAGCTGGGACTAAGATTTCAAAAGGCTGGTGGGGAGGAGAAGGAGCAAGTGGAGATCCAGCAACCATCACTGCTCATTTCTCTCCATCCTAAGGAGAGCTCTTCATTCCCAGAAAATTATCATTTTTTAAAAGAAAGTTAAATTTTCTTTCCCACAGTTGTATGATAAACATTTGGTTCAGAAAGCTACCAATCTGCTGACAGTGATCTCAATCAGAAGCTCCATGTGGCTAATGCTGGCAGCTAATCAAAGGCAGGGTTTTTAAAAATGGGGTGTGTCTCCATTTTTGCGGAGGACTGTAACTCCCATTCCCTGAACCAAAGAAGAACATTCAATCACTTTAATTCATTGTTATTCTTGAACAGCCACTCCTGTAGTTCTTCCTTCATCCGGCTTGCAGGAGTGAAAGGTTCTGGCTATGGATCTCATTATAACTGTTTAGATCTTTTTGCAATAAAGAGCATCTCAGCAATAATTACTCCAAAGTTAAAAAAAAAATCAAGAAAGGACACAGAAAGCACAAGTGGACAATGGATGGCCATCCCACTGAATAGCATAGTGCCTTTAAGGACACACTTCAGTGGGAAACACTTTGTGAAGCTGTCAAAATGGTATCCAGAACTAAAGTTTTTTTTTCCTGAAGGCAGCCAAATGCCACAGGCTGTTCTAAAAATATTTCTTAGGAAAGCATTCACCGAAATGTGCTATGAGCCTGAGGACTGGGGTGACGGCAATGTCACTTCATTGGAAAAACTCCAAAATGGGTTCTTAAGGCAATTACTTGCTTGATATCCAGGTACACCAGCAGGTTTGCTGAGAGCAGAGAAAGGTTTGCCCTCTACTGAATTGCGAGTTAACAAAAGCATGGTCCAGTGTCGGTGCAGGCTCCATTAAATGGCCAACTTGAGACTCCCAGAGAAGTGTTGGCATGAACAACTGAGATTGGCGGGAATGGGTGAAAATCTGCCAGGACGAAATGAATCTGTATTCTTTTCCTACAGAGTATGTGGCCATGCTTGGCTTTCAACCCATTTTTAATCAGCAGATTGGGAAAGTCCGCTTATCTCCTGATACGGAAGGGATTGATAATATTCAGTGGTGGGCTGCCATTAAAAAAGACAACTGAATTCCAAGGTATTTGTCTAATGTTACCTATACACAAGTGAGAAAGGCATTCACAGAATTACCGTATTGGCCCGAATATAAGCTGCACTCCCCCCCAAGAAGCCTTGAATTTTAAAGATGCGACTTATTTGCGGGTGAGGCTTATATTCGGGCCAATACGGTAAGATCTCAACAGATGCCATCTGCTTCTTTGAATGACAGGTGCAATCCTATCCCTATAAGAAACAGATAATACAACCATTTCCAGAGGTGCGCTAACAATTTAGTACATTATTTATTGCACTGCCCACAGTATGGCTGTCTTAGAAGGAAAAGGCTATCTTACCTTGTGTCACAATGTGGCGGATGGGGCAATTCAGTATTATTTTTTATCTGATGAATATAAGTATATATCCTATTAAGCTGCACAGTTTGCAACTGAAGTGAAGAAAATCCGAGTGAGAATCTTGAACCAAATGTTCAATGGTTTGTAAAAGTGGCTTTTTATAATTTGAGCAAGCTAAATCTAAGAGTAATCCCAGGAAGTTTTAAATTTTATTTTAATTTTGATTGCATTTTAAATGGAATGTATCCATGTTTTATGTCTGTGCTAATAGGCATTTTACTATATTTGCAATGGCCTATGGCTACAAGCAATAAATATTTATTAGATTGGCATATGTGATGGTATTATTTATTAAACATATTTACTTCCCCCATTTTTCATTTTGCAAAACCTTCAAAGTATTCATTTTACCCATTCACAGTGCATCTCAAACCTATTTGCTTGTTAGCAACCAACACGGTTCACCCTAAATAAAGGTGCAAAGGCTGACACGGAAACAAGGAATAGGTTCAGAAGGAATGTGGATACAAAGAACCAACAGGGTAAGTTCCAGATTTTTTGGGGGGGGGGGGACTGCCTGGATGGTGAGGGCAAGAGAAGTGGGGGATGCTGCTGCAACATAGCAAAGAAGAAGAGGAGAAGCAGGTCCAGGAGATTCTGAGGACCTACACTGGGGTCTGTCCTGAGGTGCAGACCTCAACCAGTGCCCAACGATGCCAACCCTAAGGGCCGCCCTGGTGGCCAGCGCAGGTACTGTCTGAGAACACAAATGAATGCAAGCCAGAGTTCAGACGAGGCAGTGGAGGAAATGAAGCAGAAGATGAGGCAGGAGGAGGAAAGAAGTTGGCGCCAAGGGGGATGGAAAGATAGGGAACAGCAAGCTGGGAAGAGACAGGATGTAACTCAGACTATCTTCAAAGCTACAGACTGCCTCTATTACCTTATTCTGGTATACATGCCCAGCACTGGTGCGCATCTTGCTAGTTCAAACATTTAAAAAAATGAGTATGAGTATAGAAACCTTTGTTGCATCTGCATATGCATATGGTGAAGCAAGCACTGAAGAGTTGGGATAAGCATGTGAATAATATGCTAAGTGAGCTTTAAGAGAAAGGAATTTGGCAGTCTTACCTATTAACACTTTTCAAGCTCTTCTCCATTTTCACAATATTATGCATTTTATAGATGAACCATTTATCAATGGCTGTAAGTTTATGGATATAGTCCACAGGGTTGTTGTCATTCAAAGCCTGCCAGAAAGAGGTATGGATCAGTCACAGTTCATGGACAAAGAACTGGTTTGTTCATGAGTATATGATTAGTTGAAAATATATGCTAGGTATATTCTCCACCTTGGGCCCATCTGAGAAGGGGCTAAAGGAGTGTGGCTTCCAACAGCAGTTTGGATGGGCTCTGTAAGCCACAAACTAAAACAATGCTCTGAATTTTGCTGTTGTTTTCACTTACTGAAAAACACTTTTACGCTTAACATCCTTTTGAGTTACAGGTAGGTAGCCGTGTGGGTCTGCCATAGTTGAAACAAAATAAAAAAAATCCTTCTAGTGGCACCTTAGAGACCAACTAAGCTTGTTATTGGTCTGAGCTTTCATGTGCATGCCCACTTCTTCAGGTACCACTTTTGAGAGCCTCTTTGAAATTGCGGCTGTCCTGGACACCAGAACAAACTGTTTACAGTCCCCTACAAATTATTTTGAAAGTGGGAAGCTACACACAAGGCCACATGACTGTATGCAGAGCCAGGCGTGGGTATGGCATCGCTTTTGCCAGTTACAGGGGCTCAGAGGGGTTTAAAAAATAATGCGAAGGGATTCTCTCTAAGCTTCAACAGAGTCAGCTCTAAGTGAGCGCCTCCATACTTGGCCAGAGATTATTTAATTTTTCTTCTTACATTTATATTTTGCCTTTCTTCCACCACAGAAGCCAAAGCAGTGGTCCTGGTGTTCCCAGGCGGTCTCTCCATTCAGACACTGACAGGGCAGATAGCTCAGGTGGTAGAGCATGAGACTCTTGATCTCAGGATCATGGATTCAAGTCCCACACTGGGCAGAAGATTCCTGCATAGCAGGGGGTTGGACTAAGTAACCCTCCAGGTCCCCTCCAACTCTACAGTTCCAGGATTCTAGGCCTGGGCTTGCTGAACAAGGAGGTTGCCTCCTGTGCCTTCAGGCCATACGGGGGCAGATTACACATTTCTCTTGTTCCCAAAGCTCAAGAGCAGGCATAGGCAAACTCGGCCCTCTAGATGTTTTGGGACTACAATTCCCATCATCCCTGACCACAGGTCCTGTTACCTAGGGATGGTGGGAGTTGTAGTCCCAAAACATCTGGAGGGCCGAGTTTGCCTATGAATGCTCAAGAGCTTCCCTCAGCTGTTCCCTGATTGGTTCCTCTGCCATTCTGTAGTAGAGCATGCAGGGATTCTCCTAGTCAGTGGGTTGGCAGAGGAGTCTCCTTGCAAACAGAAAGTTTGAAAACCCTGCTGATATATTTGCACAGGGCTCTGTAGAACCTTATTATCTATTGTAGAATATTTACAACATTCCTCTTGATACCTGCAGCTGACATTGGTATGTTTATTCAGATGAAGGCTTCTATACTTAATGCAGGCTTCAGTTTCCTTCTGAAGTAAAGAAAATCATTTATACCAAACGTCTTTTGTCCAACATTAGTCTCCATAGTTGAGAAGGCAGGTGCAATTCATGGACTAAGAAACAGTTTGTTCGTGGTTATATGGTTTGCTGAAAATATGTGCCAGGCAGCCCTGCACAATCTCTTTGGCGTGAGCCTTGAGTGCTTTGCCTCCCCCTTGAACTGCTACTTCAAGCAGCACTGCTCGGCCTTTCTGGATGTAGACTCAAGGGGTCCTTGCCTGGATTTCTTCATTGCATTTGGTTTTCAAATGCAAATAGTCATAATACTTTTCAATCCAACAAAAATAAATGACACTTCTTGAGGAGGGGAATGGAGGTTTAAATAAGGACTTTTGACAGGACCTGCAACATGACTTAATGAGGGTTTGCACTAATAGGGATAGATTGTTCATGCTCCAGGTGTCAGAACAATGTTTAGGGACTACTGATCAGCACACTGCCAGCTGTCTGAACTATATTTTAACAAGTGAAGAAAGGTGGATGATTATTATTATTATTATTATTATTATTATTATTATTATTATTATTGAAGTAAGATACTGATTTATATAATTATGTATTCTAGAATAATCAATTTCTACCCTTCTCATACTGAAGAATATTAGGAATGAGACCAGAAAAATACTTGTGCAATAAAGTAGGGAATCTGAGAGAAATGATTGCCAATTCATGTTTCTGTGATGGAAAATTAGCAATTAGATCCTACCTCTTAATAGGGAAGATTTCATGTAAGGCTGCCACAATGACTACTTATGGCAATGACCCTCTTTCTTACACAGCAAATTAGAGAACAATCTGGTGGGATATGTCACCACAGAGAATTTCAAGGTAATTTTGTCCGAGGGCTCACCAGGCACTTCTATTTTTGCTCCAACAGTACTTATTATCCACCACCCCAAACTTAAGGACCACATGGCATGGAAGCACCAAGTGCTGATCTCTTTTCTTAATTTATAATTTGATGAGAAAAACTGGCTGGTAATAATCAGGTAAGCTGATCACTGCAAAATCACCAATCATGGGTAAGGATGGGAGGAGGGAGTATCTACAGGGCAGATGAGATCCAATCTTTCTACAACAATACCTTGGCCATAGCAAACACCCGTGTGCTGGAGGCTTCGGCCAGCTCTTTCCTGAGGTCCATGTTGGCAGGCCACTCTTGGTTCACTGGCAGACTTGCTGCGAAGCCATCGACGGAGGGGTGGCACATCCTTAAGGCCTTCTGAAAGCTCTCTTCGAACGTTCGCCCAATAGCCATAACCTGCAGTAAGGAAATTCATTTGACTGGACTGCACAGAAGATGCCATCTCTCTGCCCCAGAATTTCCCAGACTCCTCCATCAAGGCAAGAAGAGGACCATTTGGGCTCCCGCTACAAGAATGCCATAAGGAAAAACATCAGGCTGAAACTTCCATGGAAAAGAGTTCAGAGCACAGAAGAAATCTATGCAACAGGAGATCACAGCAGGATGTAAAGCCACAAGAGGGAGCCATGGAACGTCTACCTTTTGTCACAGGAATGGGGGAACCTGCAGCTCTCCAGATGCTGCTAAACTACAACCCCCATCAAGCAGACTGTTGGCCGCAGTGGCTGGGGCTGATGGGAGTTGGACTCCAACAACATCTGGAGGGCCACAGATTACCCACCCTTGCTTTAAAACAGGTGTGAGGAACTTTGGGCCTCCAGATGTTGCTGAACCACAACTCCCATAAGCCACCAGCAAGCAAGGGTCAATGTCCAAGATTGATGGGAGTTGTAGTTCAGGGACATCTGGAGGCCCAAAGGTGCCCTACACATGCTTTAAAAAGTAGATCACTGTTTAATGTATAAATGAAACACTTCCACACACGAAAGAGCAGCTCCACTGTCAACTGTACTCCTGTCTCTTCTGCATATTGCATGCTGTATTCATTCAATTATACATATCCTTACTCATTCTCTGGTTGAGGCAGCTTACAAACCCCAGTGAAACAATCCAAACATTTTAAAAAAACCAGTACTGAAATAATTAAAATCACAGCAGACTATGCATAAATTGCCTTGCTTTTTAATCCTCAACTGTACATTCCCTGACCCTAAAGCTAAAAAGGAGCTCGTCGCAACAAAAATCTTATACAGCAGTGGAACCATGCATATATCAGAAAAATCTGTCTGTTTCCTAAAATTTTCTGGAGATGTATTGTTGATAATGCTAAATTTGTTTGCATATTCAGTTGACTCATCTACACAGCTGCAAATAAAACGTTATAAATGTGTTGTAAAGTGCAATATACAAATGTGACACTATATGGCCACAATGAGCTATGCAAAATTCAACGTATTTTTCAAAACATTTTTCTAAAAAGCATTTTCACAGTGTTTTCTTATGCGCTTGTAGATTTCACCAGTGACACTCAATCAAAATTCAACCTGGAAAGCAACAGTGAGCTTTTTCTGTTCCTAGAAAGCATTATTTTAGGTTTATTTAAATGTTCATTAAGTGAATTGACTTAACATGGATCCATCTTACTGCAGCTGTAAGAGAGCTGTAATAAAATGGAGGACCAAAAAAGAGTCCAGATCATGGATGGTACAGTCTGCCCAACTCCATTCCAATCTGGGTTCAATCTGGGGCATGGGACTAGGTCACCCTTGGCAGGGGCGGAGGAAGGGGGGTGCGGTACGGGGAGACCGTCTTGGGTATCACCACTGAGGGGGGTGACAAAATGCCAGGCGGCACTCACCGCGGGGCCTGCAGCACGCCCGAGTCACACATCTCTCCTTAGGCGCTGCCCAAACGGTCTGCCCGCTGCCTCCCCCTCAGCTGTAGGGCGGCTGAGTAGGAGGAGGCAGGCAGACTCCTCGGAGGCCCCGCGGAGTGTCCCGCACGCCACCCCAGGCGCCCGATCGGCTTGCTCCGCCCCTGACCCTTGGTTGCCCCAATGAGAGCAGGCCAAGGAGAGTGTGACCTTGCTCCTGCTCTTCAGCCTCTCTGTTGCTTTCCATATCATTGGCCATGGTATCCTCCTGGACCGGCTCTGTGGGACACCAACTGAGGGCATTGTGCTACAGTGGGTCGGATCCTATCCACATGGCCAAGTTCAGAGACAAACACTAGAAAAGTGCTTTTTTGGCCCTCTGGTGGTTATGCTTTGGGCTGCTGCAGGGCACGCCTTTATTTCCAACACTATTTGATATCTATATGAAGCTGCTGAAAGTGGTCCTTAGGACATTTGGGGATGCTGATGACACTCAGCTCTATTTTTCTATAGCATGTGAAGCAGAATAGCCATGTGGGCCCTGGCTAGCTCAATCCTGGGCATTGCAGCAGGCAGGTAAGTTTGGAGGAATCAAGACTGGTTGGGCAGTTCCCCCATTTCCCCTATGGAACAGCCTCCAACTAAGAACGCATCAGAAGAAGAAGAAGAGTTTGGATTTGATATCCCACTTTATCACTACCTGAAGGAGTCTCAAAGAGGCTAACATTCTCCTTTCCCTTCCTCCCCCACAACAAACACTCTGTGAGGTGAGCGGGGCTGAGAGACTTCAGAGAAGTGTGACTAGCCCAAGGTCACCCAGCAGCTGCATGTGGAGGTGCGGTGAATCGAACCCGGTTCACCAGATTACAAGTCCACCGCTCTTAACCACTACACCACACTGGCATCAAAAATATGTCTTTCAGGAACTGGCAACCACAGCTATGGTAGGAAAAGAAGCCAGATGATGCTGCTTGAATAGATTTGTTAACTTTTTGTTTTTAGAGTTGAAAGCTCTTTTAAGTGACATTTAATCCACTGTAAAGCTGTTTGAGCTTATGAGAAAGAAGTGTGTGTGTGTGTGTGTGTGTGTGTGTGTGTGTGTGTGCCCCTTGGGTTTTACTGTTGTTTTGTTGGGTTTTCTAGATAGATTAATTATGGGATGAGTTTTTATCTTTGTAATATTGCGATTTTAGATACAGTTCTAAGCTGCTTTGTGGAGGTTTCTAAAAAAGCAGATATAAACCTATTAAATAAATAAATAAATAAATAAGCTTGTGAAACCACTCTCTTTTTGAATCCATACATGTTATTCATACCTAGGCTTGTAGCAGTCACATCAACTTAGGGGCCCGACATAACCCTGGCCCCCTCAATCTGTCTTGCCAGAGTGGTGCATGCTCTGGTTATCTCCCACTTGAACTACTGCAACACGCTCTACATTTGAAGGTGACTCGGAAACTGCAATTAATCCAGAATGCGGCAGCTAGACTGGTGACTGGGATCGGCCGCCGAGACCGTATAACACCAGTCCTGAAAGACATACATTGGTTCCCAGTACGCTTCCGAGCACAATTCAAAGTGTTGGTGCTGACCTTTAAAGCTATAAATGGCCTCAGCCCAGTAAACCTGAAGGAGCGTCTCCACCTCCATCGTTCTGCCCGGACACTGAGGTCCAGCACCGAGGGCCTTCTGGCAGTTCCCTCCCTGCGAGAAGCCAAGTTACAAGGAACCAGGCAGAGGGCCTTCTCAGTAGCGGCGCCTGCCCTGTGGAATGCCCTCCTAGCAGATGTCAAGGCAATAAGTGACTATTTTACTTTTAAAAGACAACTGAAGCCGGCCCTGTTTAGGAAAGTTTTTAATGTTTGATGCTGTATTGTTTTTAATATTCAGTTGGAAGCCACCTAGAGTGGCTGAGGAAACCCAGCCAGATGGGCGGGATATAAATAATAAATAATTTTTGTTGTTGTTGTTGCTGTTGTTGGAAACGGGCTCACATGACGTGCACGCACGCACATGATACAAGTCGCTCACACAACATCTCACACGCGATATGCATGCCTCTGGCCCGTCGCCAACTAAGTTACACTCACAGAAGATCCATTAAAATGAATGGATGTGGGTAATTTAGGATCATTAATTTCCACGGGTCAACCCAAAATATAGCTTAGATGGCTACAAACCTTAGGTTTTAAAACTCAACAATGATCCAAATAGTGATTTTTAGGATAAACAATTATTCAAGAGTTCTATAACTGCTTAGAGAAATTGCTTTTCTTGTTAAATATTTAGCGGGTTTCTTTTAATCAAACAGTATAAAAAATTTGTTAAATAAGATAAACTCATAAATAAATAAAGGAATGATAAAGATTATAATCTGCTATAGAAGGAGGAAAGAAAGAGGAGGAAAAATAACTGATGCTCTGAATACGGTCTCAGGTGTCAAAATAATTTAGCCAAAGAGATATTTGGAAAACA
Organism: Podarcis raffonei; assembly: GCF_027172205.1. Taxonomy (NCBI): domain Eukaryota; kingdom Metazoa; phylum Chordata; class Lepidosauria; order Squamata; family Lacertidae; genus Podarcis; species Podarcis raffonei. The sequence continues at coordinate 138,099,482 of NC_070602.1, forward strand.
TTTGGAAAAAAGCAAGACAAGCAGCAAATATATTGTTAATTATTGTACTTTGGGTAGCTAATGGGTAATTAGCTAATTAGCTGCATGATTTACCCATTTTGCCTCATTCCATTCCTCTTGAAACTTAGGAGATGAAGGTGTCAATACTGTTCCAGACAGTCTTAAATTAAGATTTTAAATGTCAGGCTCTTTTTCACCACCTTTATAATACAAAGACCTGTCCAAAATTATCCTATTAATTCCAAAAGAAAAATTGTCTGTGGAAATGCAACTTGATGTATTACAGAGAACTGCAGATGCCAGCTTTTGATTTTTCAGTTCAGTTATTAATATTTAGAGCATTCCCTATGCATGCATCTCACAGCTGTAAACAGTAATTTAAAAGGAGAAAATATATGCAGAAACCTGTGCCTCACTGACTCGCTCAGGAGGGGTATTAAAATCAACAAACTACACAAAGAGACAGAAAGCTGGTATACGGTTAGCTCAGGACATCCACCCAAATTCACTTAGGAACTAGGTGTAACAAGCCAAGCAATGTCCAAAAAAGATTCAAAAATGGCTTGGTTTATTCTGAGTCCAGTTTGGATGCTAATGCATTCCTAATGGCATGACCAAGAGCACCGTGCAGCCTGGGAATGCCTTTCATCCCCACTGCTCCCTCCTCTCTCTTGCATGGTCTGGTTGCCGTGGTTGCAGCAGCAGAAGGCTATATTGCCATCTGGGGTGCTGAGGAGAATTGCAGCAGGTGCTGGTTATCCTGGGAAATGTAGTTTTCCTGTAGGTGCACTGTCATTTGCACTGAAATTAAGACACTGTGGAAAGTACATGCCCTAAGATTTTAAGATGCTTATGTAGCACCCAGGGTGAAACAGACCACAAGAGACATTCCTTCTCCTGTCTCTGCCATCTCACAATACGCCATGACAGAACCAATTCTATACAGTTCTATTACAGTTCTATACATAATGACCACTCCCCGCTTAAAACGGGGGGCGCCCTTTGCGTGGACGCACGCAGCCCCTGGATCTGGAGCGGCTCCATCAGCATAGGCTTGGCTTTGCCTTCCCTCAGGTGGGATACCTGGAGGTCTCCGCCTACCTCAGTCAGTTGTCCAATCCCACCTGGGGGAAGCGTTGCCAAGGAGACCAGGCCAGGTAGGGGAAGGATTACCTGCCCACACAATAGAGGGAGGATCTTACCTGGGAATCCTCACTTGGCTCCAGAGCTTCTCCCACCCTACCCACCCTCAGTTAATGTCTTATTTTGAAGGTTAACTTTTCTTCACAGGTTTTGCAGGTTAACTTTTCTTCACAGGTATGCAGGCGCTGCTACGTTAAGGTCGCTGTTAAAGGGCCGGAAAGGAATTTCCCTGCATTGGCAGGTTTCGCCTTTCCCATAGCAAAACGTCACAACTTTGGCGGTATCAGGCCTTGGGCAGAATCCTTTAGTCTATCTTCCTCTTTGCAGCGGTGATACCAGGGTTCCCCGTTAAAGGGGTTTCTGAAGGGAGGCTTTGACCGTACGCCGAAAGGTCGTCATTGCTCTCCCCTGCGGCGGCAGCGTAACGGGAGGCGGCCATCTCTGCTTGAACATATGTTCTCCAGAGCCAGCCCATCCCACACACACACACTGGATAACCCTGATGCTCCCTAGGTCCCCGGCTGGGGACTGGGGAGGGAAAATGCCCAATGACTGAGCCAAGGTCTACCCACATTTGAAATTTAATAAAGTTGTGGCCAATTTAATCCCATAGCACGTTGTCTTGAGTCGTTATTCCACATGACGGGGGGGACCGCTCGGGATCTGGGGACTCCGCCTGTCCACGCAAAGCTTAAACTGGCTTCCCCCTAAAATTGCTCTGTGATGCAACTGTATAAACTATCATTTCTCTTCTGCTTTCTACCATGCATTAACAACACAGTAGAAACAGAACTACAGATGCTCAAAGGTACTATTTGACACAATATCTATTGTTGTTGTTTAGTCGTTTAGTCGCGTCCGACTCTTTGTGACCCCATGGACCAGAGCATGCCAGGCACTCCTGTCTTCCAGTGCCTCCCGCAGTTTGGTCAAACTCATGTTGGTAGCTTCGGGAACACTGTCCAACCATCTCGTCCTCTGCCGTCCCCTTCTCCTTGTGCCCTCCATCTTTCCCAACACCAGGGTCTTTTCCAGGGAGTCTTCTCTTCTCATGAGGTGGCCAAAGTCTTGGAGCCTCAGCTTCATGATCTGTCCTTCCAGTGAGCACTCAGGGCTGATTTCCTTCAGAATGGATCGGTTTTAACTTCTTGCAGTTCATGGGACTCTCAAGAGTCTCCTTCAGCACCACAATTCAAAAGCATATCTATATTACAGTGGTACCTCAGGTTAAGTACTTAATTCATTCCAGACATCCGTACTTAACCTGAAACTGTTCTTAACCTGAAGCACCACTTTAGCTAATGGGGCCTCCCGCTGTTGCCGCGCTGCTGGAGCACCATTTCTGTTCTCATCCTGAAGCAAAGTTCTTAACCTGAAGCACTATTTCTGGGTTAGCGGAGTGTCTAACCTGAAGCGTATGTAACCTGAGGTACCACTGTATATGCTAAAACCTTATTCCTAAGGAATCTGGGAAAGGCAGCTCTCAGAAGGGACTATCCATAGATCTCTGGAAGATAATTCTCATTACCCTCAGCAGATTCTTTGGAGGGATAACATACATACAATGCAGATGGTGCAATGTATATAAAAGGTATTGGGAGTATTGGCGAGGGACAGTGGCAAAGAAGCTGAGCTATGAATCAGGAAACCCCAAACTTACCTTACCTCTGCCTTGAGCTCCCTAGGTGGCCTTAGGCATGCCACTCTCCCTGAGCCTCAGTCCCCCGTCAAAAATATGGTGAGAATAATACTGACTACTTTGCAACAGGAAGATGTAAGGGAAATGCTCTGAAGTGCAATATAAATGCAAAGTATGATAATCAACTTCATCATCCCAGTCATGTAGATTGAATCGTTTATGGGTTTAAGGGCATTTTTTTAGGGGGGGATAATCCTCAGACTTACCTCACCCACACTCTTCATTGAGCTACCGATCTGGCGGGAAGCGCCCTGAAAGCGGTCGAGGTCCCAGCGGGGCACCTTGGTTACTATGTAGTCCAGGCTCGGCTCAAAGCAGGCCGTTGTCTTTCCTGATACTGCGTTCTCGATTTCTAGTAAGGGGATCCCAAGAGCTATTTTGGCAGCAATAAATGCCAAAGGGTACCTAGCACCAAGAGCAAAGTGAGACATTTTCAAACTGGCAAAGGAAAACCTGAAAATCCTGAGAACATGCTTAATCCTCTGGAAGCCATCAGTCATTCATACGGTACAGAAGTGGTGAGGAGCTGACTGAGAAAGAATCCCCATTCCACCTCATCCTGTGACTTAACAAGTGAGCACAGCACAGCTATAAAATGATGGGCTGGGCCCTGTTACTTTTATTTTAGGATGGGATTTATACTTTACAAGGTTGCGGGGGGGGGGCTTCATAAAGCAGCTTACGAATATAGTTGAGCTAGTATGAATACAATTAAAAGCATTTTTAAAGAATACACTTCATACACGGTAAATTATGCGGAGGTGCTTCTGCTATTTATCACCACTGAAAAGAGCTAACTCAGGGTGCTGGTGAACTATGATTTATCCAACAGGTCAAAGGCAACTAGCACTACCATTTTCTTCAAAACCGTGAAAAGTTCATAAAAAAACCTCAGTATTTGCAATAACAAACGTAAGTTGGAGGTATTCTCTGAAGAAGAGCTTTTGGGCTTATCTAACCAACAACTTTTTATATTTCCAAATGTTTCCCTTGCATCACGCACCCAGTTTAGCTCTTCTCCCAGGACTGTTTCTTGCCTTACCCTGTGGCCTTAGATGCCAAAGCAGAGCTTCTAGAAAGCCTAGCATTCACTTCAATTATGCAGTACTCCAGAGAGGAAGGATGCAAGGCATACTGAATGTTACACTCCCCTACAATGTTCAAGTGGCGGACAACCTTGATGGTCGATTCCCGTAACATCTGCAACTCTTCATTTGAGAGTGTTTGGCTGGGAGCCACTACTATAGAATCACCTGCAAGTCAAAGCAAAAAGTGTCAATGGTCTCAAGTTATAGCAGCACAGGAAGCTCCCTTGTGCTGAGTCAAACCAATTGGTTCCTCTGGCACTGCCTTGCAGCGACTCTCCAGAGTTTCAGACGGGGGTCTTTTCCGTCCCTTCCTGGAGATGCCACAGTACAGAGACACAGCTCATCCACTGCACTGAGTAGAGTACAAATTACAGGACATGAAAGGGCTTTATAAATAAGTGATCATATATATTGTAATTAGACCGAGAACCCAATCCAACCCATATATCCATAAGCCACTAGGCTTCACTCTGGTAAGTATGCTTAGGACTGCATGCTGAATTACCCATTGTATATAATTTAACTAAATCTAAGATAAATACGATAATAAAATTTCAAGCAGAAATGCTGAAATTTGCCTTATTTGAAAGACAGGCATACTTTCAAGCCTATAATGGTTTTCAGCCTATATTGAATTCCACATATTTTCCAACATTTGTGCATCACAAGCAGCTGCATTCTTTATTGGTAAAGGTCTGCCAATTGTGCTTGAGCAGCAGACCAATGTTTAATTCATTTTTTATAGATATGCTAGGTTGTTTTATGTTATAAACCCCAGAAACATCTCAAATATGACTTTCTGCTATGATACACACTGTCTATAAAGGTTGTGGAATCTCCCACATTGCAAGTTCAGAACAAGATGTTGTACTTCTTGTGGATCATTAGACATTAGACTCACAGGAACCTGAACAACTCAGGCCATATTCCTATGTGCATTTAGATCTGGCTAGCCAGATGCAGCTTTGTCACGCTGGCCACGTGACCCGGAAGTGTCTCTGGACAGCGCTGGCCCCCGGCCTCTTGAGTGAGATGGGCGCACAACCCCAGAGTCTGTCAAGACTGGCCCGTACGGGCAGGGGTACCTTTACCTTTACTTTACCTTTAAGTCCCATTGAACTCAATGAAACCTTCTTCTGAGTAAATGTGCACAGGTTTGGACTATCAGTTGGTCTTTAATTTATTTGCATGGGGACCACTGGCTTGTGCCCCTCAAAATTGTGCACCAAGGGCCACAGCTCTGCTGGCACCCCCACACTACACCCCTGAGCATACCAGACCCAACTTCACATAGTCACATAATGCATGGGATAATCATAAGAACTTATTAGCAGGAGTGTCGTGATGGGACTACTTTATAAAAGGTAAAGGTAAAGGTACCCCTGCCCGTACGGGCCAGTCTTGACAGACTCTAGGGTTGTGCGCCCATCTCACTCTAGAGGCCGGGGGCCAGCGCTGTCCGGAGACACTTCCGGGTCACGTGGCCAGCGTGACATCGCTGCTCTGGCGAGCCAGAGCCGCACACAGAAACGCCGTTTACCTTCCCGCTAGTAAGCGGTCCCTATTTATCTACTTGCACCCGGGGGTGCTTTCGAACTGCTAGGTTGGCAGGCGCTGGGACCGAACAACGGGAGCGCACCCCGCAGCGGGGATTCGAACCGCCGACCTTTCGATCGGCAAGCCCTAGGCGCTGAGGCTTTTACCCACAGCGCCACCCACGCCCCTTGGACTACTTTATACAATGACCTTAATATGACTGGCTCAGTTGCATAAATCATCTGGACTCTGACTGCAACTTCTCTTAACTTATGATGCATTGTAACTGAACTGTGTTGGCTGGAGGCAATGGTGTGAATACCTCCCTTTGAGCAGGGGGGTGGACCCTTTGGTCCCACATAATTCTACAGCTCTAGGATTGCATCAAACAATCCCCCCCCCAAAGTATTTAGTTCAAGGAAAATGGTGAACCTACCTGTATGGACTCCCATCGCATCGACATTTTCCATATTGCAGACGGTGATACAGTTGTCAGCTGCATCTCTCACAACTTCATACTCAATTTCTTTCCATCCTGCCACAGATTTCTCCACAAGAATTTGATTGGTCATTGCAAATGCCTTGATTATTACAGGATGACAGATTTTAAAAAGGAAATGTTTGTTAAGTGTGTATGCTGAACTATAGGAGACTGATATTTGTACAGCAGTATTTTGCTGGTATAATAGTAGTTCCTGCCATAGTGACAATTAAAGACAAAGTAAAAAATTGTCAGTGCAAAAAGATTTGTCTCTGCTTAAAAGAGTAAAATCATCCCCTTGTGTAAATGTTATGAGAGTGATTTAATAAATATTACTTGGTTCAGTATCAGGAACACCCTGACCTCCTCCAATAAGGTCTTCAAGCAGATGCCACTGGCCATTCTGAATGGCTGATTTAAGAGAAATTTCATAAGATTATATTTGTAGACGGACATTATAAAGGACACCCTCCCCAATGTCTGCTGAGCTGTTTCATTGCAAAGGAGAAGAGGTACAACTTGAAGAGACTATTACTCCTTGATCAACTCAGCAAAGAGCTGAATTTTCTCTTGCTAATTTGGAGTGCGATGTCATAGGAAAAGTTGCTACTGTTGCTTTTGTGGCAGCATGTGTACAGCATAAATGTGTTGAAACTGATGTAGTGGATTGTTTTAATGAGAAATTAATGTGCATCTGTGTTTGTCATTTTTCCAAAACGGTAATTGTGCAATAATTTATGGCCTAAACAAGTGAACCAACTACTCTACTAAAATAATTACCAAGCATATATTAGTCATCATTTGCTATCTCATTATGATGGAGAGGAAATTTTAAGGGACACTGGGAAAGGAATAGCCAAGTGGGGAGAGGAAGACTGTGATGCATATGGTGTGTGTGGGGGGGATTTCTGTCCCTTGCATTATTGGATCCTAAATTTAGATTTTTTTTATGGAACATATGGCTATATAGCACACTGGCTTAGTAAAGAGCATAATTGCTTCCTATTAAAGTGATAATTGGCCATATGTCCACAAGAGATCCACTGATATCAGTGAAGCAAAAGCAACATATACCATCCTAAAAAGAAGATTCTGAGAACAGACGTTAAGCTGCGTCTGCTGGATTTTGTTAAGCTCAGCATTGCTCTCTGTTTTTCAGGCACAGCATTAGGAACCTGAAAGTAAATTTGGAAATTAAAATTCACTCCTTCAAGATATGGAGATAGCTACTAATGTAGATGTGTTTTAAACAAGGGGTGAAAAAATCAGGGAGGTGCGGTCTATATTGTGAGCAACCAGGCGTAAGAGCTAAATAGAGCCTCACTATTCATGGACAGGATACCTCTGGAGACCAGGTGCTGAAGACAAAGCCTCACCTTACTGCCCAGCCTCACCTTACTGCCCAGTTGCCACTTCTGTGCTTTATTCTGTCCTACTCTTGGTGCATTGCTATCTCTCAGTTCAAGGCAGCACTGAACCATGCTCCATTTTCTCCCCCCCCCCGACTTATCTTTCGAAAACAGAATAAAATTTACACTATTGTATATCTCTTTGACCCAAATTGAACTATTTCCACAAATTAAGGTCCATTTCTGACAATCTCACTTTAATCATTCACATTACCAAACTCCAAAGGAAGCGACATGAAGATGGAGCATTAAAGAGCCTCAGGAGGTTTTTTCTTCCCTCTTAGAAGAGAAAAAGCCACAGGCTGTAGAATCTTGAAACAGTGTCATCTTCATATGCTGTTGACTTGGCTAAGACTGGGTAGTTTTATTGATAAGATAGTTTGGGGGTGTTTCTTGGTGAGCTAGATGCTATGCTGTGCTTTCCTTCCTGAATCCAGAAGCAAAATATATTTGCTTTCTATGTTCATTAAGCATTTCATGCTGTTGAAACTTTACATGACCCTTTCTTCTCTTTCGCCTGCCCCTCTACAAGCTCCAGTGTCTGTGTCTGTGACGCGGTGACTAGACGGGGTCTTTTCAGTTGCAGCACTCCATCCCACCAACCCATCTTGCACCATCTGTATTTTCTTTTCAGCTCAATTAAAAAAAAATGCCCAGGGCTTTTAACCATTAAGTAGGATTTTATGCTTAAGAAAACCTTTTACAGTTCTTTGCTGTGACGCTTCATTCTACTACGACCAGCTGATCTGCTTTGTTGTTTTTTGACTACTATTTTTTATGTAAGCTGTTCTAGGAGACTTGTTCACTGAAGAACAAGATGCAAATGTCTAGAATAAATAAATTACGAGAGAGGAAAAGCAGGCAGTATTGTCAATACTGTGACAAGGAACAGAAAACACTCGGCAGCAATTATTTAGAATAGTCTGCTATTGCAGTAGTAACATAATTTTTCACCTCCCTAAATAGGGGTTAGAAGGCTCCTATTTTTTGTTTTGGAACATGCCCTGCATATTCCAGCCCAGCTGTGGCCAGATTAAAGTTCAGAGCAATGGCCTCTGGATCCGAGACCCAGATGGATGGAATAGAAGCAATGACACCACAAATATCAGCTTTTACTATTCGCTGCACTGGCAGCCAGGTTGTGTCACGGCTCAGGACCCGTAAACTTTGCACCAGCATAGTGATGAGATATTAAGGATAGTCAAGTTCCCCTCCATGGAGGATTTCTGCCATTGACACAAAGATTTTCACAGATGGAAGATGAAGGGAGAAAAGGGGCCACAATACTACAGCCATCACCTGCTGCTGAGAAGGTTTCCTTGCTCACATCCTCAGACACCAATATATTCCCCTCCCCCATATATTCCCTCATCTCAGAGGATCCAACCTTCACTGGTCCCAGAGGCAGCAGAAGATCTTACAGCCCCAGCAAATAACATATCTCAAGAACACAGTGTTATTAATCAATAGTGTTATTAATTCAGTTGAAGTTCCAGACCATCTGGATATTTTATGGTCTTGCTCTATCATTCAGGAATACTGCAAATAAATTCTAGTTAAGATTTGCAAAATCTCTGTATATTGATTGCCTGCTGATACCAAGCCCCCCCCCCAAGAAAAATCACTGGGTCCTTTACAAGACAATATGGAAATGGACAATCTCCATTTGGTGCTGAATTTGCTAATGGTGGTTAAATGGTCTATAACAGCATGCTGGGGGTAGACCAGACTGGATTAAAATGATATGTGATGTTGCATTGCTAACAACCTGTTTTTCTACAAATTACTTTAGAAAACCAGCAGATACGTTTATTCAGAGATTATCTTTGTTTATTTTATTTTAGAATAATTGCAGTGTTAAATTTCAGATATATATTCCTATTTATGGGGAGGGGCATTGTATTTTTCCTGAATAAAAAAGTTACTGTTAAAAAAACAACATCCCACAGGGTAGCCTCTTCAACCAAGAGCCTGGGGACTGAGCAGCTCTGAGGAGGTCTGGGACACCCATCTTTATGCAGGATTATTTCAGCCCTCAGTAAGCAACAGGCTAGTGCTAGAGCAATACAGTATTTCAAGTTACTGCTTTGCTGACTTGAGGCCATAATGGTTAAGTCATCTTATCTGTCGTGCCCACAGCACATTGACCAAACCAGCTGACTCTGGACTTGGCCTGAAGGTTCTACTGTCTTGCCTCCCCATCCACCAAGACCTGCACCTCTTCCTTGCTTGGATTTTCCCACCCCCAGGGAATGGCTCCCCTTGTGGGCCGCAGATCTTGACACAACTCCCACAGTAATACCTTGGTACTGAGATTCAGCAGTTGCTCCTTGTCATGACATAACCCTGATCCTAGTCCACCCAAGGCATAAGCAGAGCGTATCATGACTGGGTAGCCAATCTTTTCTGCTGCTTCCAAAGCATCATCTGTCTATAATAAAAGAAGAACAGGTAGAAAAGACCAAAACAATCATGAAGACCTGTCAGTATTGTCTACATTACAACACAATGTGACACAGACAGAATCATGGTCAGGACTGTGCTCAGTGTTCTGTGGAGCATATACTAGGTAGGTTGGCTTCCTCAAAAAAAATCCTGGGAATTACATTTTTGTTGAGGGTGATGAAAGAATCCTGTCCCAAACATACAAACACACACACACAGCTCAGTTCCCAATATTTCCTGAGGAGAGAGAATGACGGCTAAACATTTAATCTATAGTAAAGATGTGGCTTTGACTACAACCCCTCCTCACCAACCCAAGGAATCCTGCTTCTGCAGAACTCAAGGGCGAAGGCGACTGCACATCAGTTTTTCAATTCTGATATGTTCACCTGTAAATTATCACTAGCAGCAGTTGGGAAGAGCTGTAGAAATGAGAAATCACCACAAATCAAAATCAAGTTTAGACTTAAGTCTTTTTCTTTTCTTTTTAGTAATTAAGTGTTTCAGAAAAGCTCTGTATGTGCCAGTCCCCTTTTTCTGGTAACACCACAGACACAGAGGGTGACTGTACAATGAACCTGTTCCATATATTAAGGCACTGAAAAGAATTGTTTTAGCTTTCTGGTGCCAGCTGGTGTGTAAGGGGAGAAATATTTTGAGGTATGGACTGCAGAGGTGGCCAATTCTTTCAAATCCATCTGGCCAAAATTCACAGCCAAAATTTTCAACACTCATCAAAATGCACACTCTATAGACCTATTAATTATTACCATATTACTTTATGGATCCCATTGAGCTAAAAGCTATTCTGCACTAATATTCATGTAAGACAATTTTTAAAAGGAACTTGAAGTTGCTTTCTTAATCAAGTGACTCCGGTTATTGACTTACTCACTGGGCTGGTCAGCATGTAAACCAAACCATGGCTAAGCATGAGGAGGAAGCAGGCCTACTGGTGCAGGGAGAAAACAGCCGCCACTTCCTTTCTTCCCTGCTCCCTTGCAATGGCTTAGTGCAGCCAGTGGGGAAGGAGCAATGCGACTGCCATCTTCTAACTGTGACCCAGTGCTTCTTCATGCTTAGCTATGGTCTAGTTTGGCTTAGCAATAGATGCAAACAAGGTCACCATCTCAGTGTATCACTCTAAGAAACAAGCACTGATCTTTTGCATCTCAGCCCCTCTGCATTGCATACCTTCTGAGGCTCCACCTCTGTTGGAAATTCTGTGCTTACTCACTTGAGCTATTTCCTGTGGAAATAGGATATTTGTCCTGGTACCTCTGCCCATGCACCTTCTCTGCTTGCAACACAACACATTCAGACTTGTGCAAACCAGCCTTCACTAACTTGGAGTCCTCCAAAGGTATTAGACTACAAGTCTCATCGCCCCTAGCCAGCTGGTGAAGGTTGGTGTAGACTAAATCTGTAAATGGGGTTGTGGGCTGGGTGACCCTATCTTTTGGCAAAGAGGACAGATATGACTGATACCTTCAAAGTTTCTACAATTATGTTGAGGAAGGGGTCTTTTCAGACTCACAATAAATGTGCAAAGGCTGGGATGCAGATGCAAAGACTGTGTGAAGCAAGAGAGAGACAAAATGAATGGCAGAGAGGAAGGGAAGGCTCTGATGTTTCTCTAGGGAAAAGGGGGCATGTGTTAATATAGCATAGACCTGCCTGTCAATGGGTTGTTCTATATTCCCTTCCTTGAAGCTCTGTCCCTACTGCTGATTTCTCCTGCCTGTCTCACATGCATTTGTGGAAACCCTGAACAGGTAGCGCTAGGCTGAAGTTAGGACAACAACCTCCTCCAAATATATCCATCTCTCTGTTTCAACTGTTTCAAGATGCAACCAAATATATTTGAACTCAGCTGATGTACCGATTCTACAGCAAAGCTGGGCGCAATCTTCTCATTGATTTCATTCAGTTTGTCCAAAAACATCTGCCTGTCCTCTGTGGCCATGATAGATTCAACTGAAGTTCCAAGGACCTTCACACCGTATTCCTGCAGAATGCCACGTTTGAACAGCTCCACTCCTGCACAGAGAATGAATGGCATGGTCAGTATTATACAACTGCTCTCTAGGAAGATTTCTGTCAATCAGCTGTCTGCACCACTCAGTCAGTTCCAACCCAAAAGAGTAACTTTGACAGAAAGGACCTTCACATGTCTCTCCGGGCAGAAAAACCATTTGTCTGACATTTGAATATTAGGAGGACTGCCAGTTTTTCAACCCCTGCTGGGCAAGTTTCTACTCTCTCTGATGTAATGCAGGCGATCCAGGAGCCTGCTTGAAGAACAGCACTGCCATGTGTAGCAGCCTATCAAAATCATACACCTGTTTTGAGTATGCTCAGAGCTGTTTCCTTGAAGGCCAAAACTCCTCACAGCTTTTAGCATGTTCTGCTGCTATTATTTCTTGTTTGCTTTTGTGGGACTTTGTCAGTGAATTTCTAAAATGAAAAATGTGGGTTATATCTGGATCTCCTATTGACTGACACCATCCTTCCCCAAATCTAGAAGATATTCTCCCTCATTTCAAACCAAAGAGGCTGATTATGATTTTTCTGGTGTAATGTACTCTGCACTGCAGGGGGTTGGACTAGATGGCCCTTGGGTTGCTTCCAACTCTATGATTCTATGATTCTGATGCAAAAAGTGTGACAAAGTTCAAGATGCAACATTTGAAAGCGAGGAATTGACCAATAAGATTACAATCTGCTGTTACAATGACTCAATATCTCAGTATTGTGTATTAGCTCTAGTCACAATTGTCTGTAAGTTGTTGGTTCAAAGAGCTAAAAGTGGTAAAGCCACTATCCTTCTTAATGTGGCTAAAATCATTGCCTCTAAAAAGCCTCCTGGTCTGAATTTACCTCATCAGCAGGCATGTATGTGTGCAGGATAGAGAGACATCTGTGTTCTCTCATTATGTACATATCTGACTGTGTAGCCTGGAGGAGTTATCATAGCATGGTACTGTTAAGCAAGCAAATGTGTCTCTCTCTCTCACTCACACACACACACACACAATGACAGCTGCAGCTTGAAACTTGGTAAATACCTTGGCTTTTCAATTTACCTCATGAAACATTCTGCAAATCTTGAAACCATGCATATTCTTACATTAAAAAAACCCAAATAGAAGATAGGACCATTGTTCATTTGCTATAATAATTGTACTTATTTATATAAAAGATTACTACATTTCACTTAGTTTACAGCATGCTAAGTTCACGAGGATAGCTTTCAATGGTAAGAAGAGAGAAATGCATCCCCACAACAAACTTACCACAGTTGAGAGCGGTCTGCCCACCCATACCAAGAATTAAGCCATCTGGCCGTTCTGCTTTGATGACCTCTGTAACAAACTGTGGGGTGATTGGGAGAAAGTAAACTGTATCAGCTTGCTTTAGGCCAACCTCATTGGTCTGAACTGAGGCAATATTGGGGTTCATCAGGACCGTTTTTACATTTTCTTCCTAGAAAAAATTTTTAAAACACAGTAACTATTCATTCAAGAGCTACATTCACATCTCACAGGAACAACCTAGTGCCGGTAATTTTTTTAACTATTGCAGACCAGAAGTATGTGTAGATTTGTGAGCACAACACCATGCACTGGGAGGAACAGCTTACAAGGTCAATGCTGTGGACAAATCAACTCAGCCACCATCCATGGGCACAAACATTCTGGCTCTCCAGGCAGGGATGAAGTGTTTCAAGTTGCACCTCCGGTGGAAGAGCGATTCTGGCATTGATTAGATTAGATTGATTAGGATGGGCGTCTTTCAACTGGATGGTGTGCACCTATCCAACATGGGCAAAACCTTGCTTGGTGACCTATGCTCTGGCCTTAGTTTGGTTGTAGCAGTAGGTGGAGTTGCTGGGATTTGGGCTGCTTCTCTTGTGACAGAAAGGGCATTGGGAAGGATCAAAGCAGAAGGGAGGCAAAAGGGCTCTAGGGGAGGATACGGGCAAGGCACACCCCTAGCTCAGGTGTGGCCCAGCCTTGCCTAAAGCCCTCTCCCAGTTGCCCAGTGGGATCCCGGATGCAGGGATCCAACACTAGCCAACTCTCAATGGTGCCTGCCATCAAACAGAATTCCATTCCAACAGCAAGGTCGGAGTGGAATGATCTGATTCTTGCCCGACTATTGTCATACCAATCCTGCATACCTGCTGTATAAGCAAATAAATTTGTGGCCTGTTATCGCCCAGGACTGTGGTCTAATGTGCGTTATTCCAGCTGCAAATCTGCAACCACCACACGAGTTCTGCAAGCAGGACACCAGCACACGCTACCACTCTATGGGAGTGTTTTAAATGCATGTGCTACTTCAATATATTTCTGCTTTCCATTCTTCCCATGGCTGTCCTTGTGAATTAACACTTGCTCGCATATGTTGCCTATTTACGTTTGGCCTCGTGTTAATCATTCATGGTGTCGAGCTGCCTAATAAACAGCAGCTTAAGGCTAGTCTTGCATCAACACAATGGAAGGCGAATAATGATGTGAACACTTAGGCACGTCTTGCAGTGCTACACTCGCACAAACTGCCTTGGCTTCACATGCTGTTGTAAATCACGTTGCCAGAGGCAAGGTCACCAAGAGCAAGTGTCGCTTCTGGAATGGCTGATTAGCAGCAAGATCAAGACGGCTGGCTGCTGGTGAGCCCAGGAAGGTCAAGCTAGCAAGATTTACTGGGAAATGTAACTTTTCTTAAATGTGAAAGCAGAGGGCAAGCGAAGCAGAGAACAGGAGAGTGTCAGTTTGAGAAGAAATGCTTTTCTTTAGAAATCAAGATGATCTTTGTATAGGGAAGGTGCCTCCAATTCATTTCTCTGATAATTTGATTTTTCCAAGCAGTATCACAAGCCAGCAGAGCTTCCTCACAGGCTGACTGCAGTCTACATCCAGGCTGCAGAAAAGCACGATGAATCTGTTTGACAACTCCAGGGGAATGGATGGTCTCCTTTCTGGGACAGCCAAACAGCAGCGTGGTCTTAAATGTTAAAGAATTTTGCTTGGAGAATTCAGTGTTTTACAGAAACAAACCTTAAGTGTCATTTATTTCAATGGAAGTGAATTAAAACATGTGAAATCAATGGGACATAAAAACTTTGGCTGGGAAATGTCATAAAAACTTTGGCTGGGAAAAGTCAATTCATCTTTTCTCAGGACAGTTATGCCTTGATTTTCATGATTAGGAACCATGTAAATGCTCTGTCTCTCTAAGAATGAATGAATGAATGAATGAATGAATGAATACATTTTGTTCTCTTACCTCATAAGGTTCTATTGCTATTTTAACCTCCATGTTGCAAAAGAAAACTTAAGAAACAGCTGTAACATGTGAGTTATTGGACAAGATTTCTTAGGCTACAATCCTATGCTCACTTACCTGGGACAGGGAGTAAATCCATTTAACCCAATGGAGCTTACTTCTGAGTAGACATGTATAGGAGTGCATTGGAAGCCCCCCCACCCACCCAGTTCAATTTACTATAGAAACCCTATATGTATGTCAGCTACAGACATATGTCCAGACAAAGTGTTTTGTGAATAATTTAAGGCCTCTTTCAAAGCCTCTTACTGCCTCAGAAATGTTCCCATTTACACTTTTTGCAAAAAAACCAAAAACAATGTCAAGTCACCTGCGTGACTAGCAGTATATTGGGAGGATATACATAAACCCAGGATGCCTCAATTATTTTAACACATATGATGTGTTGTGATCTGGTTCACACAAGTACCAGTGATCTGTCATTTTAAACCGATCTTGGTCTCCCCACCAGGGAACAGACAGAACTTGATACCAAGCTATACATGACAAATAATGAATGCTTTTTCTACAATAAATCAGCAAGGCTGACATTTCTTTTGCACAACCATTTATGTGAACTTATTTCATTGCGCACATATTAATAACAGAATTTGATCACAACCTGTTCACAGGAATGATAAACAGAGTTTTTATGCTCACTGAATAATGCAGCCAGTTCTGCCTATATTTCCATATGCTATCAAAAATGTAAACAAGGCAGAGCAAATAATTACATGACTACTACATGAAGGAGCAAGGATGGATGTGGAGCACGTTAAGCAAGGTGTGGGGAAACTGTGTCCCTCCAAATGTTGTTGGACTACAGCTCCCATAGTCCTTGGGCACTGGCCATACTGGCTGGGGCTGATGGGATTTGGAGTCCAGCCACATCTGGAGGGACACAGGTCCCCCACCCTTGTAAGAAACACTTTACTTTGCCTCCCACATTCTCACCTTCATGGCCTTGACAGCCTGTGATCCAGAATAATCAAATTCTCCTGCTTGACCGATACACAAACCGCCAGATCCCAGGATTAGAACTTTGGAAACCTGAAGACAAGCAATAGGTCAGTAGAGCTATATCAGCACATGCGCTGTTGGCCCCCATCTCACAAGAAAGCTGGGTCCTCACCTGTTCTTTCTTCCAAGATGTTTTCCAAGACAACAAAGGGTCTACTGTTCTCCTACTACAGGGGTTGGGAACCTTTGGTCGCAAGTGAGGGACAATGGCAGAGTACTCCCTCACCCCCAGCTCCTCCCTTGCATTACGGCTGCTGTACTACAGCCCTCCTTGACTTGGGGGCTGAACTTCTGCATTTGTGAGGCTGCTCCATGGAGAAGTTCTAAATCAAGGATCCTAAATCATGCAGGGAACCTCAGTCTGCACAAGCATAAAGGCTTCCTGCAGCAGAAGGCATTCCTCCAACATGGTGATGGGATGGAAATGAGGGGTGGGGCTCATGTGCTCATCCCCAGCGTCTTATCATGGATAGGATTAAAAAGGCAAAGGACCCCTGACAGTTAAGTCCAGTCACAAATGACTCTGCGGTTGCGACGCTCATCTTACTTTACTGGCCAAGGGAGCCGACGTTTGTCCACAGACAGTTTTTCCGGATCATGTGGCCAGCATGACTAACCCGCTTCTGGCGAACCAAAGAAGTGCACGGAAACGCCATTTACCTTCCCGCCAGAGTGGTACCTATTGATGTACTTGCACTGGCATGCTTTCGAACTGCTAGGTTGGCAGGTGCAGGGACCGAGCAATGGGAGCTCACCCCGTCGCGGGGATTCGAACCGCCAACCTTCCGATCGGCAAGCCCTAGGCTCAGTGGTTTATAGTGCCACCCGCATCATGGATGGGATTAAAAACCTCAAATAAGATTTTTGCCAGACATCTTGAGGATTTCTTTAATGGGCTACTCTCTACCCAGGGGCAAAACCTAGTTCCGGAGCCCCATCCATGTCTCTGCATGAGTTGTTCCTGAAGCATATCTAGGGGAAAGTACCTCTTTTTTTCCTTTGGCACTGCATCTCAACTTCCATGCATATGAGTTTAGAATATGCTAACGGTTATTGATACACATTACACATGATCAGGATCCGCACCCCACCTGCTTCATCACCCCATGTTCGTTTTCCTGCTTTTAAATCTGTTGCTTGGTTTTAAGCGCCATTGGTTGGTTTGTTAGCTGGCTCTGGGGTTTTAGGTTGTATATCTTATTTTGTACTGATCCATTTTCAATGCCAGCTGCCTTGTGTACTTTTACAGAAAGCCAGGATATAAATTTGCTAAGACATCAATGTCATCATATTCATGTTCCTCCTGAAATAAATGTATTGGTTCCTGTTTGCTTATCTTCCTGCATCATACTGATGCTGAGCTAAATATTTTCAAGTTTTGATTTCTACCTCAAAAGTAGAAATTGCAGGGGATCAAAATCCACCCTTAACACACACACACAATTCTGTCTTTCCCCAATATGTTTCCCTTCAGCTGTTGCTTTGGCAACCATTTCCTGTATCCCTTTCATTCATCCATGAGAAATCCAAGCCAATGACACTTCCTATACATGTCTTATGGGCAATCCTGGCTAACAGGGTCTATTTACGAATCCAAATCCAACACATTCTCAGCCCTTTCTCTGGAAAAACTAAAGAACAGCTTCATGGAAACTGTCACACCTCCTTTCTGTTCAAAACTACAATATCCTGTCCTTTGTATAAAAGCAAAAATTCAAATATTTAGAACAAAGGATTCTAACACAGCAACTCAATATAAGACTGAACCAGTCCTATATTGCACACACTGGTTTGTGCAATGAGTTGACTCTGAAGTTGTCTTTGCATTAAATTCAGCTTTCCGAAGGAAGGAATAACTTTGCCACAAAAAGGAGGAGCTTTATAGAAAATCCAGCAATGCAATACATATTAGGAATTTTCAATAACCTTTGAGACTCTCATGCTGTTTATATGAATGCCCAATTGCTGTTACTGCAAAATAAATGCAGAGACATTTGTAATGAAAATTAGCATTCTGACCAGTATGAGTTTTACATTTGCATTTCACATTGATTCAAACAAAAATTCCTGGAAATGCCTGGAGACTGCCCTTTCGTGTATAGGGCAGAATATGAGCCTGGAATCAACAGAAAGAGAGGTAAGACCAGGGACCAGTATTCCCAGGTCTAAGTAGCCCTAGGCCCAAGGTGCAGGAGAATTGAATGGCTTGACAGCCCACTATATTTATCCCAGGAAGCAGAACCACTTGAGAGAAGGAAGTTCGGTGTCATAAAAGTTGTGAGCAATAAGTTTTTTTGTTAGTTTTTTTGTTATACAAGTTAACAGTCTTAGAGTTTTAAATAAACTGAAATGCAATTCTATTTCAGCTTTATTTGGTAGCAAGCTAGAATGACTGTGCAAAATGTGCAACTCATTTGTTTATTGCCACACTAACTTACAGGCAAGTGTGCTTCAATATGGCTGATCATAGTTCTTGTGTTGTATTATTTGTTCTGCGCCCAGATGCTTTGTGGGAGGATATAGAGTCATATGGGGGGAGTGTAATCTAAAAATGGAACCAGCCAAGTTTTATTTACAGCTAACAGCATATAAGGACCCACAACATTCAGCTTCCCAAGAATATGCCAGCAGTGGGCTTTGGATTCAAACCACTCCTCCTCCACAGGCTCACTGGTTATTCGGGGCAAGTCACTCCATCTCTGCCTCACTTCCTCATCTATGTCCAAAAATTCTGCACTTGCAAGGCACACAGCTCAAATTCCTATGTATCAACAATTATTTCAAAGCAAAATGAGAGTTAATATAACTATAATAAGTAACAAAATCAGGACATTTTTCACAGGATACTTTTGGTTGTGCAAATCTCTATGTTCTGGACAGCAAGTCTGCCCACCTTTTTCAATAATGGTACCAGTCACTGTATGACTGATGGCTAAACACAAAACACATTAATAAACTGACCTCCACTCTCGAAGTTGCAGCTGTGGCCTTGGGCAGCACTGAAGCGATACTGGTACCTTTTCCCTTCTTGATCAGTGAAATAAATGAATCAAATAAGAACTAGGGAAAGTAAACAAAATGCATATCAGCATTCAAAAGAAGACCACATTTATATTATAAAAAGACAGAAAGAACAAGGGAAAACCATGTTTGTAATGTAGCTCTATGGCTATCAATGTTACCACGCTGAGTCCATCTACCACATATTTCTCAAGTTGTAAAAGGGTATTGAACATGCTCCTGTACACAAGCAGGGTCTTCAATCATTTTCACTACAAAGCCACTTGACCCAGTCTACTCTTACTAACCTTTAACCGAAATAATTGATACAAAATCAGCTCATCACATAAAGCCGTAAATACTGCGTTTTGCATAAAATCTGTATTTTTTGGAAGTTAGCATAAGTTCTACAGAATTACTATCATAAGCACAGGATTTGAAGGGTTTTAGTGCAACAAGCTAACATGATTACCCTCTCTGGAATTTCCCTGTTTAGTATCATTAGAACTCTCTCTAATTAGGTTGTGAGTCTAATTCACTTAATTAATAATTAACCTAATTAATAGATGCGCTCATTGTATTGTGTCCCAAACCAACCAAGCACGCAAGTGCTTAAGAAGTTTAAGGCATGCATCTAATCCAATCTGCAGGAAAATCTTAGCATGGATCAACAAGGTCTTTACGAGAGAAGCTGCTGTATATATCACTTCTGTTCAAACTGGATTACGCTTGTGTGTTCCAATGGACAGTACCTCAGGGTTTTGTTGAGAGACCTGGATTTAAACACAGTCTGCAATTCCATTAAACAATCTTCAACGAGTCACTCTTGCTCTGTTTCAGTTCCCTAGCCTATTAAATTGGGAATAATAGTGCTCCATCTTCTGGTCTATGTTTAGTTAACCAAAAATCCCCAAATAAATAATGATTAAAATGCACCCCCTTAAGCATTTTTTGTTGCTGTTTATCTCCAATGAATGCTAAATATGGGCAGGCATGTCCTCTTTTTCCTGGCTTCACATCCTTATGCTGTTTAATCACAATCTCCCACCTACTCAACCTATTGCTGGAGGGATTGTCATGGGAGATCACAGACAGGGGATTAAGCCTCATTTTCAGACGTGAGAACAAGGAAGTGTGCATATGAATCCATTTAAATAGCTCTACAACTTCAATAATGCGAAAGTATTCAAAATGTATTTGAAATATAATAGGTCTTGTTTTAAAATAAAGGGAAGGAAAGGAAAGGAAAGGAAAAAACCTATCTGCCTTTCAGTGACATAAACTGCTTTCATTTACATAAATCATGGACAGTGGTACCTCGGGTTACATACGCTTCAGGTTACAGACTCCGCTAACCCAGAAATAGTGCTTCAGGTTAAGAACTTTGCTTCAGGATAAGAACAGAAATGGTGCTCCAGCGGCGCAGCAGCAGCAGGAGGCCCCATTAGCTAAAGTGGTGCTTCAGGTTAAGAACAGTTTCAGGTTAAGAACGGACCTCTGGAATGAATTAAGTATTTAACCTGAGGTATCACTGTGTATGAGGTTTGGGCCCCAATCCTACCTATGCAAATTGTGCTGCTTAGTTTAAAACAATATATCACACTTAAATCAAAGCACAGCAAGGCCTGAGCATATAATTCAGTGAGATCTACTGCTTTCAAGGACTGCTTGTGGGTTTCCTTGAAGCATCTAACATCTGGCTGGGCACTGCTGAAAGAAAGGTGTTTAATCTGATCAGGATGGGGAACCTGAGGCCTTGGATATGGCCCTCCCAAGCCTTTCTATATGGCCCTCAGGACTCTCCCCAAGTCACACCCTCTCCTTTGGCCATATCCTGTCTCAATCACGCCCCTCACAGGTGCCTGGCTGGAATGTCTCCTTGAACAGTAATAATGTTTCTTGCACATGGGGAAGAGGATGTAAAAAAACCCACTGTTTTTTTGCACGACTGGAAGGTAGCCTAAAGGTAAAGGTAAAGGGACCCCTGACCTTTAGGTCCAGTCACGAACGACTCTGGGTTTGCAGCGGTCATCTCGCTTTACTGGCCGAGGGAGCCGGCGTACAGCTTCCGGGTCATGTGGCCAGCATGACTAAGCCGCTTCTGGCGAACCAGAGCAACACATGGAAACACTGTTTACCTTCCTGCCGGAGCGGTACCTATTTATCTATTTGCACTTTGACGTGCTTTCAAACTGCCAGGTTGGCAGGAGCAGGGACCAAGCAACAGGAGCTCACCCCATCGTGGGGATTCGAACCGCCGACCTTCTGATCAGCAAGTCCTAGGCTCTGCGGTTTAACCCACAGCACCACCCGCATCCCAGGAAGGTAGCCTATTGTGGGTCAAATCCATTGTGCCACCCCATTTTCCCCTCTGGCCAAGTTTTCCCGTGAAGACATGGTGAAAAATGTTCCTCTGCTCTTATGATCTTCCCTACATGGTATGGGCAAGTCACATTGCTCAAAAATAAATACATGTTTAAACCAATAGGTCTTGCAGAGCTCCCGGAAGAAAAGAAAAAGAAAAAGGAAGAATGCTACACAAAATTTCTTTTGGTTTTAACAAGCTGCTGCGCTGTGTGGGACACCTTTGAACTGGCACCAAGATTGGACTGCTCTCTTATGGTTGGCAGTACCAACAGCATACAGGGGTCCCGTGGCCTTAATTCGTGGCATGGCCAAATGTACAGAAGACAGGATAATGCCTGGTCTCAATGGGAAACAATTGGCAGAATATTTCTGTAGCGTTCCAAGTCTTGGCCAGTCTCGCACTCCACATGCTTTCCTCCAACAAGTCCTAAATCTAAGCACCTTTTGTCAGATTCATCCCTTCACAGTACCTCTGTGTCTGTTGGTCCAGGATTGGCTTCTGGGTAAAACTGCGCTGTGAATATCGGCTTGGTCTCATGCATAATTCCCTGCATGGGTTTTTCAAAAAAAGGTAAAAAGGGTTACCTTAATTTCCCTTCTGTAAACAGGAGAGTTATCAAAATGCTACTGTTGACAAACCCTGCAGTC
This sequence comes from Podarcis raffonei, assembly GCF_027172205.1. Lineage (NCBI taxonomy): Eukaryota > Metazoa > Chordata > Lepidosauria > Squamata > Lacertidae > Podarcis > Podarcis raffonei. Next base: position 138,121,649 of record NC_070602.1, read on the forward strand.
AGGTTTAAAGGCCCAGGACGACTTAGCAACAACAGCTGAAATTCATTACACTCCAGGTCTTCAAACGATGTTTTATCCACTAAACTGCTGAGCAGCTCACAATAGCATCTCTGTAATGCACTGACTAGTGCACATGCTTTGACATAGTGCTTGTTGAATTCCAAGCACCTTTTTTAAAAAAGAAAGAAAGAAAAAAGCAGCATGCTATCCCTCTCCAACTGCCTCCCTAATATTTCCACATAGGTTGTTTCATCGCCATCTCAAATTCATTGTGTCCAAAACTAAACTACCTCCCAAGCCTTCCTCCCCTCAAGTACTCTCTTTAGTGACAGACGCCTTCTTCCTGCTTGAACAGACATTAAACTTTGCCTTTATCTTTGACTCCTGTTGCTCCTTTGTCCCCCACATTCAGTTCAATGCTCAGCAGTGACACATCTCCCGTTATAACACTGCAGAGACATGGCATTTCCCTTCTTTCCATTGGGTAAAAGAAAAAGAGAAAAAAAGAAAATATTTTTCAAGCCCCAGCCATCTCTTGCCTTAACTAGACTTCCTTGTCTTCTGCTGTCTCACCTTGATCTCCTCTCATGCCAATCCAGCACTTCTAGCCTGTCAAAATCACTCTGTGGTTGCTCCGATTATGTAACCCCTACCCAAATCTCCACACTGGCATCCTATCCACTCCCATTCACTGAATTGGCCCCCTTGTCCCACCCTCGAGCTTTGCTCCTCCAACACCCGCCACCCTCAGCTGCTCGAAGGTCTCCTGGTCCTCAGACAATTCCCTCTTTGCTTCATGTGTGCTTTGCAACAGCCTCCCAGAACTCCTGTGTGATGCCACCTCTCTTATTTGGTCCAAACCCCTCCTCGAAACCCTCTTCTCTGTGAAGCATTTGGCACATCTGCCTAACCTCATGCCCTACTGCAACACAGGCAGTAACCAAAGCTAAGTACATGTCACTGCATATTGCTTCCCCGTCTGCCTTGCCTTGCCCATTCTGGAAGGGATCGCACTATCTCTAAAAGGAATGGGTGTGTAGCGGGGGTGGGGGGCTCCTAGATCCACTACTGTTGTTGGAGGCAGAGGTGGTCTCCACAGTCCAGAATGCTTGCTGCCAGTCTTAGAACAGCGAGAGTCTGGCCATTGTGCAGGGTTGCCATGGGGAACGTTACAGGAACCTCAACTGGTGCAAAAATATAGTGGCGCAAACTGCATGGGATCCATCACCCCTGTGTTTAAAGGACTTCACTGGTAGCCTGTTTGCTACCAAGCCAGACTCAAGGCCTGTACTTAAAGGTATGCTGGGGGTGATGGAATGGTGGTTCCACAGCATCCAGAAATTTGGTATGCAGGTACACAAAAAAGGGTAGTCTCAGTACAAGTGCCTCCATTAAGGAATTTTCTGTGAAATAAGGGCAATGCCAACCTTTTCTCTTTTTTAGTTATTTAAAAAGTTCACTTCTCGATTTTATCAAGCCAGTGATGCTCCTGTCTATTTCTGTCTGCAGATGTCTGATCCTGATCAGTCCAAGGATGCTCTCAACATGAGATTGTTTGTACTGCTGACATCATCGAGGGAGGGCATAAACTCATGCAGCTATGAAAGTTTCTCTTGGGTCTATCAGAAGATATCTCCACAAGAAACTGCCCCTGTCACATCTGCTGCACACCACATGCACTGCAAGGCAGATAATATTGGAACACTGTGTAGATGACCAAGGGATAATGATGTGAACGTTACAATGTTGAATCTGCCTTGACAGATGATTGGGGAACATCATGAAGTATCATCCTCTGGTGAGCAGCGAGGGTGCTATACTACCCAATCTGGGCCCTGCCGATATAGAATGCTATGCCTACTTCTCCCACTACTAAAAATAATCTCAATCTTTGCTAATATAAGTTTTTTTCTTTACTTCTATTCTCTTCCATACAAAGGACCCCTGAGTTCCAATTAGTGCTGGAAGCAAACCTGAATAACTGCTAGCTTTTATATTTTCAAGAGGAGAAGAGTCATTTCTTCTTTGTTTCATTGTGCCTTGGCTTCAATTTCTCTTTCCACGAGGAACAGTCATACCTAATTAGGGTCTGCAGACTTCTCCATTCAATCTACCAGTCTGGGTTTCCATCACCTCCAGTCATATTTCCTGTTTTTCTGAACATCCAGCCTGAACTCAAAACCTTGGACACTACTGTGTGATTTCTGGCTCGCTCTATTAAAGGAATCTTCCTGCTATCCCTGAATGGAATAAATCCAGTATATTATCCAGTAATTAACCAAAAAGAAACTATTCATCGAGGAGCAAAAACACACACCAGGAGATTGGCATTCTAGGTAAATCAGAGGCAAGCATCTTCTTGGGTGCACCTGAGCAGAATACAGCTCATCTTCCCTGTCTCATGAAATTCTTCAAAGATACCCAGAGAGAGGGAGCTTTACCTCATTTGTTTGATCATTCGCATTCACAAATAGAGGCTTCCAGCCAGGAGGGAGGGAGTTGCTGTCAATCGCGTAGCCATGATTCTGAGCAGTAATGAAAGCCTGTCCATTCATCATGTTCACAACTGGTTGATTCTGTCCTCTAAAGGGACACACACAAAGAGAGAGAAGTGGGGAAGGAATAGTTTGGGGAGGGGAGGGTGTGCGTGTGAAGGACAGGAGAAGAAGGCCACAATTAATAACATGCAGGGGCAAGCAGAAAGGAACACACTGTAGCACCCATTACCATTATCCATTAGGAGGATAACAACTCTGCTTTCTGCCATATTTATTTATTTGCATTTATTATTTACCCATAAATGCCTAATCCTCTATTGGGGAAAAATAATAATAATAATAATAATAATAATACCACCAAACAGAAACGCACAAAAGGAGCTACAATAATCCCACAGAGGTTTTGAAAAAGGGCTCAGAAACAATCAGTGGAGAGATTTAACTAATAATCTGCATCAGCTTTAAACTGGAATAGCCAAAGTCAATGCCATGGAGCTGGCCTCCTGACACTGGCATCACTGCTGCTGATGGGGACAGGGCAGAGGGCAAGGCAGCTATGAGTTCCGGGCTGCAGAGGGGCACTGGCAAAGCCCAGCAATGCACTTGTGCAAGCCCCACTGGTGTTGGGGAGGGGGCAGCCTTGCAGCATCACCCCAGCCACTCCTAGCTTTAAGATATAGATCTATAGATAGTAACATTACAAAGCCTGGATGCCATATTTGGGCAGTTTACAACCCAAACTGATTGGTGTGGGGTGAAGGCAGGATAAATACGTATCTTGAATATGCTGTTGTCGCAGGTGTAGATTTGTCACCATACCTGTTGGCCATGGGCATTTTGTAGGATGAAGCCCCAGCTGCCAGACCAGTGATTAGATTCCCCAAACTGATTCCAAACAAAGGTTCCTGACGATCACTCTGTAGAACCTGGATGGGAAAGACTTATATCAACATAAGAAGAGCCTGCTGGATCAGGCCAATGGCCCATTGAGTCCAGCATCCTGTTTTCCCAGTGGCCAACCGGATTCCTGTGGGAACTCTGCAAGCAGGATCTGAGCAGAAGACCCCTCTCCCATCCTGATATTCAGAAGCAGTACTGCCTCCATAGTCATCATGGCCAGTAGCCACCGATAATCATTATTCAGCCTCATTGGGTACCCATGAGTTCGAGTGTCTTTCCACTTTCTCAAAGCCAAGTATAATTTCGTAAACTTCTATCATGTCACCATAGACAATCTACTTTTCCATCTCACAGTTTCTCACATTAAAGGCAAAGGAGTTTCTGGAAGTAGCACAGCAAGTCAAGTTAAAACAGCCCCCCCTTTTTTTTCCTAACAAGGTAAAATGTTGGAGAGCTGAGGTTTAAGGAATGCACACATCCCAAGGTTGTGAGCTGCCACTGTGCAACATGGGAAACAGTGCTTTGAGCAAAATATCAATTGTAGTGCATGTTCTCTACCTTCCTGACATTCTCAATTAGTTCTTGGGCTTGGGTTGGATCGCCAGGACCGCCAGAAAGCACAAGCCCATCATACTCCAGCCTGGTGAAATCATGATTCCAAGGAACCAGATGCACCTCGGCACCTCTCTGGGAAGGAAACAAAAGGGAAAGTATGAAAAAGTTTACTATAGAATGACATGTAACTCCGTGATGCTGAACAGTACAGCCTAACATGATACAGTAGAGTCTGAATATGAAAAAGCCAACTTGAAAAGGATTTGACCTATCAATCACAATGGAGCTCACTGTCCTCCTTCTCTCAACCTGGCATTTGCTCTCCCTCACTCCCACTCTGACATTTTCTTTATATGGCATACTTTGACGCTTTAGTTTCAGTTTCAGCCAACACTATTCTGTAGTTTTGTTTTTGGGGTATCTGAATCCCTGAATCCCTATGAGGCTTCCTATCTCACTTTGCCTTGGAGAAGCCTAGAATCCCCCTGAAGCACCTGCAGATCCACTGCACACTCCTAATCCAGGTCCCCTGGCTTTCTCAGTTTGGCCTACATGGACAGAACGAATGGGCGCACTTCGCACATGTTCAGAGGTTTCCCCAGTTTGAAAAACAAATCTATCAGACCCAATGAGAAACTAGAATGGACATGACAGTCCATCTTTAGCCTCACACATGCTAAAGATGTGTACAGAGTACAGAACTTGAAACTGCCAGAATATCTGTGAAAACTCAAGCAATTAAACAATTGTCCAGTTTGTTGGTCATGAGCAAATCAAAATTATAAAACCAGTTCCATAGAAGAGAAAGCCATTTTAAAAATGTATGATTTACCTTCACAAGCAAACGAATAGCATTGTGCTTTAATCCGCAATCCACAGCCACAATTTTGATTGGATTACCTTTTCCATATACTTTGACTTCCTGTTGATACATTTAGAAAAAAAGACATTGTTATTGGCAACTTATTTGTTATATGCATATCCTACTTTTCTTCCATTATGGAATGTAAGCAGCTGATAGAGTCTCACGTGGTCTCTGATAGAGGCACTAACCAGAACTAGGCTAGAACTAGACGCACTGTAAGTTTGCTGCGTCATGTTTCTACTGGCTATGTCGTGGGGCTTAGTTAATTCTACAGACTTATTCCTCTGCAGTTAGTTAAAAAGCAAGGAACTCTATTAAGCCCTGAAAAAAGCTTAATCCCATTTAGAATGCTTAATCAAATATTGAAAGATGAGGTATAAATCTAAAATGCATACGTTTTTGTATGCATATAATACAGGCATCCATAAGAACCATTTTGGATTTTATAAATATTTTATTATTTTTTCAAGAAAAATATAAACATGAACATAAACATTATCAACACAATTGGTTTTCCCCTTCCCACGCCACCCCCAAAACAAAAGACTAAGGTGTCAAATTTTCTCATAAGTCTATGTCCAGAGTTGGTGGGTGCCAATCCTCAGTGTGTTCATTTGAATATTTTATTAAAGAGTTAATTTTTAAAAAAAATTAAAAATGAATATTTTATAAAGGGGTGTCATATTTCAACAAAACCATCCATACTGGATACATCATTCAGGGCTTGTACTCTTTTAGTTAGTTTCTCAGATAAAGCAATTATCTTCTGTTTCCATTGCATGATCAAGTCCTTCCCAGCTCTCTGCTATAAGTAATCATGCTGCTCTGCTACCAACATTAAAGTGATAACTTCCTTGTGTAGTAATTAGAGTATTTTTAAAGATTGTTAATAAACCTAGACATGGGCTACATTGTACATCCTGGTTCGTGTTTTTGTTTATTTCTGTAAATACTCTTTCCCAAAATACTTGCATTAATTCACATGCCCACCAGATATAAAGTTGTACCAGTTACCTTGCAGCCTTTCCAGCTATATTGGTTTATCAATATAGCTGAGTCTTACAGGTGTTAGATGATATCTATGTATAAATATTTTTATCTGATGTGGGTTGTGGATGGGGATGGGGGGGGCTGTCCATAGATTGTTCCAATCTGCTTCTTCGATTTCTAAGCATAGGTCCTTTTCTCAATTTTGTTTAATAGCCAAGCATTGTCCATTGTTCAGCCATGTTCAGAATCAGTTTTTCAAATTGTGTCAATGGTCTAATTGCTTGAGATATAAACACTGAATCTGAGATAGAATGTATCACCTGATAGAATTAACAGCCAATTCACCCTGCATCTCCCCATTCTTCCCATGATTTGCCCTGCTGTGGGTGAAATATCAATTTCATAAAAGTGAATCTATCTGTACAATACTTTTTCCTTCCATTTGGCAAATGGGTTTGTTATCATTTCTGAGATCGTTTTGTTATGAATCAAAACTGGGATGCCTGGTATTCTGTGTTGCAGAGGTTTATCAAATTCCAATTCTATCCAGATCTTTTTTACATTGTTTATCATGCTAACGACATTTTCTATATGGGCTGCATCATGGTATCTTTGCAAATGTGGTAGGCTCATTTCTCCCTCTCTGGGAATGTTGATACAATACAGTCAGTTGAAGTTTAAGTCTCTTGCCTTGGTGAATGAAATTTTTTGAAATTTCTTGGGGGTCTTTGCTGAACTACATACAGGCAGAATTTGGAACAAAATTTTGGCAATATCCTCATTTTGATTGACGATACTCTACTCATCCAAGAGATGAGTGTCTTTGACCTTCTTTCAATATCTTTTTCAATGTTTTTCATCATTGGTAAATGTTAACTTATTTAAAGTGTGTCCATGATTTTGTGGATCCCCAAATATTTATTATATTGTAGGCAAAGTTTAAAACTAATTTTAGTTTGTATTTTCCATAACAACAGTCGTGCCTGATAAATTGGTTGTTTCCATGGTTTACCAATCAGAATTTCTGTGTTTTGCCTCAATAGTTTCTGGGCTCAATTCAAAGTGCAGTTTTTGACATTATGTGGTTCAGAATCCCAATGCCAAAAAGACTGTCTTTCCCCACATGAAGCAAACCGGACACTGTGCTCATCATCTAAAGCCCAAGGGAGGTGTGGAGAGTGAAGGCACAAGAATAGGCCTTTTCAGCGGTGGTTCCCTACTTAAGGAATGCTCTCCCCATGGAAGCAGCTATGGCAAAATCATTACTTGTTTTTAGCCACTAATAACATTATTTACTCAGTGCAGTGTGTGTGTGTGTGTGTGTGTGTGTGAGAGAGAGAGAGAGAGAGAGAGAGAGAGAGAGAGAGAGAGAACGAACTTTAGGTCTTGCTTTATTGCTGCTTTTTATATTTGATTTTGATGGGTTTTTTTCATTATATCTATTCTTATTATGCAAGTCAATTTGGGACACTTCAGTTTAAAAAGCAACAAATAAACACATACATAATGGTGACAGGGTGCTTGTAACTCTTTACAACTATTAATTAAAGTTTATTCTAGTGTTCAAATTCATATATTTGCCATTAGATTCTCTTTATTATTATTTTGGGCCTTTTCCCCCATTCTAACAGTCTTGTGGTTCATTTCATGAAATATACATAAACTGACCTAATAACATACTGCAATAATGGGGAATGAAGTCCTGAGAAGTTCTCCTTTAATTTTCTGTTTAAGAAAAAGATGAAGGAATCTTTAGTTCCTTCTCAGCAAATACATAGTGTGTGAACCATGTTGGATTTGATCCAGGGCCCATCTGATCTATTTCCAGCAGTGGCCACCCAGGTAGAATGTGAAGGCAGTAGCTCTTCCCCACTGTTATCATCAGAAACTGATACTCTGCGATATACCATCTTTGAACATGGAAGTACCATATGGCTGACTATTATTATTATTATTATTATTATTATTATTATTATTCTATGGTGTGTTACCACCAATAATACAAAAGGGTTTATATCTGATTTAACAAAAAGCTAAACTAATGGAAAATAAAACGAGAGGGAGAAATGTTTTAGCCACTAATAATATATATATGCATCTCTTAATAAACCTATCTGCCATAAAATATTTCTAATCACCCTTTAAACATCTAAGCTGGTGGCTACCTATTTGTGGGAGATTAGCAGCCAACCCTAAGTAAGGGATATTCTTGCTACTTAGCATGAGAAGGGGCTGAGTCCACAGAGCTGTATTGCTGATAGGCAGATACTCAGACTGAGGCATCTGATCAAGACTTGTATTTTAAAATGAGCTTAAAATATATATATATATATTTGCAGATGCTTGTGTGTTTTTATGCCAGGCAGAAGACCAGCTGGCTAAAAGACTTTGGCAGATGTTTATCCTCCTGGACAAAGGCCCCCCTGATTTATTTATAGCAGGAGCCAAAATTCTCAAAGTTGTAAAAAGGGAATTACAGGCTGGGAGCAAAGGTTACTAGGTTACTGACCCTACAGAATACAATCAAGCTGCAAAAGCACTAATTAAGAGTTGGTAAATAGTAGGATTCATTGTTTAACAAAATATAATACCATGTGCCTCACATTAGATTTGAGCCATATTTTCATAAGGTTAAAGGGCAAGAGCTAATGGGAAAAGCAGCTGGCCAGGAAAGGGGGGTGTAAACTGAAGAAGTTTTACTTTGAAAAGGCCTTTGCTTCTAAAAATCTATATATGTTATGTATGAAATATACTGGCTTAAATGTAACTATGCAAAGGATTTAGAAAGTAAGAAATGTTAGATTCTTATGTTAGATTCTTATTTCATTGATGGTGTGTGAGAATGTGAACCCAAGATCTGTTTAAGACAGAATGAGCATCTGTTTTAACCATCTGTTTTGGAGGGCAACAGGGCAAGAAGGGCAAAAGGTGATCTGGTAATTAAGGTGCCTTGTTGAGGCAAATGTAAGATATATGGCTACTTGTTTGCCATTTATAGATAGAAGGAAATATAGCTCTTTGTCTCCCATAAAAGGTAATAGGAAATGGGTGTATCTTTTATGATTGGTTCTAGCAAACAGCCAATAGGAATTTCAACCAGGCTGATTGGACAGAGGCAGCCAAAGGAGGAGCAAGGGGGCTGGGCTGAGGAAATATAAGTGCTGACCATCAGGGCTGGAGTGGGCAGAGCTTTGGTAACCATATACCACTGTGTCTCTCATTTATTTGTCTGACAAATAAATTATTATTTTAATTTCTCTATTGCTGCGTTGAATATTTCATTCCAGCTAAGCGTTAACCACAAGCAGGGTGCTACAGGACCACAGAAATACAATTGATAGAGGGGGCTCTGTGTGATGTCATTTCCTCTCCTGAAGGTGCATATTGTACTTCCTGTTTCCCCTCTTTCTCCCTTTGACCAGCGTTGGATGCAGACATGCCTCTGTCTGCTCCAGCTTTAGGCACATGCCTAAAGGTAAAGGACCCCTGACAGTTAGGTCCAGTCGCAGTTGACTCTGGGGTTGCATCGCTCATCTCGCTTTATTGGCTGAGGGAGCCGGCGTACAGGTCATGTGGCCAGCATGACAAAGCCGCTTCTGGAGAACCAGGCAGCGCACGGAAACGCCGTTTACCTTCCTGCCGGAGCAGCACCTATTTATCTACTTGCACTTTGACGTGCTTTTGAACTGCTAGGTTGGCAGGAGCAGGGACTGAGCAATGGGAGCTCACCCCGTCGCGGGGATTTGAACTGCTGACCTTCTGATTGGCAAGCCCTAGGCTCAGTGGATTAGACCACAGCGCCACCCGCATCCCTCTAATGCAAGATTAGAAGTAAGTAAATTATATATTTAAACTTGCTTTCCAAGTTGTTGACTGATTCTTTGTTAACCAGGGGAAGAAAGAGAGAGCCAACTTACTTCATAGCTGGACTTGACCAAAACAAGTTTTTATAGCCTAATTCCTATGCTTTTAATTTTGCTGCCAAGGATGGGATTTTGAAACTCTGTTCAACCCCTGAATGTGGGCACCTGGAGATGAACTGCAATTAATATATCCTCTCCTATCCATTAAAACCCATCCCACACTATTCATCACAAACTGAGACCGTGAACTTCAAGTGAATTATGTGTTGTGTATAGCAGAACTTTTGGGGCTCTTCTGAATCTACTGCCCATTAATTTCATTGAGTGACCCTAGTATTACAAGAAAATTCTCTATACCATTTTCTCCACAACCATACCATTCATGGTTTTATATACTTCTATCATGATTTATGTTGTTTTCTTTTTCAGCAGACTTTGTGGAAAATTAGCTTCATAAGCTTGCTGTTCACCATCTATTGCCCCACATTGGTATAGACCATTTGACCAACCTGTGGAATCTTAGATGCCGATTTTTTAATACCTTTTGCACCCTTCTGCCTACTCCTGGGTAACCAAGAATGTTTTCCAGCAATGAGCAACTCAGCATTCTTCTTCCTCATCAAACCCACTGAACCTGAGACAGCTGCTATTTTAAAATGCACACTTTCCAAAGTCCATGTCTGATCTACTGCTGAGCAAACTATTTTTATTCTTTTAATAACCCCCTTTTAATCAGGCTCTTTTGGCATGCAGATATTTCACAGCTGGAAGGCTTCATGATAAGATGATAATCTCCTAACTGAATCATTTCACAGGTGAGCTCCCACTATTCAGGAGGAAAACAGAAGCTTCGCTCAGGAAAGTCTTATTTGAAGGGTACACGGATGCTATTAAAACACAAATCCTTCGTGCAAATCTAAATATACAGCCTGAGCTTCAACACTGTTGCATCACACAGCACTCAAAGCTGCTGAGCGGACACATTCTAGCTTCCTTATTCTACGTAGCTTCCTACCAAACTGCAGGCATATGGGAATCCTATCACTGCATGGCCCAGCTGCCCTGCCTGAGCCTAGCAGCACTGCTGTTACTGGAAGAAAGAGTTCTAGTGATTCATTCCCCAGCCAAGAACTATAGACACATATGGTCCATGGTGTCCAGCTCTCCACATGTTGTGGATTGTATGTTGATTCAGCAATCCTCAACAGTGCAAACTATTTAATGTAAACATCAAACTTCTACCCTTTGTTTTGTACATGTACGTGAACTGGACAGACGTGAAGAAAGGTCAGAATAATGAGATGTGGTTGCAGGATATGGTCTGAAGGTACATGAAGCCATCGATTTGCTGAAGCTAAGCAGGCCTTGGTCTGGTCAGTGCCTGGATGGCTGACCACCGGAGAACTAGGTTTATGCCACTTTGAGTTCCATGATGGAAGAAAGGCAGGACCAAAACATAAGGAAATAATCTGGCTCCTAATTAATATTGTATGGAAATAATATATTATATCTTCAGAAATACAGTGGTACCTCGGGTTACATACGCTTCAGGTTACAGACTCCACTAACCCAGAAATAGTGCTTCAGGTTAAGAACTTTGCTTCAGGATAAGAACAGAAATTGTGCTCCAGCGGCACGGCAGCAGCAGGCGGCCCCATTAGCTGAAGTGGTGCTTCAGGTTAAGAACAGTTTCAGGTTAAGTACAGACCTCCGGAACGAATTAAGTACTTAATCGGAGGTACCACTGTACACAATTTTGGTTATCTTTTTGTGGGAACCCGAATGTAACTCTCCTAAGTCAATAGCAAACTTCTTGAAAACAAAGCTGAGAAGCTTCCAACTGAATTAATATATTCTACAAGATGTAGCCTATTGTAGTTTCAAAGGCATAAATTTTTAAAAAAATCCTTTCTAACCTACCGTTGATAAGAAAACTCTTAAAATACTACCACATTTTGATTTACATGGAAACAGTTGCTTGCTAGGACATAGATTATCATGTCCCATAATTACCACCACTGAAGAGCTTAGTTAATTGTCAGCTTTATTTGTGATGTTACTTTATAAGCCTATAAAATAAAGTTATAAAGATAATGAGATCACAGGAGTTCTGTTAATCTTTTTATATCTCATTTATGTATGCTATTTTCAGCATCTTTATAGCAAACCCTTCTTGTTAATGGCACAGACAATCAACAGCACCTACTCCTGCTGCTTATTTATTCTATAAAATAGCTTTAGATATCAGGCATTCCACTAGGGCTGGACTGAATTGACAGGAGCCATTTCTTAGACCTTTCACACACCTTGAAATCAGCATACCCTCCAACATTTCTCCAATAAAAATAGGGACACCCTAAGGAAAAGCGGGGTATTCCGGGATCAACTCAGAAACTGGGACAGCTTCTGTAAATCCTGGACTTTCCCTGGAAAATAGGAACACTTGGTGGGGTCTGAATCAGCTGTTTTACTTCAGTTACATTTTGAGGGTGACATGAAATTCTTTTGGCTGAGGGGAACAGAATCAGAATGGCCACCATTTTGTTTTTCCTAGAAAACTCCATTCTTAGGTGCTATTTGAATTTGATGGATTCCCCACAGTCAAGAAGTCCACCTCTCCTAAGCTACTCACTTGGGACCACTACATAGTGGACTGCAGCAGAATCTCTACCCAAAAGAAAAAGAAGCAGTTTACAAAACAGGTGGATCTTTTTCCCCTGCAGCACATTTTGTTCAAGTAGTGCAATATTAAGTACTCCTCCAACCAAAAGGAAGTGATTGAAGAAGGCTGGCAAATAGGTCCACAAAGAAAAGGTACAGACAGGACTACTGTACCAAGCCCAGGGTCAGCAAGTAGCCCAGACTCTCAGGTTTCATTTTTTTAAAAACAACCTAAGTCTTCCCCCCCCCTTTTTGTCTGAGAATTACGAAGCAAAATGAGAAGGCACTCATCTCATGGCTTTTTTTTGGGGGGGGGAATAAATTTGGATCCCTTCCAGTCGGGATTCAGGCCTCATCATGGGACTGAAACTGCCTTGGTCGCAGTGGTCAATGATCTCCAGTCCAGCTCCGAGGGCCTTCTGGCAGTTCCCTCCCTGAGAGAAGCTAAGTTACAGGGAACCAGGCAGAGGGCCTTCTTGGTAGTGGCGCCCTCCCTGTGGAACGCCCTCCCACCAGATGTCAAAGAGAACACCTACCAGACTTTTAGAAGACATCTGAAGGCAGCCCTGTTAGGGAAGCTTTTAATGTTTGATGTATTACAGTATTTTAATATTTTTTGGAAGCCGCCCAGAGTGGCTGGGGAAGGCCAGCCAGATGGGCGGGGTATAAATATATTATTATTATTATTATTATTATTATTATTATTATTATTATTAATTTAAATATCCAAGGTTCCATTGAGCTTAATGGGACTTACTCAGTAAACATATTGAAGAATCAGCAGAATCATTTGGAGAAGAAAAGTTGGGGGCAGGTCCACTTCACAAAATTATTTCTTATCAAATTAAGGGGTCAATTCCACAATGTTTTGATTGAATCCCCTTCATGGACCACTGCCTTGCCGTGGCGAAGGGGCTTGAATAACTCAGAGAAGCTATGAACTATGCCGAGCAGGGCACCCAAGATGAACAGGTCATAGTGGAGAGTTTTGACCAAACGTGATCCACCTGGAGGAGGAACCAGCAAGCCACTCCAGTATCCCTGCCAAGAAAACTCCATGGACAAAGACAACAGGCATATAAAAGTTATGACGCTGGAAGATGAGCCCCTCAGGTTGGAAGGCGTCCAACATGCTACTGGGGAAGAGCGGAGGACTAGTACAAGTAGATCCAGAGCTGATGAAGCGGCTGGGCCAAAGCCGAAAGGACGCTCAGTTGTGGATATGCATGGAAGCGAAAGAAAAGTCCAATGCTGTAAAGAAAAATATTGCATAGGAACCTGGAATGTAAGAACCATGAACCTGGGTAAGTTGGATGTGGTCAAAAATGAGATGGCAAGGGGACTTCCGGTGGGCGCCAGCGTTCAATGGCGGTCTCCCGCTGAGCTCCGCTCGGGGAGACTACTTCACGAGTTCGGGTCTGACCGCTACGGCAAAGCGGGGACCCCTAAAATCACAGGCGCGGAAGCCTGTGAACATGGAGACTCGGTGGGCACCTTAAGCGCCCCCCTTTACTGCAAAGGAGCCTTTTTAAAGGCTCCGGAGTGGCATCGGGTGTGAGCGCGGTGCTGAGAGTCGCTACCCAGCCCGTGGAGTGAAGCCGCGTCGCCATGGACGGAGAGCGCCGATTCCTTCCTGACATTTGGAATTCAATCTGAATACCCGTGAGTAGGATTGAACGGCTCCTGGGACTTAGTAACAACCCTAAAAATTTGGCCGAAAACGGGGAAGGTTAAAAGTAAGGAAGTCTGCCTTTCCCGGACTGCATGACAGCCAAAGCAACAAAATACAAAGCTGCAATTTGACGGAAAATAATTTTAAAACTGTTTAACCCGAACATTGAACTTGAACCTCCCCCTTAGCAGGCAGGAGCGGGGGGGAAGATTTGACCTGTATTACCTGCATGAAAGAAGTAAAGAAAGATTTTCTGCCGTTTTAAATCCTTGGAAAGGACTGCCCTGGAAAGTAAGCCACCGGGACTGAGAACTGTCATTTGGTGGGTGAGATTCATACAGACCAGGCTGACTTTCTTCCAGGAAGACATTTATCTGACAATGTGAGAAACATAATAGATATTATGGAATTACTAGAAGCCAATATTAATACTAAGGCAGTATTAATATTTGTGGACGCGGAGAAAGCCTTTGACAATATCTCTTGGAGCTTTATGAAAAAGAATCTTAAAGGGATGGGGGTAGGCCAAGGTTTTAAGAATGGTATAGGTGCAATTTATTCTGAACAAAAAGCAAAATTAATTGTAAATAATGTGGTTACTGAAGAATTTGCTATTGAAAAAGGGACACGACAGGGGTGCCCAATATCCCCATTACTTTTTATATCTGTCTTGGAGGTTTTATTAAACATGATCAGAGGGGACCAGCTGATCAAAGGGATTCAGGTTGGAGCTAAACAATATAAACTGAGAGCGTTTGCAGATGACCTAGTATTAACTTTACAAGAGCCAGACACTAGTACGAAAAGAGTTTTAGAGCTAATACAAGTATTTGGTCAAGTATCAGGTTTTAAGCTGAATAAACAGAAAACGAAGGTACTGGAAAAAAATCTAACAGCTGCGGAAAGAGAGAGGTTTCATAGTGAAACCGGATTAATGGTAGCAAAGAAAGTGAAATACCTGGGGATTAATTTAACATCTAAGAATGTGAACTTATTTAAAGATAATTATGAGAAATGTTGGACAGAAATTAAGAAAGACTTAGAAATATGGTCAAACTTGAGACTTTCCTTGTTAGGCCGAATTGCTGTTATTAAGATGAATGTTTTGCCGAGAATGTTGTTTTTGTTTCAAACATTGCAGATTGTGGATAAAATGGACTGTTTCAAGAGGTGGCAGAAAGATATATCTAGATTTGTCTGGCAGGGCAAAAAGCCCAGAATAAAATTTAAGATATTAACTGATGTAAAAGAAAGAGGGGGGTTTGCCCTGCCAGACTTAAAACTGTATTATGAATCAGCGGCTTTTTGCTGGCTGAAAAACTGGCTACTTCTTGAGAACACAGATATTCTGGATTTGGAAGGGTTTAATAATAGGTTTGGTTGGCATGCATATATATGGTATGACAAGGTAAAGACTCATAAAGGTTTTAAAAACCATATTGTTAGGAAAGCACTATATAATGTCTGGATTCAGTATAAAGACCTGTTGGAAAATAAAACCCCTAGGTGGCTGTCACCAATGGAAGCTAAGGAAGTGAAAAAACTTAATATGGAATCTAAATGGCCAAAATACTGGGAAATTATAGAACAAGAGGGGGGGAAAGTGAAACTACAGAGTTATGAGAAATTGAAGTCTAAAGTAAGAGACTGGCTTCATTATTACCAGATAAATGAAGTATTCAAACAGGACAGGAAAATTGGCTTTCAGGTGGAAAGATCAAAATTAGAAACAGAATTGTTAGAACCCAATACTAAGAATTTGTCAAGAATGTACAACTTGCTGTTGAAATGGAATACACAGGATGAAACGGTTAAATCAGCTATGATTAAATGGGCACAAGACATTGGTCATGACATTATGTTTGCTGACTGGGAACAGTTATGGACCACCGGTATAAAGTTCACGGCATGTAATGCCTTAAGAGAGAATATTATGAAAATGATTTATAGGTGGTACATGACCCCAGTCAAGCTTGCAAAAATCTATCATTTGCCCAATAATAAATGCTGGAAATGTAAGGAAACTGAAGGTACTTTCTATCACCTTTGGTGGACGTGCCCAAGGATTAAGGTCTTCTGGGAGATGATCTATAATGAAATTAAGAAGGTTCTTAAGTGTACCTTTCATAAGAAACCAGAGGCTTTTCTCCTGGGCATGGTAGGCCAATTGGTGTCAAGGAAAGATAGGACGTTCTTTATGTACGCTACAACAACAGCAAGAGTTCTTTTAGCAAAGTATTGGAAGACACAAGAACTACCCACGCTGGAAGAGTGGCAGACGAAGGTGATTGACTATATGGGACTGGCTGAGATGACTGGCAGAATCCGTGACCAAGGAAAAGAGACGGTGGAAGAAGACTGGAAGAAATTTAAAGTTTATCTTAAGAACTGTTGTAAAATTAATGAGTGCTAAAATGTCATGGGTAATGTAAAAGAGATTTGCAGCGGTAAATAATTGGGTAAGAGAAAAAGGATTAAAGAAAGTGAATTATAAGTAATTGAAATTAGGGGTTGCTGAAAAAGTTTAAAACAGGGATGCAGAAAAGGGAGGCATGGGGAAGTCGTTGAAATTAGGCTTAAGAAAAAGAGGTTATGAAATTATACGTGTTTATATGTTTGTTTGTCTATGTATTGTAAGTTGTAATGTGTTTTAATTTATGTTGGAAAATCAATAAAAAAATTATTAAAAAAAACAAAAAACAAAAATGAGATGGCAAGAATAAATATTGACATCCTGAGCATCAGTGAACTAAAATGGATGGGAATGGGCGGATTCAGTTCGGATGACTATCATATCTACTACTGTGGCCAAGAAACCCATAAAAGAAATGGAGTGGCCCTCATAGTCAACAAAAGAGTGGTGAAAGCTGTACTGGGATGCAATCTCAAAAATGATAGAATGATCTCGATACGAATCCAAGGCAGACCTTTTAACATCACAGTAATCCAAGTTTATGCACCAACTACTGGTGCTGAAGAAACTGAAATTGACCAATTCTATGAAGACTTACAACACCTTATAGAAGTGACACCAAAGAAGGATGTTCTTCTCATTATAGGGGATTGGAATGCTAAAGTAGGGAATCAAGAGATAAAAGGAACAACTGGCAAGTTTGGCCTTGGAGATCAAAATGAAGCAGGGCAAAGGCTAATAGAGTTCTGTCAAGAGAACAAGCTGGTCATCACAAACACGCTTTTCCAACAACACAAGAGATGACTCTACACATGGACATCACCAGATGGGCAACATCAAGATCAGATTGATTATATTCTCTGCAGCCAAAGATGGAGAAGCTCTATACAGTCAGCAAAAAAAAGACCTGGAGCTGACTGTGGCTCAGATCATCAGCTTCTTATAGCAAAATTCAAGCTTAAACTGAAGAAAGTAGGAAAAACCACTGGGCCGGTAAGATACAATCTAAACCAAATCCCTTATGAATACACAGTGGAAGTGAGGAACAGGTTTAAGGATTTAGATTTGCTGGACAGAGTGCCTAAAGAACTATGGGTGGAGGCTCGCAACATTATACAGGAGGCAGCAACTAAAACCATCCCAATGAAAAAGAAATGCAAGAAAGCAAAGTGGCTATCCAACGAGGCCTTACAAATAGCGGGGGAGAGAAGGCAAGCAAAATGCGAGGGAGATAGTGAAAGATACAGGAAATTGAATGCAGATTTCCAAAGAATAGCAAGGAGAGACAAGAAGGCCTTCTTAAACGAGCAATGCAAAGAAATAGAGGAAAACAACAGAATGGGAAGAACCAGAGATCTGTTCAAGATAATCGGAAATATGAAAGGAACATTTCGTACAAAGATTACCATAATAAAGGACAAAAGTGGTAAGGACCTAACAGAAGCAGAAGACATCAAGAAGAGGTGGCAAGAATACACAGAGGAATTATACCAGAAAGATATGGATGTCTCGTACACCCCAGGTAGTATTGTTGCTGACCTTGAGCCAGACATCCTGGAGAGTGAAGTCAAATGGGCCTTAGAAAGCACTGCAAATAACAAGGCCAGTGGAAGTGATGGTATTCCAGCTGAACTATTTAAAATTTTAAAAGATGATGCTGTTAAGGTGCTACACTCAATATGCCAGCAAGTTTGGAAAACTCAGCAGTGGCCAGAGGATTGGAGAAGATCAGTCTACATCCCAATCACAAAGAAGGGCAGTGCCAAAGAATGCTCCAACTACCGCACAATTTCACTCATTTCACACGCTAGCAAGGTTATGCTTAAAATTCTACAAGGCAGGCTCAAGTAGTATGTGGACCGAGAACTCCCAGAAGTACAAGCTGGATTTAGAAGAGGCAGAGGAACCAGAGACCAAATTGCAAACATGCACTGGATTATGGAGAAAGCTAGAGAGTTCCAGAAAGACATCTACTTCTGCTTCATTGACTATGCAAAAGCCTTTGACTGTGTCGACCACAGCAAACTATGGCAAGTTCTTAAAGAAATGGGAGTGCCTGATCACCTCATCTGTCTCCTGAGAAATCTCTATGTGGGACAAGAAGCTACAGTTAGAACTGGATATGGAACAACTGATTGGTTCAAAATTGGGAAAGGAGTACGACAAGGCTGTATATTGTCTCCCTGCTTATTTAACTTATATGCAGAATTCATCATGCAAAAGGCTGGGCTGGATGAATCCCAAGCCGGAATTAAGATTGCCGGAAGAAATATCAACAACCTCAGATATGCAGATGACACAACCTTGATAGCAGAAAGTGAGGAGGAATTAAAGAACCTTTTATTGAGGGTGAAAGAGGAGAGTGCAAAATATGGTCTGAAGCTCAACATCAAAAAAATGAAGATCATGGCCACTGGTCCCATCACCTCCTGGCAAATAGAAGGGGAAGAAATGGAGGCAGTGAGAGATTTTACTTTCTTGGGCTCCATGATCACTGCAGATGGTGACAGCAGTCACGAAATTAAAAGACGCCTGCTCCTTGGCTGAAAAACAATGACAAACCTCATGAGAAGAGAAGACTCCCTGGAAAAGACCCTGATGTTGGGAAAGATGGAAGGCACAAGGAGAAGGGGACGACAGAGGATGAGATGGTTGGATGGTGTTCTTGAAGCTACCAGCATGAGTTTGATCAAACTGCGGGAGGCAGTGGAGGACAGAAGTGCCTGGCGTGCTCTGGTCCATGGGGTCACGAAGAGTTGGACACGACTAAACGACTAAACAACAATAATATTTGCTCAAGGTAAGTGGAGCTTACTCACTGATAAATTATGCTTAGAATTGTAATATGTAAGACATCTAATAATACAAACCAGACCATAAAAAAGGTAAACCTCACATTCTGTGGGATAACCAGCCCCTGTAACCAAAATGCTCAAATCCGTGCTGTTCATTGAAAGAAAATTATATGAAAATGATTTATTGTTGGCATCTAACACCAAGTAAAACTGCAAAAATGTACAAACTAGTTCAAATCTGTGCTGGAAATGTAAAGGGAAGGAGGGTACTTTTTACCATATGTAGTAGACATGTACACTGGTAAAAGCTTTCTGGGAAATGATATACAATGAATTAAAGAAAATGTTTAAAAATACAGTCATACCTTGGGTTAAAGTCGCTTCAGGTTGAGCGTTTTCAGGTTACGCTCTGCAGCGACCCAGAAGTAACAGTACGCGTTACTTCTGGGTTTCGCCGCTTGCGCATACGCAGAAATGGCGAGTCGCGACCCACACACGTGCAGACGTGGGTTGCATTCTGCTCTGGATGCGAACGGGACTTTGGAACAGATCCCGTTCACATCCAGAGGTACCACTGTACATTTGTTTATAGGTGAAGAGATACCAAAAGATGATAAAAAACTTTTAATGTATACAATGATGGCAGCGAGAAAGCTACTAGCTCAGAGATGGAAGGAAGGAGAATTACCAACTAGAGAAGAATGGCAGACAAAACTGATGGAGTATGCAGAGATGGTGAAACTGATGGGGAAGATCAGAAACCAGGAAGATCAAGTATTTTTAAAAGACTGGAGTAAATTCTTAATTCATTTAAAAGACCACTGTAAACAGTTAAAATCATTGGCAGGGATGGAATGACACTTGTAATGTGGAATTAACTACAATAACTACGGATATATAACAGATGGGTAATGGTAAAAGTTGCAGAAAACTTTATTTTAAATATGGAACCCATGGAGGGAGAGAAGGAGGTCTGAACCTTTTATTGTAATGCTTGAAATGGTTAAAGCTAAAATGTATAAAATTATGTAAAACCAATAAAAAATATTATAACAAAAAACAAAATGCTCAAATCCGATTAATGCATGAAGGAGGCACTTGGAGGAGGCAATTTTCATTGAGGCCACTGTGGCCAGAGACTTCACAAGTGTTTCCTGATCTTTGTGACAGTCCTGTGTTCTTCATCATACCCAATATCCACCATAAGAGTCAGCTCATCCTACTCCTCACAATTTCAAGATTCTCTGGACCTTAGTTATTCCGGATAGATGGCATAATTCATTCCAGAGCTGACCAGTTCTAACAATTAGGAAATGTTACCTGATAATATGTCAGCTAATTGAATTTTATTTAGGAAAACTAAATGGAAATAATCCACAAAGGGTAGATGAGGAGAAGGGAGAGTCTCCATTGCACTGCCCTTCCTTCAATCCTAAGCACAGGAGTGAATTCTAGCTCTCCCAAAAACAAGTTAACTGGAAGCAACTCAGTTAGCAATTCCATCCAGAAGTTGCCACTGGGATGCTCCCCTGTCCCTACAAGACACGCTAAACATACCTGACCTACTCTTTCTCCAGCCAAGCCTGTTTCTAGCAGATACACATTAGTCAAACTCGTCATGAAATTTGTAGGAAATGAGACTAGCACACTAAAAGTGGAATGTTTACCTTTGTTGAAATTTCAGCTATCAAGTTTCTCTTGTTTGGGTCCAAAAATTGCACAGGTTGACCCTCAAATTCAATCTTCCCAAGAACAGTTCCCTGTTGAGAGAAAAAAATAAAACAAATGATAGCATTTTATATTTTATCATTATTAAATTTATAAATTGCCCTTCATCCCAAGATCACAGGATGGTTTACAACATAAAACATGAAATCAAAACACAAAATATATAACATGACAACAAACTGGGAGCCACCACAGAAAAGGCCTGGATCTCTTGCAGAGGAGGCACACGATTCAAGGCCTCATATGATGAGCATAGGTCATTTATGTGCATCAATAGAACTGATTATGTGCATCAGTAGAACTGATTTATGTGCATCAGCTTGAACTGAGCACTGCCCCAAACCCCTGCTTAGAGGAACACATTTTACCCTGGATGTAACCACACAGAGACTTTTAGTATAAAATAAAAAGCTATTAAGAAATACATGTTGGATAATAAAGATCCTAGATCTATCTAACTTGGAGGAACAAAGAGAGACAAAAGAAAAACATCCCTTCTCCTGAAGTGAGATTGAGAAGGAGGATGAATACAAAGTTATGTCAGCTACCCTGAGAGTTTCAATCAGAAGGAAGGTCAGCACAGGTTAGGTCAGAAAGACTGCCTAGGAAATTTGGAGGTTCCACTCTCTATCTACTTTCTCCCCATGCAAACCTACCAGCCTTAATGCAAGCTGAAACGCATTCCAGCGCCTCCAGCAACAGATGAGTGCACACAAGAAAGGAGAGTGGCATCAGGTAATGGGGGAGAAAATTTCTTAGGAACTGAAATAATTACTGTGAAGTTGTGGGTGAACATATTAAACGACACAGCAATTCTTCAAACAGCTCTTGTTTATTCAGAGGCCAGAACAGAACTAACTGAAGGGCTTAGTCAGCCTGCTTATATAGAGTTCCAGTACAACGTTACTGTAGCAACTTTCTAAAACTATCCAATCACTGAACGTCACTTTCGATCCTTCATTTGCATAACTATCTACAGTATCCCCCTGCTGGCCCGGGGTGAGAACTTCAGTACATAACAGTTACCCAACAACTTTATAACTTTTTAAAATTAGCCTAAACTGAATAAAGAAGAGAGAATGAAGACAACTGAGGGTTTCACATCTCTAAATTCCAACAGCAAAATCTGCCCTTTTTGAGTTATAATGCACCAACCTAATCTGACTAAGGAGTAGCAATAAGGTGCTGTTAAAAAAAATATATCCAACTATAAATGAACCAATTTTTTACATGATTCAGCTCTCAATACTAATCTTATAATCTTGATCCATCTGAACTCCCTGCCCCAAGAATTTTCCACACTTTTGCCTGATTCACACCAAGTTGTTTGTTTGAGGGTTTTGTCATTTTGCCATTTTATGGATGTCCATTATGTGGACACTGTCCATTTCTGATAATGTCTATCAGCATATTGGTGTATGACTCTTAATGGAATGCCAGTTCTGTTGAGGGTGACACTGGGCTTTAGGAGGAGAGTGAACGGTTTTGTCCAGGGCAAGGGGCCGGTGAGGGGATGTGTGTGGCTCCCCACCACCTGGCAGCCTCGGGACCTCTCGCCGTGGCGGAAGGAGCCATGTCTCTTGTGTGTGTTTTGCCCCTCATATTTCCCCCGTGACACAACCTGCTGCCCCTGCAGATATTCCTTCTGCTCAGCCCCAGCATTCTCCTCCATCTCCCCCCCCAACCCACGTTGCTAGGGAGCAAGGCGTCTCCAAAGAGCGAGGGGACCCAGCACACCGCTATCACTGAAGAGACCAAAGGGGTGGGTAGGGCAGCTCAGTCCTGCTGCTGTGGAGCTTCTACCAAACTCGGTCCCACTGCTGTGGAGCTCCCCCCCCCCCCGCCACTCCCACTAACATCCTCATTGCAAGAAAGAGGAGAGGCAGAAAGAAGAGCTAACTTGTCCATGGCTAGGGGGCGCAATCTGGATGGTTCTGCCAGGGGTGCAACATCACCCAGCTACAGCTCTGCAGGGAGCAGGTCTTTCTTCCAGCACTCAGGCTGCAGCAATGTCCCTCCAGCCTCCCAGGAACCTTTTAGTGGTTTGACAAGGCCCTCAGCAATTCTACTCATTGTAAATGGTCACTTCAGCTCCTTAGAAATTTCCTATTTCTTGCAATTCTGCAGATATTATTCACATTTTTAGCTAGCTGTTTTAATAAGAAAGCACTATTGAAACACTGAATTTCAACAGAAGAGATTTAAACATGCACTCAGCTTTCCCTTTGAAATAAAGGAAAGAAGGAAGGAAGGAGAGAGAAATATGGGAATTCAAGGGTATATTGTGGCCTGCTTGGCCACAAAGAAATAAAGCAAATTAATGGAAAATCAAGGTCCATTTAGGACTTAAGAAAGCTTTGTATGCTCTATAATCAGCTAGCAAACCTGAACTGCTCCCCTTTCTTTTTCTTAATATCTAACAAGAGGAAGAGTTCTATGGAATTCAGAGGCTTTCACAGTAGTTTGTGATTTATAGTTGGTTTTGATACAGGATTTATTGTGGTAGCCCAGTGTGGTGGTGGTGTTGTTTTATAATGGACCAGCGCAGCTGTTTTTCATCTACCTTGTTCCGAATTATTTTAGAAAGCATCCTGGTATCAATACCATAAAGTGCCGGGACCTGAAAAAAACACAGATACAGGCAGATTAGAATTTAGAAACCTAAGTCAGTTACATTCCCAACAGAATATTGAAACTAGCTCCCTTTGTGGAAGACCATCCTGGAAATCCTAAGGTATATTCAATGCAACACTAAAGGGGAATGTTCCATCAGTACAATTTCTTCTTGTGCAACAGATTGTTGTGGATCGAGGGCCCGACCCCCGCTAAGTGAAATAAATACACAAGGACACGTGATATAAGGTTAATGGGCAAGGAAAGGCCACAACTTTATTGATTACAGCAGTGAAAAGGTATTGGCTTAGGCATTGGATGACTATAAGAGGTGGGTTTATTCAACAGTAGGTGGAGCCTGTTGATGCTAATCCAACTATAGGCTCACCCCCTGATGTCACCGAGGGTCGTGCCATGGCCTCCCGCCAAGCAGGCATCGGACGGAATACACGACCGCCAGATTCCTTTAACGGAATAACCCACGGTAGATAGCATAGGCGATGGCCACACCTAGCCCTTGACACAGCACAACACATGAATCCAATGCCTAACCTACCCACCAATACCACAAAAGTTGTGGCGATTGCTACGAGGTAGGCGAAAAAACCAAAAAGCCTAATGCCAAATGGAAAAATTCCTACCAGGCCCCCCCAGACAACCGGGGCGACCAACCTAAGGTCCATAGCAAGGCCAAAAACCTAGACCCTGAGCTAAATGGGAGTGGAGGGTGGGTGACTCGCTGAGGGACGACGACGAATGAGGAGGAGGCGGAGCTGGTGCCACAGCATTAAGCTGCTACACACGCCCCCCGGAGGCACCTGGTTGGCTGCCTCCGGTGGGCGTGGGCACCAGCCAGGTAAGGAGGGGAGGGGGCTAAGGCCCCCTACCAGGGGCGGAGCTCGGTCTCCCGCCCACAACCACTCCCCTCTCTTCCAGGGAGGAGAGTCTTTTTCCTCCTCTCTGCCCCCACGCTCCCTCTAGATCTGTTCTTCCAACCATCCCAATTTGGGGGTGGTATATACAAGGGGGCATGGAGGATAAGGGCAAATCCCTTTGTACTAGTGCTAATCCTTGCATTAGTGTAAAGATGTAGTGCCCGATGTTCAGAAAAGCCCCCGTTAAAACTAGCAGTGATCTCAAACAGAAGCAACATTTTAGCAGAGTCTACGAATCATGCTCTCTAAAGTCCAGTTCTTACGTTATTTTTGCAACAGTCACCATATGATAGTTTTGCCATGCCAGTATTACATGTTGAATATTATGTTTACTTTATTCTTGTGTGGGATAACTTCTACGTAGGGAAAACATTGTGCTTAACCGTCATGCTTCCTATTGGGCGTGTCCACATTACAACATTAAATTGACTTTAAAGTACTAACTTCCATATCTTCTACCAAAGCATTTTGGAAACTGAATTTGGCAATATGTTTAGAGAGAAACTTCTCTTGTGAAAGCTAGCTCCCCCTATGTGCTCCATCTAAGCAACTCCCAAGGTTCCTTGGTGGGGAGGGAACATATAGATTAAACCAGTTTAAATCTGTAGTGCTCCTTGAGAGAATTCTCTTTCAAAAAAACCACAGGTTACAGGGCTTGGGACAGGCCGACAGCTCAACCATTTTAAAATATAACCTGACATTCCAAATGTACTAATCAATGAACCAGAGTGGGAGGGAGTGAAAATGCAACTTTTGTTACAAGTTTTGCAAAATCCTGCTGAAGACAAAGATTTCTACAGTTGTTTTAGTGCATGGGTAGGCAACCTAAGTCCCGGGGGCCGAATCCGGCCCAGTCGCCTCTGATGGTGTTTCCTGCTTGGCAGGGGGTTGAACTTGATGGCCCTTGTGGTCTCTTCCAACTCTATGATTCTATGATTCTATGATTCTAAATCCAGCCCGCGGATGGTCCGGGAATCAGCGTGTTTTTACATGAGTAGAATGTGTACTTTTATTTAAAATGCATCTCCGGGTTATTTGTGGGGCATAGGAATTCGTTCATTTTTTTCCTTGAAAATATAGTCCAACCCCCCCACAAGGTCTGAGGGACCGTGGACAGGCCCTCTGCTGAAAAAGTTTGCTGACCCCTGTTTTAGTGTAACAGGTAGGCATCTCAAAAAAAGCAACAACTGAACAATAATTTTAAATAACGATGCTCAAGCCATTCAATGTCAAGTGGTTTTGAAAACTAGTTCCACTGCAGCAAGTGATTTGCTCTTGGTTATCCAAAAAATATTCCTCACCTTTTCCTCTTTCAGCCATTCTGCGAGGGTCTTGACAGCTCGCCAGTGACTGTACTCATTGCTATAATCCAACACCAGCAAGCCTGAAACCTGTGAAGAATGACAGCAAATCTGACTGTAAAATGTAATTTTAAATTATAACCTGAAGTCTGTCTTACAACGAACCAAAAGAATTTGACAATCAGAAACGTTTTCACTTTGAGTTTGTATCAGAAGGATACAAAGGATACATTTCTAGATGATCTCATATACCTTACAGAAGGACTATGAGGGATACCAATATAGGTAAAGGTAAAGGGACCCCTGACCATTAGGTCCAATCATGGCCGACTCTGGGGTTGCGGCGCTCATCTCACTTTATTGGCCAAGGGATCCGGCGTACAGCTTCCGGATCATGTGGCCAGCATGACTAAGCTGCTTCTGGTGAACCAGAGCAGCGCACGGAAACGCCGTTTACCTTCCCACCGGAGCGGTACCTATTTATCTACTTGCACTTTGACATGCTTTCGAACTGCTAGGTTGGCAGGAGCAGGGACCGAGCAACGGGAGCTCACCCCGTCGCGGGGATTTGAACCGCCAAATTTCTGATCAGCAAGTCCTAGGCTCTGTGGTTTAACCCACAGCGCCACCCGGGTCCCACCAATATACTTACTAGCAAAACAATCGGGAACCTTGCCCCACAACAGAGAGAGAGAGACTTTTCTGATATCGCTGCTGCTTACCTTAATGCCTTCAGACTCCAAGAACCTGCTGAGGCCCATTTCATCCAAAGCAGCAGTATCTGGGACACCACCATTCCCTATTATGGGGTTAACCAGTGTGAGGATCTGTCCATGGTAGCTTGGATCCGTCAGGGTTTCTGTATTCCTGAGTTGAACACAACAGAAAATCATTTTCATGAGGGAGGAATAAAAAGTGAGTCAAGATTAAAGCTCCCTATCAAAGCAGCAAGCATGGATACTGGACAGGCTTAAAGTGATGCAGTAGAAAAGTGTGTCAGGTTCTTACCAGTTTATAATTTTTATGGACTACTTATATTGGAAGCTCATCCCATAATTGTTTTTTAGAAACAAATTCCGTTAGCAGCTATGCTTTTAAAAGAACAACATACCAGTAGGTAAATAGCTGCATGGAAATATAAAACAATGGTTTAATTCATACAAAGTGCCAAGCCATGGTTTGGTGACCAGGAATGTCCACTGAAGGCTCCCGAGCTTCTTCCTTCGTTGCTTCTCATGCATGAGCTCCACGGTTATAGTTTGCTGTTACTTCGTTGATAGTGGCAACCTATGATCTGAAGTCATGGGTGCTGAGTGGCTTGGTAAAGTACACTGTCATGAAGTTTCTCACCATCTGTAAAGGAGAGGGGGCCCTCTGTCTGAAGGGTAACTTAAAAGGGGTGGGGGAGACAGAGGATTAGTAGTATAGGGTGATATTCTTCCAGTGGTACTAAAATTCCTCTTCAGTTAGATAAAGTATTTTGCCCAGTTGAGAGGTATTCTTGAACTGATGAGTTTCACTTCAGCAGTGGGTATATATCATGCTGCAAGAGGATAAAATATGCCCAATGTGTGGTTTGCAAGTACATTGGGATTCTTCAGAATGATTTACACAAGCTAAAACTAATTTATTTTGTTGTTGTTATTTAAATTATATATAATTGAATAGTCATACAGTTTTTCAGATATCAGCAAGTTGCAAGAGGCATTTTTATGGAATGCTGACATCCTTGTGAAAAGATGGATTGTCACAGACTGGAAAACTCTTTAAATAATCCAGAATGGTTACAGAATGATATCAACGAATGCGTGTGCAGGCCAATTGAGAGAAATTATGTGTCAAATTAAACAATTGGTATGAAATATTCCAGGTTGCGATGTTCTACTCTTTGAATATGTATGTGTTGCCACCGACTAAAATGAATTAGGTCCTTAGTTTTAATGTATGGTTTTCGTAAGCCTGGAGAATACATAAATATGCACAATCAGGCTACAATTATTACAAAGTAATCCTATTAAAATTAGCTGGGTTGCTCTGAAATAAGTCAGTTATGAATTACACCCCTGGTCTCTTGCTAAGTGTAAATTCTTTTACAGATAAATATGGTTATTGCTGTAGTGATATAAATCTAAAGATACACAAGTGCATCTTCAGCCTGATTTTGTACTGTACAAAAGTCCTTCACTACAGTGGATATTGGCCCAAAATATGGCATAGCTAATAATAATTGTAATAATAATGTAGTTGTTGTTTAGTCGTTTAGTCGTAATAATGTTACAATCAGCCAAATTTTGCACCTCATGCTTCAAGAACCTTTAATATCAATTAACTCTTTTTAAACTGCAAAAAACACCTTTTATATGCAGTGAGAGAAGTTTGTAAGAAAAATGCAATGCCTTGGAGTGCATGGCAACACCAACCATGCAAACCGGATCCTGGCACGTCCATCATCAGATTCAGGCATTCAGACTCAGACAAATAACCATGATGGAGTTATTTCAGTCCAGTGGTCTTGGCTGCAAGCCAACAGGTTAGTCAGTGAAAGAAGTATACAAAATACTCCCTGCTGATGTGGATAGCTTCCTCCAAGCTGGTAGGCCCACCACCTGCCTCCTCAATCCGTGCCGTGATGATCTGTGACTGAACCATCTTCCACTCCATTCCTTTGCCTCCATCCTGCCCAGGTCCTGCATGACTCATACATATTATGCTTGGTTTTGCTACGGAGGTGACCCTTGTTGCCAGTGGTGGCTCAGGACCACCTGTGCAAGGATCATCTGTTGACCCCACCTTCAGCCTCACCTTTGTCAAAGCTGAGCAAGTGCACAAAAGGAATAAGGTCCTGGTGTGCTCTTATCCCAAGAGAGATAGAGTTTGTGTGAAGGCTCATGAGATACGCTGGCTGGTACATGAATAAAAGCAACATGAAAGGGGTGCATCTTTATGGAAACAGGAGCCATGCCATGCAAAAACAAGCTCAAAGAATGGTCTGCCAAAAAAAACCAAAAAACCTGTTTCTGCTACTGAGGCAGGTTGTTGAAGGGGAGTTAATCCATCAGCTGCTGCATGGCTTTAGTGATGTGACAAGATTTATTGCCCATAATCTGTCACAGGGAAGAAAACTTTGATGCCCTCCATCATTCTGATCTATATTAAACAGTTGTTTGTTGGCAGGTATATTAACACAGATAGTAATTAGTGCTTTCAAAAAGCATAACTGATTGCCTTCAGATTCAAAAACTTGCAAACAGATTTGCCTGTAATTTAGTGTTACTATCAGAGAAACCGCTTAAAATTCCATCTTGTCTTGTGGTGATTCACATAATAGAAACCACTGAAGAGTCCATCTTGTCTTGAGGTGATACATGCATATAGAGAACGCAGTTTGTACAGCATCTTGCAACTGTGTGAAAGCTGTAGGTCTTGACCTAAAATCTTGAGCTTTGTTAAGTTGGGATCCTATAAATGTTCTGTTGCAGATGGAGGATCTGCAGCATGTTACTATGTTAGCCAGGGCTGACATTTAGAGGTCCAAACTGTTGACCCATGTCTGTGTTCCCTCTTGAGGAGTATATCCTTCCTTCCTTCCCTCCCTCACTTCTTCATGAACATTTTCACTTTCTCCATTCCAAGACCTTACTTCACCTCTGAGGAATCTCAGGAACCTTCATTCTTATCAAAATACAATAAAACACACTCAATAAAAGGATTCTGATAATTAATTTATTAGAGCACTTTGCAGTTACAGTAAGAGACATAGTTCCTCCAAGCAAATTTTAGAACTCATAAATTGGCTGATGTAAGAAGGGAGAAGATGAAAGAAAGACAAGTGTTAGACATAAAGCCGATGTTTCCTCCAGAAACCTACCAAGCTGTTCAGCAACTGCTCTCTCAATTACTTTACCCAGATATGGGAGATTTGAAACTGGGCGGTAATTGGATAGATCTAAAGGATCTAGTGAAGTTTTCTTTAAGAGTGGATGCACCATTGCTTCCTTCAGCTCCCCTGGGAATGTCCCCATGCCAAGGGACAAATTGATAATTTCAACCAGGGGGGTCTGCGTGATATCTGGGCATGCCCTAATCAGCCAAGACGGGCACGGATTGAGGAGGCAGGTGGTGGGCCTACCAGCTTGGAGGAAGCTATCCACATCAGCAGGGAGTATCTGATCGAAATGGTCTAACACTGGACCCAAAGTCAGTCGAGGGGCCTCCAGTTCTGTCACTGTATCTAACTTGGCAGGGAGGTCACGGCAAAGCAACAGGACTTTCTCCACAAAAAAGCTCGCAAATGCCTCACAGCTGTGGGTCGAATTTGTGCTTAAATTTGGTTGTCCTCCTAAGGACGTTATCAACCTAATTATTCTAAAAAGTTGTGCCGGGCAAAAGCTAGCAGATGCAATGGAAGCTGCGAAGTAAGATTTCTTAGCAGCTTTCATAGCCATCTCATAGGCTTTCATAAGCATCCTATAAGATGTTCTTGAAGCTCCGTCACGAGTCCGTCGCCATACTCACTCTAGCCATCTGAGATCCCGCTTCATTTTCCGGAGCTCCTCGGTAAACCAAGGGGCCCGGTTTTGACGGGGTCGCAGAGGGCGCTAAGCCGCAATCTCATCGATGGCCGCCAAGAGCCAGTTATTCCAGTCCTCAACAAGTTCATCTAATGAGTTGCCAGGAGGAGCAGGGTCCCGCAAGGCCTGACGGAATCTATCAGGATCCATCAACCTTCGCAGGCAAGCCCAAATAGGCTCGCCACCCGAGCAGGGGAGGAGCGGAAAGTCAATCTTGGCTTTCAGAGTGTAGTGATGAGACCATGGCACTTCCACAGGGGGGAGCATGATCGCATCTATGCCAGCACCAAAGATCAAATCCAGCGTGTGGCCTGCTTGATGGGTGGGGCTCAAAACAAACTGGGAGAGCCCCAGTGTTGCTATGGAGGTCACTAGGTCCAGAGCCTGTGAGGAGGGGGCAGCATCGGCATGGACGGTGAAGTCTGCCAAAACCAATAGAATCATAGAATCATAGAGTTGGAAGAGACCACAAGGGCCATCGAGTCCAACCCCCTGCCAAGCAGGAAACACCATCAGAGCACTCCTGACATATGGTTGTCAAGCCTCTGCTTAAAGACCTCCAAAGAAGGAGACTCCACCACACTCCTTGGCAGCAAATTCCAGTGTCGAACAGCTCTTACTGTCAGCAAGTTCTTCCTAATGTTTAGGTGGAATCTTCTTTCTTGTAGTTTGGAACCATTGCTCCGTGTCCGCTTCTCTGGAGCAGCAGAAAACAACCGGTGCTATACCAGCTGCGCTGGCTCCCGGTGGAGTACAGGATCAGGTTTAAGGTGCTGGTTTTAACCTTCAAAGCCCTATACGGCCTAGGACCCTCGTACCTATGGGACCGCCTCTCCTGGTATGCCCCACAGAGGAACTTATGGTCTTCAAATAAAAACATCTTGAAGGTCCCAGGCCACAGAGAGGTTAGGCTGGCCTCAACTAGAGCCAGGGCTTTTTCGGCTGCGGCTCCAACCTGGTGGAACGCTCTGTCACAAGAGACAAGGGCCCTGCAGGACTTGACATCTTTCCGCAGGGCCTGCAAGACAGAGCTGTTCCACTAGGCCTTTGGTCAGGGCACAGCCTGACTC
Organism: Podarcis raffonei; assembly: GCF_027172205.1. Lineage (NCBI taxonomy): Eukaryota > Metazoa > Chordata > Lepidosauria > Squamata > Lacertidae > Podarcis > Podarcis raffonei. The sequence goes on from NC_070602.1 coordinate 138,153,079, forward strand.
CCTCCTTTGGCAATCTTTACAAAACTTTAGTTTATGGTTGCCATCAATTTTGATTTTAATTAATTTTTATAATGTTTCTATAATGTTGCACTACTTTAGTGTTGTTAGCCGCCCTGAGCCCGGCTTCGGCTGGGGAGGGCAGGATATAAATAAAATTTATTATTATTATTATTATTATTACTTTGCTCTAATTTCATAGAATCATAGAATCATAGAGTCGGAAGAGACCACAAGGGCCATCGAGTCCAACCCCCTGCCAAGCAGGAAACACCATCAGAGCACTCCTGATAGCGAGCCTCTGCTTAAAGACCTCCAAAGAAGGAGACTCCACCACACTTCTTGGCAGCAAATTCCACTGTCGAACAGCTCTTACCGTCAGGAAGTTCTTCCTAATGTTTAGGTGGAATCTTCTTTCTTGTAGTTTGGATCCATTGCTCCGTGTCCGCTTCTCTGGAGCAGCAGAAAACAACCTTTCTCCCTCCTCTATGTGACATCCTTTTATATATTTGAACATGGCTATCATATCACCCCTTAACCTTCTCTTCTCCAGGCTAAACATGCCCAGCTCCCTTAGCCGTTCCTCATAAGGCATCGTTTCCAGGCCTTTGACCATTTTGGTTGCCCTCCTCTGGACACGTTCCAGTTTGTCAGTGTCCTTCTTGAACTGTGGTGCCCAGAACTGGACACAGAACTCCAGGTGAGGTCTGACTAGAGCAGAATACAGTGGCACTATTACTTCCCTTGATCTAGATGCTATACTCCTATTGATGCAGCCCAGAATTGCATTGGCTTTTTTAGCTGCCGCGTCACACTGTTGGCTCATGTCAAGTTTGTGGTCAACCAAGACTCCTAGATCCTTTTCTTGGGATCTTGGGAACTCCAAGGCCCAGCCCGCCACCACCTCCAACAGGTCTGACAGGGTGGCTGCCGGTGCGCTGGGTGGTCAGTACACCAGCCAGACAGCCAAGCTCTCCTTGGTGCCCCACATGAGACCAACACATTCAATGCCGAAGATCGACGGTGGTGGTAGAGCCCTGAAAGAGCAATCCTCCTGGATTAACAACGCTACTCCTCCCCCCCAACCCACAGTCCACGATTGGTGGAGGGCAGAGAAACCTGGAGGTGTTATCTCACGTAGGGAGACTACTTTGCCTTCCCATACCCAGGTCTCTGTCACACAAGCCAGGTCAATCCCCTGCGAGACAAAAAAGTCACACAGTTTTATTGCCTATGGACCTGGCATTGCACAACACCAATGATGGAGGTGGGTAATCCCTGCTCACCCTACCCTTGTCCTTTGGGATGGGGCATAGATTTGAATGGGTTTGAGCATCACTGCATCTCAAAACCCTTCGCTGATAGTGATATCTAGCACCACCACCATTCTTCCCTAGCCCTTCAATATTGGGAATCCCAGACCCCATACTAGCCTCCTCAATAGAGGGGTAAGATCCCCTCACTAACAAGTCATCCCTGGGCCAGGACTCCTGGGTCAGAATGGTATGGGGAAGAGGTGAAAGTTCAATAGGGTAATTATCCCTAGAAGATAAAACCCAACCAACTGCACCCTGAGCAAAGAAGATGTTCAGCTCCTCTGCCAATGAATCATCAGCCTTAACCACGTTCCTCGTATTGCCCTTGTAGCTGGTTAGGTGCTGCAGTCATTGCCACACTTGTTTCATGTTGTTATCGGCTAAATAATTTTCCACCTTAAGCTTATGCTGTTGTTTTGCTGCCTTAATGCCTTTTTTGAGATTTGTTCTCGCCTCTCTGTATATGTCTATATTCCCTGTCTTAAAGGCAGAATCCTGGATTTTCAGGAGTGTTCTTACTTCAGCAGTCATCCATGGTTTACAGTTCTCATAGACTCTAATGCATCTCTGCGATGTTACCTTGTCGGTGCACACTTTAATATAGGAAAGTATAGTATCTGTGTATCTATGCATATCTTGATGTTCAAACACACTCCAATCAGTGCTCTCAAAACAATCCTGGAGCTGACTAAGAGCACCCTCTGGCCAAATTCTAACTGTTTTTATAAACGGCTGAATTCTTCTCCTGAGAGGGATGTACTTCGGACATAGAAAAACTGAAGAATGGTCAGATGAGCCTAAGTGGGGGAAGGGGATTGCCTGTATGCCTGTTTCAAACTGGAATACGTGAGATCTAGAATATTCTGTCCTCTAGTGGGAAATTTCACAAACTGTTCAAACTTAGGAAAAACTGTCTTTAGGCAGGCTTGATTGAAGTCCCCTGCCACAACAAGGGCGCCTTCTGGGTGGAGTTGCTGCTGCTTAGAGATGGCGTCATATAGCTTAGAAAGTGCCGCACTGACATTAGCATCAGATGGAATATAAACAGCTATAATAATTATGACAGTTACTTCTCTAGGCAGATAAAATGGCCGACATGTAACTGCCATCAATTCTACATCTGGGGAGCAAAAAAAGGGGGGGAGATCCTCAAACACTAAGTAACATCTCCTGCACCGTTGGAGCATCTCTAACAAGTAGATCTTGGTACCTTGTTTCACCCCACCCCAAATAAAAGCATATTGATCATAACCGTGTGAGAAAGATGAGGCATATAGTGTGGTTGCCCCCCAAATCCATTTTGCTTCGAAGTCAGACTTTTCATCCACCTAACTCAGTACAGTCCACTCTAAAGCAAGTGAAATTCTACCACTGTCCACCAGACAATGGTGAACTCCTAGTTCCTATCAACCTCAGCCAACCTATGTCAGTGGTCGGGGAGGATGAGAGCTATGATTCAGAAAATGGTCATTTCCCAGGCTGTCAACTCAGAAGCATTTTTAACTGGCAATGTCAGCAGTTCAGCCTGGGACCTTCTGCTCTTCCACTAATAATCCAGGGCCTCTCAGTTATAAATAAACCCACTCTACAACCACCTCAAAGTAAAAAATAAAAAATGCTCAATTTCACTACAGTTGCTGCACCCGTCTACAAGGCTCAAGGTCTCTTTCACAAGTAAAAATGTCCATCTATGTTTATACAATGAAGCATGCAAGTTAAAAACAAATATTTTATTAAACACGGCAGCCTAGATAGGTTGCACAAAAGAAACCATCAAGTAAGGCTGTTATGTACTGAAGTTCTCACCCTGGCCCAGCAGGGGGATACTGTAGTTATGCAAATAAGGGATTGAAAGTGACGTTCAGTGATTGGATAGTTTTAGAAAGTTGTTACAGTTCATTTCTGTTCTGGCCTGTGAATAGACAAGAGCTGTTTGAAGAATCGCTGTGTCGTCTGATATGTTCACCCACAACTTAACACTGGCGACGAAGGTGGGATGGATGGACAACAGAGCACAGCCAGATGCAGCCACCCTCTGAGCAGAGCTGAATCACTGAGCTGAAACACTGAGCGAAATCACTGAACAGAACCAATTCAGAGCTGACTGTTCTGGCTAGAGCACTGTGTTCCATCCATCGCCTCCACATCGGCATCGGAACCATGGCTTCACTTGTGCCTCTACCGCCGTTTGTGCCAGCCTCTGAATCATGGGACTCCTACCTCGCTCAGTTCGACTGCTACCTCCAAGCCAACGAGCTGACGAAAGTATCACAGGAGCGTAAGCGGGGCCTATTCCTCAGCCTCTGTGGGCCTGAGGTGTTCGAGACGGCCCGAGCATTGGTTGTGCCTGAAGCAGTCCAGGCAACACCATGGGACACGATTCAAGAGAAGCTCCGCAACCACTACACGCCAAAGCCGTCCAAGATTGCAGCCCACCATGCGTTCTACCACCGGAACCAGGCAGAGGGGGAGTCAATTAACAACTACACCGCTGCCCTCCGACAGGCTGCAATGCACTGCAAGTTCTGAGACTTAGACGATGCCCTTATGGATCGAATCGTCTGCGGGGTCCGGGACATCCGTCTACAACGGTGTCTCCTCGCCAAGCCAGACCTCACGCTGCAGAAAGCCACTGAGGAGGCCGTGACCTTGGAAGCTGCTGAACGCTCTGCCCAGGAGATCCGCAAGGCCAGTAGCCCACGTTTTGCTAGGAAGCCAGTTCCAGTGCATCACAAAGAGGCCAGCAGTGATGAGGCATCCTCCAGTGAAGACGATGACGTGCACCAGACAAAGCGGGAGCGCAGGAAGTTCCAACAGAAGTCCAAGGGCCAATTGGAATGTTCCGGCTGCGGAGGCAACCATTCCCGTGCCAAGTGTTGATTCAGAGACGCCATCTGTCGGAAGTGTTTCAGAAAGGGCCACATCACTAAGGTCAGGCTCGGTGTTACGTCTGGTGGCCTAACATGAACGATGCCATCACTGCCTGGGTTTCCGCCTGTCAAGCGTGCCAAGAATCGAGGCCTGCGCCACCAGCAGCTAAGGGACACACCTGGGAGATGCCCAAGACACCCTGGTCGAGGGTGCACATTGATCTGGCCGGCCCCTTTCACGGCCGGACCTTTATGGTAGTGGTGGACGCCTATTCCAAATGGCTGGAGGTGGCCCTGATGCCCTCCACCACTACCGAGGCCGTCATCCGGGTGCTGTGAGGCCTCTTTGCGACGCATGGGTGTCCTGATGTCCTTGTCTCCGACAACGGACCGCAGTTCACATCAGGCACTATTGAGCGGTATCTTTTGGGACTGGGCATCCACCATGCCCTGACGGCATCATTTCATCCATCCAGCAACGGGCAAGCAGAGAGAATGGTGCGCTCGGCAAAAGAGGCACTGGCGCGCCTAGACCGGGGAGACTGGCACGAGCGGGTCGCCGAATACTTATTCGTACAACACATCACCCCTCATGCGGCCACAGGGCGGAGTCCTGCCAAACTGCTTATAGGCCACCGCCTCAGGTCCCCGCTCGACAGGCTGCACCCGGACTTTGCCATGGCTGTGCTAACGCACCATGGTCATTTGTTCCAGGAAACCAGGTCTTTGCCCGGAACTTTGTGGGAGCACCTTGGGTGCCAGCCACAGTAGTGGGAATCACTGGACTTCGCTCGTACCAGGTGGCACTCGAAGACAGACGCTTGTGGTGCCGGCACATAGATCAGCTTAGGCGCAGGGTTGGGGACTTAGACACTACCGTGGTGCCCCCAGCTGCGCTCGTGGCTCCAGAACAGACACTTACAGATGGTGAGGCTCCACCTACACCTCTCTCGCAAACTGCGGGCGTGGAGCCGAACCAAGCCACTTCAGAGGGTCTGCCAGACTTCCCACAGACTCAGACCACTGCCGTGCCTGACATTCTGCCAACTCCACTTGCGGAGGTTCCACCCACAGCAGCGGATCCAGGGGACTTGGTTTCAACACCACCTAGGGTCGCGCCACAGCCTCAGCAAGAATTGGGTGGCCCCCCAGACTTGGGTACCGGTCCCCTGCGGTCTGGCAGAGTTTCCAAGTGCCCAACTTATTTAAAGGGACTATGTTGTTGGACATGTAACACTGTTGGTCTAAGTATGTGGAAGTATGTGAAATGTAACCGATATGCTTTTGTGCCTAATTGAACCATTACGTGTAGTGCTGTATATAAGGAAACCATTACAATTGTAACTAACGCCTTATCTCGGTGGGGAGGGGTGTTATGTACTGAAGTTCTAACCCTGGGCCAGCAGGGGGATTCTGTAGATAGTTATGCAAATAAGGGATCGAAAGTGACGTTCAGTGATTGGATAGTTTTAGAAAGTTGTTACAGTTACGTTGTACTGGAGCTCTATATAAGCAGGCTGACTGAACCCTTCAGTTCTGTTCTGCCCTGTGAATAGACAAGAGCTGTTTGAAGAATCGCTGTGTCATCTGATATGTTACCCACAACTTAACAAAGGCAGAGATCCCATCTTTGCAGGGAAAGCAAGACTTGCTCTGCTTGAAGGAGGAATTCCATTTCTAGAGGAGAGCAGCTCAGTCTCTTCTGCTATTTCTAAACGGAGTTTGTTGGGCTCATGAAACAAATTCCTGCTTTCTTCCAAAGCTCCCAGGTACCAGGCACTGCCACTGTCCACTCTTTGGGCTCTAGAACTCAAAGTTCCCAAACTGAGATAAACAATTGTTTGGTTTGGGCTAGGGTTTGTAGCCAATCCGGTCATGTATCATCTGCTCCCGGCTCTTATGATCAGTACTGAGTCCCAGCGCACCCTCACTATCACTGGCTCCCACCACATCCACCTCCTATGACTCTCGAGTTCCTTGTGGGCGCCGTCAAACTCCTCGATGTCATCCAGCTTCAGTTCAAGCTGCGTCGGTTTCCGCCACAGCATCTTGCAAGCATACCTTTCGCCTGCGGCTCTCGCGCACGTGCACCAGGTCCTGAGTTGAGGGAGCAAGGGCACCCAGAAGCGGGTCCTCCACCCTCTGCCACCGAAAGCCCCACAGAGCAGTGTCTGGCACCAGACACTGCTCTGTGGGGCTTTCGGCATGGCGCCTCCTCCTCTGAGGAGACTCAAGGAGACTCCCAAGTTGGTGGAGGGTGGCGGACCTGCTGCTGGGTGCCCCTGCTGGGCGGGCGCTGTGGCGCATGGCGCCACTCAGCCAAATGGGAAAGATGCCTCTGCTGTCTTTTCTTGCTGCTGTATGGAAAAGTACATGAATCTGACCTTTGAATTGTTTGTAAGTAAACCATTTTTAACTTACCAAACGTGGTTTCTTTCTCTGCTAAGAGAAGAGGGGAACTTGGAAGCAACTTAGAAGGGCATATTTTAAAGATCTACCTTTAAAATATGGGCGACCAACAGCTTGTTCCATTGAATAATGGTGGGTTTTTATTTTATTATCATGGCAATATGGAAGTAGATTCCTAGATATAATAAATAGGTTTTAAAAAATCTCCCCCTTACCCAGCCAGGCCGGTATTGAATACAACTTCCCCAGCTGTAGAGGATGGATGACCAAAAGAGTAGCCCGTCATCTTGGTTCCATCTTCCAGCACTAAGTTGGCTGTCTGTGCCTAGAAAAAAAATATCAATGAAACTCATCATTTATATTTCCTTCTACATAATGCCACCCTAGACCAACAATTTCCAGCCCCGAAATGTCTTCCTTCTACCTTTAAAACACCCATCATCTGTACGTTGATCGGTAAGAAAGGCTGTTCCTGTACTTACCCTGGTAATAGGGATAAAGTGATAGGTAAGATTTTCCTACAGTAGACCAAAGATTATTCCGCTAATAGCAGGGCCGGCACAAAATATTTTGGCACCTGAAGTGGTCACCAAATAGGGCCCCCTCCCCACCAGCAAAGAAGGAGTGGGTGAAGAACAAGCAGGGAAGGAAGATGTACATCAGGATCTGCTGCACCAGTGAATCCTGCCACCTGAGGCAATTGCCTCACTAGTGGGCCGGCCCTGGTTAATAATATGTAACCTTCCTGTAGCCAATTATGCGGCCTATTTCACTAGCCAGTGGTCCAGATCATGTATTTCTTTCTCACTCATAACCCCACAGCAGTGAATGCCAGTTTTGCTGTCTTGAACACAGCAGTGAATGCCAGTTTTCCTGTCTTGAACAGTCCTTAACACCAGTTCCAATTCAACAAATATGCAGGGCCCTTCTAGATCAATTTATATGTGGAGAGGTTGGAAGCAGACAGTGGGCAGGGAATAGAGTGGTGATTTTTCTTCTGACTTGTGTGGCATAATTGTAACCATATATGGTTCCTACGGTGCCGGAGATTGTCTATGCAATCCTACACTTCTTTTTTTTAAGTATCCACTGAATATGCTGAGTCTTCACTGGACTGTTAGGAAGGGAGGTTCAGAGTTGTACCTAGGCTCCCTTGTGCCCTTGGCAAGGAGCTGTATCAGCCCCCTCCCCTTTTCATTGCGCCTTTGAAGCCTGCCCCCCCCCGAGCAGCGGAGGAACGGCCTGGGAGTGCATGGACAGGCTTCTAGCAACTCTGAGCCAGAGTGGAGGCATGTTTTTGCAGGGGCAGAGGGCCTGCACCCCTGGCGGGGGCCAACCACACCAAGCCCTAGGTATGTCACTAGGGAGGTTCTCCCTTAATTCTCTTTAAAAAATAATATTTATTACTTTTAAAGCTTACAAAAAAGGAAAAGAAGAAAGGACAAAAGAAAAAAACAAAAGAAAAAAACAATACAATACGAAATATAAACAATACAAAGCACAACCTTAACACATTAAACTAAACAAAACCCTATCCCTAACCCTAACCCTAAACAAAACAAAACAAAAACAATTTAAAAACATACATCACACCTTTTCCATACTCTATCTTTCATTCCCTTGTTTCATTGACCTCCTCTCACCTCCCTTTCTGTATTCCACTTCTATTAATTGTTTCAGCAAATCCTTTCCATCTTTCTCTATTTTCTGTCATATTATAAATATCTTAACATGTTTTTAACCTTATTTTCCATTAAAACTAGAATACTTGTATATGCTTAACTCCTTATAACATTTCTACTAAGGCCATAAAATTTCATTCCAACATTTTTCTATCACTCATTAATTTTACAGTATTTCTATAAATAAACTTTAAATTTTCCAATCTTCTTCCACCATCTCTTCTCCCTGGTCTCGGATTCTGCCAGTCCTTTCCGTCAATTCCATATAGTCCATCAACCTGGAGATCTTATGTCCGAGGCTCTTAACTCTTTTCCAAGTCCCTTCTGCAGGTCTTCTTCATATTCTTTAATGCTAAAGAGCAGATCTCGGGGAGACTCCAACCTAACAATGCTTTTATTCCTTCTCGACAGGTCAGCCAAATTTCCATAGTTAAAATTAAGATCCATAAAGTATTTCAGGACATGTTTCAAGCTTCCTCCAAATCCAAAGGCCCCCGGAACTTCAATCTCCTCCTGACCCAAGTCCATATCCCAAAAGTCCGTTAATCTCTGCATAGAGGGATCTTTCCAACTTTCCTTCTCCAGTTCAAGCCGGGCTCCGATCCTCAAAATCTGACTTTTTCTAGATTCAATCATAGAAGGCCTGAACTTCTCAATTTGCTTCTGTAAGGCTGAGGATCCTGCTTGTATTACTTGTATTACTTTAGGTTCGACAACAACAGCTTTCTCCTTCTCCTCCACAATTTGTCCTGCCAAAGTAGATTCCTGTACCAAGTCCTGAATAATTTCTGTGTTGGTGTTCACTTTTTGTCTTCTTGTGAAGCTGTTCCAACGAATAGCTTATCTTACATAATGCAGTCACTATGGCTTCTCCTGTCAACATTTTTAAATGGTCCAAGGTCAATCCCTGGTTCTCACAATTTCTTATCTTGCAGCTGGAGATTCCCCAGTTACACTCCTGTAACAGTTTCAAAAGCTCCCTCTAGAAGGAAACAATCTCCACTTGTATCAGTCCTTTCAAGCACAACTCAAGCAATAAAGATAGTTTCAATTTTCAGTTACTTTTCCTCCTTTTTAAATGCAGAAGAGGACAATGGAAACAATATATTTCTCTTGTTTAGCTAGCTGTCAAATACGTTCTGTTCACAGTCAATGAACTCTCCCAAAACGTCACTCTTTCTGGCAGCCCGTTTCCAGGTTCAGAGCAGTGGTAATTTGATTTTTCACTCTCTCCTGCAGGCTCGCTAGGTCCAAAATTTTCCCCCTCTTCTCCTGCTTCCAAGGGGGGTTTGATAATTTTAACCGATGGAAATTTAATCCTTTGCCAAAGGCTTTCCGAGACTTTAGCTTGTAACGTCTTTGCTTCAATCTATTTACAAAAGAGGAAGGCGGACTTCCTGTTTAAAACCTTCCCGTTTCGGTGCCAAATTAAGGTATTTAAAGATCCAATTTTCCGTTCTACTCACGGGTAGTTGTTTAAAGTCCAATTGTCCACAGGAAAAAGTCAGCGCTCTCCGGCAACAGCAATGTGGCTTCACTCCGTGAAAGAAGCAGTCAATTCGAAGCACCGCGCCACTCACCCCACGTTGCTCCGGATCCCCAAAACAGGGTTTCCCCATGAGTAGGGGAGGCGCAAAAGGTGCCAGCCGAATCCCAGGTTCACAAGCTTCTCCCGCCTGTGATTTCAGTGGGTCTCCGCCTTCGCCGTGGCGGTCAGACCCTGCTTTCCAAGGAGCCAGTTCCTCCCGATCGGAGGTGCTCCGCCATTGCCGGAGGCGCCAACCCAGAAGTCCTCCCTTAATTCTCCCCCACCCTTCTTCTAAAAAGCTTGGGGTTCCCTAAACACACCAATAGACACCTATTTCTCAGTGGCCCCATTTTGGCAACCATCTTGTCAGCTCTCCTCCACAGCTGAATTCTCTGTTATTATAACCAGTAAAGGACAGTGGAGGCTGTCCATTAGAACGAATAGGACACTGCCCCCAGCAAGCTCAGTCTGCCCTTAACCAGCCCCTCCTGCCTGCCATCTTGGGTGACGCTGCCTCCTACTGGCTCTGGCTGCATCTTCTGCTAAGCTCCCTGCCCCACCAGTCCCAATTGACACCAGCCACCACATATTAATAACAGCATACAATACAACCAGTAAAGGAACTGTATGGATAAATACAGTCAGAAAAGTCCATGCTACCCACTTTCTGGCTTACTGTCAACCCACGGATCAAAAAGAGCCGTGTTGAGAGAAAGTCCTCTAATTTATTCTGCTTTGTGGCAACTTTTAATTGCTGATGAAGTTGTTCTGTTATCAAAAGATCCCAAAGAGCTAGGGTTCCACTGTAAGGGGATTTCAGTTCATCTCTCCTACTGATTGTTGCCTTCTGTAAGTTATTTAGCACATTTATATTCTAATTTTTATTCCATGACAGCAGCATACATGGAGCTCCCAGATGGTGTCGTATGTAGGCACTGATTAGACCCAAACCAGCTTAGCTTCAGAAAGGTGACTGCCTCATCTGCCTTCAATGCCCTGAGTTGTTGAGTAGACAGAACACAATAAATATTACAGATTAACAGGGTACAAGAGATTGAAGTCCCATTGAATTCAGCGGGACTTATTTCTGAGTAAACATGGCTGCTTCGCTCAAGATGTTATAAAGCTGCTTAGTAGTATTTGCAAGCACAAAGTTGAATTATTTGATCTTACTTATTATACTGCCCCAAGGGTCCTGCGTAGCACAGGTAAACAGTACCCTGTATATTTCCAGACCGATAAATATTTTCCTGTGTTTGATTTATCGTCATCATTATATAAGAACAGATTTGTTTATGCAGCACTCCTGAAGCAATTATTTTTACTTAACTTGCAAGTGTGGACATTATCACACATCCCTCAGCTGATACGCTGCTCCTTTCTAAAGCAAATAAGGAAAGGAAAGGTGGGGGAGTTTTACAAACCATTAGAAAATGCCATTTGGGCTAATCAGTTCCCTGTGTGAAAGATTTCAGTTTGAAATGGAATTAAAAATCCCTTGATCCATCTCCTAAATGCAAATATCCCTTAGAGCCCCCAACTTAAGCAAGTCTATTTTTGCTTTTGGGGTCTTGCTTGCTGAATTGCACACCCTGCTCCAACAGCAATTCTTTACCCCAGAAACTGTAAATAAGCTCTTGGGTATGGACCTAATAAACATACTGCTTTTATTCATGTACATATACTGGTGTTTTTTTGTGGGGGGAGTTATACAAGAGCACCCACAACTAATAGGATGTCAGTTGTGCTAGTACAGTTCAATGACATGTAATACACACCTCTGGATTATAAATATTAAACATATTTACAACCTGCCTTTTGCTTTACTGAAATCATATAAAGCATCACAGATAAACAAGATGAGTTTTTTAAACACCTGATCAAAACCAAGTTGTAGCAGCAGCAGCAGCAGCAGATTTCTCCAGTAATTGCGCTGTGCAGAGACTGTACAATGATATTCACTAGCAACATATACCATAAGTCTGTGTACCTTCCTGGAGGTCCCATGTACCTAGTCGCATTGTCCTCCCCAACATCTGTGTCCCTGAGATTACCACTATAGTAGTTTGATATCTTCCTTGTTCTTAAGATCATAGAAACCATTTGGATGTGGAGAAATAGCAGACCATTTATGGTATAGCCTAGGAAACCCAGAGCAGCATTCATGGAGATGAGTTTTCACCCGATTATAATTTTGTGGGGGATGAGAAGACCCCACACACTGTCTTGCAACTAGACTTGTTTGTCTATTCTTGGGTTCCCAAATACAGGCTACTTTCACATACTTCAGGTCAGACATTGTGGCCCTCAGAACAAATAAGAGCACATAGAGGCGCCAACCTATAATCCAATTATGAAAGGATAACCCCTACAAAAAAAAATGCTTTTAGATTTTATTTTAAAACTAGTAGGTGATACCCAGACTTTAAAAACCCATCACTTTGGTGAGGTTTCAATTTGCACTTGAAATCCATGTATTTTCAATGCCTCTTCCAGCAATCATCATGCCAGAGGAAAACCGCCTCTATGGGGTGCTCCAGGAGGCGTTTCCACTCGTCTTCTCCCTCTCACCAGTTGTGGGGAAAGCAAGATGCCACCTCTTGTGCTTCTACTGCCTGAGGTGAGTGCTTCACCCTGCCTCATCAGTGGGCCGGCTCTGTTTGCAAAGGTAGCCTTGCGCCCTATCTACAAACAGAGACACGGAATTCCTGTGGCCTGGATGGGGGCTTCTCTATTTCATCACTTGTCCCTTGCATTACACCCTGCTTACAGACATATCCTTTCCCCAAATATAAGAAAGTGTGTACCTTTCCTTTTTTGATCATTCAAAATTCAACCTCTGAAGTAAATATATTCAATTCCAAACACATAATTTGATATTGTTATTTTAATGAAGCATTCCAGCTCCCCTGCATGTTAATCTATTTTCCACAACATACATTCAAGGGAATAAAAAGTTTTGCAGTGGCTGCATGTTGACATGACTATCCAATGAGAGTGCTTTTGCTCAGCTCTTGTTTCTTTCAGTGGGGCTTCTTGCAGGATACCCTCTGTGAGGGCATTTGGCCCTCCTACATATTCTTTCAAAATAATTCTTCCACTTGGGGTCACTGAAAACTACGAGGATTACTGAGAATGCTGTTTCCATCTGCATTGCCTCTCTGCTTTTAATGAAACAATCTTCTGCCTGCCTCCTTCAAATTTATTGAAAGAGCCCCTTTATCGTTGACAGAAATAGTCTTTAAAGCCAGCATTCAATATTTTTCTCTTCCTTTAATTACATTTTTTAGTTTGCTCCTAGGGGTTTTGTGGATCTCCAAATCCTTTTCCTTTGCTCAGTTGGGCTGTTTTGTTACAAGCTCCCTATTTATTGCTTTGCTCATACAGCTCTTTACATCCCTCACCCCTTAAATTCAGGGTCCTTGGATGTGTGTTCAACGATACCAGCTTTAACAGGCTTCTGCACGTTCCTAAAATGCAGTGAAATTTTACAGCAACTGTCACTTTCCTAAAGAACCCCTGTTGAAATGAATATTGTGCTTTATTAAAAGTACCTCCTTCCCAAGGTGTTTGGTAATGCTGGAGAATGGAGAAGGGCCCAGTTTTGTTATAGCACCCCTCAAGATAGAGAACTGAATATCTAGGGCTTAAGGTGGGATTAAAGTGCAGTTATCCAGAGTCATCATATTAAGAACATACAAAATAAGAAGGGCTGGATCATCTTTAGCAAGGGTAGCCAACAAGGTTCCTTTCAGATATTGGTTGGGCTACAGCTCCCATCATCCTTGACCACTGGCCATGCTGGCTGGGGCTGATAACAGTTGTGATCCAAAACATCTGAAGGGCACCATATTTGCTACTCTTCAGGGCTAACTCGCTAGCTACTTGCATAGCTGCCAGTGGTTGAATTTGCTGACAAAATGGCCGATGGTTGACGTGAGCTCCTTCCCTTTCTCACAACACAGGTCACAGGCACAATTCTTACTAGGTCTATGACAAAAGCTAACGGGGAAGATGTCATAGCAGGCTACAATCAATTGATCACACTGAGTTCAGAATAGTGTCTCCCGTGAAAACCTAGCTTTTGATTCAGATCATGAAATGATAAATTCCTGACACAAATACATAGAAGTATCCAGTAGCCTAACAAAAATGTCAGCTCCCTCCTCCCCAAATGAGCTGCTACCTTGGCTTAGTGCTCATAAATAGACTTGATTTGTGACATTTGATAAACACAACCCATCTCATTTCAACACATGTCAGGGGCACTTATGTTTGGAAAGGCACAAGCCATAGAACCAAAAACATCTCTTTGTTACCACACTACGACAGATGAGTCAACTAATGACCTCCCCAAAAAAGACTGGATTGCTAACAACTTATTGTGTGTTTTTCAGAGAAGAAAAAATGTCAGCTAAATTACATTGCAACATGTTGAAACATGTTGGTCACATCAAATATTTTTATGCTGCTCTTTATTTGTCTCGCTCTTGTAATTTTAGACTCTTTGTTGTTTTTCCTGCAGCAGTCTACCCTGCTATCCCTCTGGAAATCATTTCATTATTTTATGTCTTGTGAGCTGCTCAGATAACATGTTATTGGGTAGCCCATATAAATACAGTAAATAATTATTTTACAAATAACATCATTCTGAGGTGTGCAGGGGACATTATTTTTGGTACTGACCCTCTCTTCTTTCTGCCAATAAAAATGTAGCTGCCTTCCACCCTCTAGTGGTCATAGGAATACAATATCAGAGCATTGCGTGTGGACAGGTGGAGTCCCCAGACCCCAGGCGACCCCCCGTCAAGTGGAATAACGACTCAAGACAACGTGCTATGGGATTAAATTGGCCACAACTTTATTATATTTCAGATGTGGGTAGACCTTGGCTCAGGCATTGGGCGTTATCCCTCCCCAGTCCCCAGCCGGGGACCTAGGGAACATCAGGGTTATCCAGTGTGGGGGGGGGATGGGCCAGCTCTGGAGAACATATGTTCAAGCAGAGATAGCCGCCCCCATTACGCCGCCGTCACAGGGGACAGCAATGACGACCTCTCGGCGTACGGTCAAAGCCTCCCATCAGAAACCCCTTTAACGGGGAACCGTTAAATAGACTAAAGGATTCCGCCCAAGGCCTGATACTGCCAAAGTTGTGACGTTTTGCTACGGGAAAGGCAAAACCTGCCAGTGCAGGGGAATTCCTTTCTGGCCCTTCAACAGTGACCTTGACGTAGCAGTGCCCGCATACCTGTGAAGAAAAGCTAACCTGCACAACAAGACTTAACTGAGGGTGGGTAGGGTGGGAGAAGCTCTGGAGCCAAGTGAGGATTCCCAGGTAAGATCCTCCCTCTATTGTGTGGGCAGGTAGTCCCTCCCCTACCTGGCCTGGTCTCCTTGGCAATGCTTCCCCCAAGCAGGATTGGACAACTGACTGAGGTAGGCGGAGACCTCCAGGTATCCCACCTGGGGGAAGGCAAAGCCATGCCTGTGCTAATGGAGCCGCTCTAGATCCAGGGGCTGTGCACGTCCACACAAAGGGAGCCCCCCGTTTTATGCGGGGAGCAGTCATTATCTTGAATTTTGATGGGTCTTGTTAAGCAGGAAACATATCTTAGCATTGACATTTTTGTTTGACAGAAGAGAATGCTACCATTTTCTATTATTCAGGTATTATTGCATGAGTTTCTCACAGTCTTGATCTAAAGCAAAGTGTAAACAGATAAATGAAAATATACTAATTGGGCTAGACTAATTGCGTACATCAAGACAAAGCCTAGACCTTCCTCCTTTGTGCAGGAATTATTTATTTATTTTGCGTGGAGGTGCGTTTCTGACATGTGAGCCTCCACTTGTAAACTTAAGTTCAGTTACTATTTGCCCACCTCGCTTGAAAATTAGGCTGGGAAGTATGAAATGTTCTCCAGCAAGGAGATTTTGCTGGAACTAAAACACCACATGGGTTCTAGGAGGCAGGAGGGGCTGAGTTGCCAAGATAGGCCAAGTGAGAAGAGTCAGGGAAGCCAAGACCCAAATCAGCCCATTATAGGAAGACAAGTAGGCCCTCCTGATCTGCATCTATACATCTCATGACTCCCTGGAAACAGTGGTTGGGGACAGAGGGGTGAAAAGCATGATGTGGTGCCATGGTGGGACCATTTTCCCATCTCCACCGAAAGTAAAAGAAAGTTGGGGAAGAGAAACACACTGAGCTTGTGTACATACTCATTTTTACTCCACATTCAGTGCACTCCTACCGATGGTTTGGGGAGCAGTGTACACACAACATTAGCCACAAACCATGTCTATCCTGTAGATTCTTAGGAGAAGCTGTGTTTTCTCCCAAGCCAGCTTCAATCCAAAAGAACAACCTGGCTGCATTTTAAGTAAGTTTCTCCACTTACCATGTAGTTTGGCCTCAATGGGCAGGAAGTCCAGAGGTTGGAAGGGGGAGGGGCAAAAGAGACTTTAAATCAGCAATGGCCTTTGTAGAAAATCAATAACAATCTTTTATTTTAAAAAATCAGCAACAGCCTGAGATACAGGAACCTAAGGGAAGACAAGGTAGAGAACACATAGTCCTGGAGAAGTAATCTGGGCAAACGCCACAGATTTAACTGTACTGTGTCATTTTCATGGGGGCTGTTGGTCAAGAGGATGTCACAGGAAATTCTTAGCACGTGTCACGACCCTGGAGTTCCTGCAATGATGAAGACACAATTTCTGAGGCTGCAGTGTCACAAGCTGAGAGGCGAGACCAGGTTCAGGGCTCTGAACTTGCTACTAGAGATCAGAAGACCAGTGAGCCTGGGGCTGGCTGACATTGCCTACAGAACAGCCTCCTGTAGCACCAGGACCCTCAAAGGTACCCTCCTCTGAGGAACCAAATGTCTCCCACCACACCTCAGTGGTCCAGCACTGCAGGGATTGCATGGGGCATGAGGCTACAGTCTCCATCTTCAGGCAAGAGGGTTGGCCCTTTAAGTTCTCCACAAGGGAGTTGAGTCTGGGAGAGGGAGTTTATGGGCAGAGGATTAAAAGGACACAGTTGGCTTTTGATCTTTGTCAAAAGCTCCAGGCTGGAGTTGGCTGTCCCCCTGCTGCTCTCAGCTGGTTACATGGTGGTGCTGATAATGCCAAGGCTGCAGGTTTGATCCTGCATGGGACAGCTGTGTATTCCTGCATTGCAGGGGGTTGGACTAGATGATCCTCGGGGTCCCTTCCAACTCTACAGTTCTATGATTCTATGAAAGCGCACATTAGTAGCCCTTACTATTCATGAGGCATGCTTGCAATGACACCTCTCCTTCAGCTCGTATATTTCTTGACATGTTAGCTGGAGAGACACTAAAGCTGATCTGTGAAGTAGATCCAGATGCAGGCTGTGTAGAAGACATGACTACACTTGCAAACGACCTGTCACAACACATTTAGGAACTTGTTACAGTGCTCAGCACTTTTTCTTTCAGCCAGGAAATCATAGCTCAGCTTGATCAGCCTTTGTAATCCTATTCCCACACAGCTCACAGCCCCCTTGGTGTCACCATCCATCGTTTCTGTCTCTTCTGATATTCCAAAAGGTTAGAAAGGAGCAAGGCAGTCTAAATAATGCAAGAGACCATCGTGTATTATGAATATGGACCCAGTGAGGCAAACGCAATTGCAGCAGGCAGTGTTAGAAACTGAGCGTAACTTCTGGCTATACTTTTTGTGGAAGAAAACTGATCATGCAAGCAGCTGACATGTGAGCAGTGCAATGTTAGAACAGCTAGTACGCAAGATTGCCCCCTTCTCTGCTGTGAGCTGGAAAAAAATCACAGTTCGCAATGTTTCTTTGTGGAAGTGGAGCCACAATCTTGCATAACTTTGCAGCTCCTGTGTTGCACTACTCATATGTAGGTGAAGGATATCCTTCCGTCCTATTTCCACAAGTGTGTGTAAAGGTAAAGGTAAAGAGACCCCTGACAGTTAAGTCCAGTCGCGAACGACTCTGGGGTTGCGGCGCTCATCTCACTTTACAGGCCGAGGGAGCTGCCGTTTGTCCGCAGACAGTTTTTCCGTGTCATGTGGCCAGCATGACTGAGCCGCTTCTGGCACAATGGAACACCGACACCAGAGCAGAGCATGGAAACACCATTTACCTTCCCGCCGGAGCGGAACCTATTAATCTACTTGCACTTTTTTTGGTGTGCTTTCAAACTGCTAGGTTAGCAGGAGCTGGGACCGAGCAACAGGCATGTAGAGAGGGAGGGCAAAGAGGTGCCCTGCTTCTGGTCTATTTCCCTTCACCAGTATTTTTTAAATGTGCAATACATGATGTGCATAAATGCCTTCCAGCAGGACTGGGTCTCTATTCTCTGTCTGGTCTATTCCCACATCTCCTGGTGGGGTGAGGCCCTGCCTGACTCCAGCTGTAAAGACGGTTCCTGTTGTTTAAAGTGCCTAGAGATCATCGAGGTGGGGTGTTTTTAAGGAATTGTTGATGGTGTCAAGATTTAGTTTCAGGGATGCACTATTTTTGCTGTTACCTGCATTATTTTCTTACATATTTTTCACTGTTGGGACTTAATTTTGAATCATCAGTGGATTGTTTAATATTCTACATTTATTAATATTAAATGTTTTCATTAGCCTGTTGTTTATGTAACTATTTAAATTCTGTTATGCCTTCTAACTACTGATAGTGAACTGTTAGTGAATTGTAAATAGGTTGTCTTATGTAAACTTTAGATGCTGTTGCCACTTTGACCATGGTTTACCACGGAAAAGCAGCACATATGTAATGATGATATAAGAGTGTTTAGCACAGGTGTATATGAGACCATATGTTCAAGTACATGTGTGTTTGTGTGTGTGTTGTTCATGGTCAGTGGACAGGGGATGTTACAGATCCATTCATTGGCATCCTCCCTATCACTGCAAATTACCACATTCCAACTTGTCCCCACTGATTACCCACAGTTAACTAATGGTGTTGGTTGTTGCTTTATACTAAGAGGATAGGAAAAACAGAAGACACGCCAGTTCTATGTTCATACAGCAGCAGATAGCAGGAACAGCCAACAGAGGCTAACCGCAAAATAACACAAAGACCCGAGGAATAAGCAGCCATGGAAAGTCTGCACACTTTCCATCAATCCCTAAAACCAAGCCACTTGCCCTTCTTCTAAATTCAGTCTGTACTAGATAAATAAATCTGGGAAGCACCCTTATATCAACACCTCCGCAACAATTCTTACGCCTGGCCCCTGGCTCCTGATGTACAGTACATCTTCCTCCAACAATGGGGATTTAAAAAAGAAAATATGTGAAGATTCATCTTTCTCCCAGGCTTTCATGACTGTATGATTGATGGTCTCTGCATATGATTTCATTGGCTAATTGCTTATATAGCCCACCCTATTCGTTTTAAACTATTTTTAATATTGCATCTTTTAATTGCTACCAGCACACTGGGACCATTAGTTTTGGGAAGTTCAAGCCCTTCACCAATTCAGATTGAAGATGGCTGAATCATATGCCGTCATATAAGGTAAGTGCACAGAAAGTAAGCAGTATGCAAGGAGGATGGCTTGGCAACTGCCCAGTGGACTTTGGATGCTGAAACCATCTGTGCTGTCCCTTTAACTCTGCTTTGGCTGGGATAATCAAACAGGCTTAAAGTCCTCCTAAATGCTGTGCTATGCTTATGCATTTAGGTAGCCAGCTGCTATACTGGTTGTGATGATTCAAAAAATGGTTTTGAGGTATCTTTGTTTGTAAGTATATTACAAAGTATATTATATTTTTAGCACATTCTAAATCACCCTGTGGTCTCTAGTTATTTTTTAATAAATGAAATTAAAAAATAATAAATAGTGCAACCAGAGAAACACAGAGCCTATAGAAGCAGGCATTCTTCCACTGCGCCAATTGATAGCACAGTGTGTAAATGCATCACAAAAGTTACTGCTGAAGACCCGTGTGTGAAAAAGGAAGTGCTAACCCTGATGTCCAGTGTTCCTGTATTGTTCTTAAGAAGTGGCTTCAGATTAAACAAGCGGGTATTTTTGTGCTTCTGTAGCAACAGCCTGCTAGTTCACCCAAACACTTCCCAGGGTTATTTGGAGACCTCTGCATATTTAACAAGGTTTGTGAACCTTCACAGTCCTGCATAATTTATCCTATAAATCAGGGTACACGCAAGAAATATCTGCTATGTCAACAATTCTGCAGTCAACAGGCTCTAATAAATTGGAACTTGGAACCCTAGTTTTGCTCAAAGATTTGTTTGGACATACACAAGGTTATCTGGTCAGCTATTTCTTAGCATGTTAGTTACAGACTCAGGTAAAGAGAGAGAGAGAATTAATCAATTAGATGATGTGAAGTTGTAATTACCTTCATACTCAGTGATCGGATACCAATTCTTGAAAAATATCGGCTATGCTGAGCATTCCTATGGAAAACACCAAATCCCCCTCTCACCATTTTCACCATTTTGCAAGTTGTCAAAATTCTTGTCATCTTGGGGAAAGTGGCAAAATAAAAATTATCTTCTTAAGGTGGATAGAGACTACCCACCATGTATATGGAGGCAAAGTTTTATGGACGGTTGGTCTATTGACTCAGCTGGCAGCTTTTGCTTTGCATTTTCATTCATTCTTCCATTAAAAGGTTTCAGCTTGACTCCACCCTCTCTGCTCCTCCTTAGAGGAGTGTCTGACACAATTCTTGGAGAGATAAAAGGGTATCCTGAAGATGCGTCCTAGGCCAAGCAGAAACAACACTCCTGCTGGAAAGCACCAGGGAACTGCAAGGGACTATCTGTCCTGCTGCTTTGGATTAGGCTAGCTGTGTAAATTTGTGAAATCAGAAGACAAGGAAGTTCCACTTAATGTTAGTCATGCTGATTAGAGACAATTTACAACTGGCACTTACTACAGACTGTAGATTATGTTAGATAGAAAACATTTTGCTATATTGGCTAGTTCCAAAGAGTCTGTCTGGCTACAGCATTACATAGCAAGGTCTACTTTTTCTTTTATTGTTTTACTAGAGTCCACATCCTTCAACAATGTGTGTTAAGACAGCAAAGTAAGAGTGCATAGACAGAATCGTTAAGGCAGAGCTCATTTGTGTCTTGAGCATGCATTCTTTGGCTAAGAGAATTAAAATTGTATTGCTGGTGTATACCAAGAAGAACCTTTTCCAACATTTTTGCAAAGATCCCAGCTGCCCAATACATGATCTTGTGGAAGCTGACCAGTTGTCCACTGGTGGACCACTGTCTACTTTCTGCATACCTTTGTTCTGCTGTGATGAAGAAACAGAACCACATTGGTTCCCATTAAGTTCTGTGGGACAATGTATACAACCTGCAATCTGGTACACAGTTGAATATACAAAAACTATGAAGATGCCCTATACCAAATTAGACCATTAGTTCATCTAAGCCTCAGTACTGTCTACACTAACTGGCAGCGGCTCTGCAAGGTTTCTCCCAGCCCTACCTGGAGATGGCGAGGATTCAACCTGGAACCTTGGCATGCAAAGCAGATGCTCTACCACTGAACTATGGCCCTTCCCCATTGCCTCATTCCACAAACTGAGATCACCAATACCAACAGTTTCCCTGAGTGCATTCCTGTACTTTCTCAAACCTAGGTAGATATTTCTCTAGGTAAATATGCTTTTATTGGGCACATCAAATAAATCTGTGCAAATATACCAATTTTATATTATATTGGTATATCTGGATCCAGAGATAGACAAGCAGAACTCCACGCAGCGGGCCTTTTCTGCACCACCCTGAATATATTCCCTTGTGCTCCCCCCAAAAGCCTCTCTTTAGGGTTGAGGAATCCTCTGGTTTTCCCCTCCTGCAAGTCATTTGTAAATAAAAGTCATTAGAAATAAAGAGCACAGCAATGCAAAAGTGAAAACATCCTCACAAATAAAAGGTCATCACACAAACACACCCAATATAATCAAGAGTACAAGCATCCGCAGCCCAAACACTTTGGCAGCTTCTGCATACAGTTAATATGGAGCCAGTCATAGATCTGATAATGTTCTTATTTGAATTTGCCAATAAATAGGTAGGAATTTCAAAGTTTGACCAAGGAGATCTCCTCTTAAGAAACTAATGGAAAAAGCAAGCAGTTAGCTTCTTCAGAAATTGAGTATTTGAGGGGAAAAAGCTGTATCTTCCACAACACACTCCGGTCCACTCAGAATTGGGAGGCAAAAGAGATACATATTCCTACACTGCCCATCAATTGCAGAGAGCAATGGCACGCATTGCATTTTGAGCAACATCAACACTTTCCTAACAGTGAAATTAAATAAGTCCACTTGACAGACCTCAAGCTCATGTTTTTTTCACATACAAGAAAGGGGGAAATATGTATTATAATAACAGCTAACATGTTATTGGAACTGGAGTTAGACTTCAACTTCCATCCACTCCAACTAGCGTGGCCTTGGGGCAGGAATGATGGGAGTTGTGGCCTACAACTTCTGGAGGCAACATATTGGTACATCAGAATTCCTACAAGTGGAGCAAGGAGAGTCATACTTAGGGGCAAGACCAGATCGCTAACCCAGTGAGTAGCATAGCAACCACAACGGGTGCACCATGGCCCTCCTTCCTATTCTGCAACTCCAGAATTGTGGAGAAGGGGGCAATATATTTTCAAAGCTCTTTCCCCCCACCCCCTTTTTTAAATTTAAGGACATCTGCACTTGCTTCCCAGCCTCCCCCTTTGTGCTTCAGTCTAGAAACATCTGCTTCAGAACTCCCCCCACCTTCTCCCCACTGACAAATAAAAAAATAAAGAATAAAATGGAAGGGGTACCAAAAACAGGCCAATTGAGAACTGGGTGTGTTCATTGGGCATGGAACACTGGCTGGGGTGGGGGACCAAGGAACAGTGACATAGTGTGGGTTGCTAACACCCGGCGCAGGAAAGCCACTGACACCGTGAGTAACACACACACCCTGAATCAAGATTTGTAGGCACTAAAAAAACTTTAGATTGTTCCAGGGCACAGTATGAATTCCATTAAAAACAACAACATGGGGGGACCTCCAGAAACAGCCCCAAAAGAAATCAATGACACAGAATGTTGAACAAGTAAGGCGGCAGAACAGAACTGGGGGTGGGGTGGAGGCATAGGTGTCAACGTTTCCCTTTTTTTAAGGGAAATTCCCTTATTCCGAATAGGATTCCTCGCAAGAAAAGGGGAAAGTTGACAGCTATGGGTAGAGGTATGGAATCAAAATCATCTAACCTCTCAGCGACATTTGTGCCAGCAAATCAGGATGAAAGCTCAATAAACCGGTTGTATGGAAGTGACTAAAGAGGGGACAAAATCCAACCTAATTCACGCAAACATTTTAGAAGTTTCAGTGGAGAGCATATATGCATATAACAGTAGTAGAATGAAACACTGATATTGCAAGCAGTATACAATATGCATGATACAAGGAATATTAGTGTAATTTTCATACAGGAGATGTGGGAATAGTAGATATGTTCCTCTAAAACATTAATTAAAAGGTCACTCACGAAATACCATATTCTTATGTAACATAAATTTAAATCAGAAGGCATATTTTCTGGTCTAGTAACAAGAAAAAATGACTCTCATAAATATTCTGGCACTAAAATGATATGCTAGTTAGAGCTACTGTGGATCAGTAATAACGTTCAAGAATTGGTGCTTCTGGTTTCTTGTTTTGACCCCCCCAAGTCTTCTCTGAATTTTATTTTTTTTTAATTGGGCCCCTATTCTCTTTTAAACATATGATGATGCTAATGCATTTTACGTTCATGTGACAATTAGTGATCTGCTCCAATTTTAGTCTACACTTATAAATAATGGTGTACATTGAAAGAAAATCTCGTGCAAGAGAATCGCTTGAAGTAGGAGAAAAATCTCTTTGTTGCTCTTGGGTCCTGCAGACTGTGGGAAACTCCATTTAGCACCATTTTCTCCCATTTTTGGCAATGAAGAAGAAGAAGAAGAAGAAGAAGAAGAAGAAGAAGAAGAAGAAGAAGAAGAGTTTGGATTTGATATCCCGCTTTATCACTCCCCTTCAGGAGTCTCAAAGCGGCTAACATTCTCCTTTCCCTTCCTCCCCCACAACAAACCCTCTGTGAGGTGAGTGGGGCTGAGAGACTTCACAGAAGTGTGACTAGCCCAAGGTCACCCAGCAGCTGCATGTGGAGGAGCGGAGATGCGAACCCGGTTCCCCAGATTACGAGTCCACCGCTCTTAACCACTACACCACACTGGCTCTCCAGTGTAGCCATGCCGCCTTTTAAAAGAAACTATATAGGAAATAAAATTGTCTTATTATTAACAATACATAACAAATAAATGTACCTTTGAGAATGTGCAGACTTTACAACTGCAGGTGTATTTCCACTCTGAAAGAAGGTGTAGGACTCCCAGTGAAGATGGGAAAAGCTCCAATTAGCCCTCCTGTTTCTATTTTTTAAAAGTTAAGCACTCTTTGAGTGGGGATAAAGCATTCTGCACATGCTCAGGGGTACATTTGTTGAGTATATGATGTTACCTCATATACAGTTTATTTAAAGAAGGGTTAGGGCCAAAGATGAAGGAGTGTTGCTAAACAGAGAGAGCCAAGGAAGGAGGGTGTGTCTATGAGAACACCTTCCCTCACAATGTTATGAGAGCAAAAGCCCAAACTTGTTCTGAAAGCTTACAGCTGAATATAGTATTCCTATGCCACCACCAAAGACTTCAGCTCTACTATCCTCTGCTAACAAATATTAAATAAATATAGTATGGGCACTGGGTGTACTCAGAACTCCTATTCTCCCCCTCTCTTCACCTACATTCTTCTTTTTCGTTCACTTCACCCACTTTAAGAAGAAAAACTTTGTTGTAGGAATTAGCCTGATGATCCCACCGTTTTGCACATGGGGTTGATTTTGCTGTGTGAACATGCAATTTACACATGCTAAGAAACTTCAGCAACTTTCAGCTTCTTAGCATGTGTAAACACAGAGGAAAGTTCTACATTTAAGATTTAGCTTATTGCTACTTGTAGATGAATTTGAAATCACCGACCACCTAGCTGGAACCATCACAATTGTGTTTGTGGCTGTGTTTCTTCCCCAGGTTAGCAAAATCTGTTCTCAAATATGACCAGGGTGTTTGTTTGCAGGGCTTTTGGTATTAGCGGCCTAAGCCAATTGCTCCTCCATGCACATGAGACCTGTGGTCTTTCCAAACGCAAGCAAGATAAGACTCTTTTCTTATCTTCATCATAAGAGAAGGAACCAAGGTCTCAGAAATAGGTCAAACTCCATTGCCGATAGGATTAGCAGAGTCAGATGACACAGACGATACATGAAATACCTTCCTAATATTCAAAGAACACTTAAGTAGGTAAGGATTTCAAAATGGCTTAACAACCCCCAAACTTCATCTTCCTTCAAGAACAGCCATAGCGGAGAACTGGAGCAAGCGAGCATCCAGTGTGGTCAAACTGGCACATTGAGTCTGTGGGTTGAGTGAATGAAATACTTGAGTGATTGTTTCTGTGTGGTGATCTTTGAAAGTCTATAGGAAACCACACATAGGAAGGCACGTCACAAGGCTAACAAAACTTTGTTAGCTCAACCATTTATTATTCTCAGCCATATGGCTTGGTATATAACTGAGCTTCAAAATCTATCTAGTTCAACGGCCTGAAATAAAACCATGCCCAATTGCCCCTGGCAAATATATTCTCCAACATAGGCTACCAACTACAATGGCATCCAAAATTATTTATTTCATTTATATACTATTTGATGGTAATAAAACCTCAAAGCAGTTACCATATTAATTGCATGTGACAGGTAAGACAGTCAACAATTGCTGTCTCCATTCAGATGGGCAGGGTACAATTAATAAATTTTTATTTAAAAACATAAGAGGAATTTTAAACATGAGCAGCAATGATGTATGTTTCCTGCAATCTGGGAAGCTATTGGTAAAATATACTTAAGCAAACAGATCGTAATCTATTTTTCACAGAAAGCCAGCAGAATCAGCAGCTATCTCATCCTGGTAAAATTTCTTACTAGCCATAGATATGGTGACCAGTGATAAGGCTGCTCCTTTGCCCCAGCACCAACACTCTCACATCAGATCCTTTGCCATTCATTGTAGCAGAACGTTAACCTTTCATTCCCTTGCTCCAACTATATATCTTTCCCAGCAGCCCATTGAAGCCTTTCTTCCAAGTGGAAACTCATTTATACATAAATAGACAATCACAATAATGACAATTAGTGATTATAGCACTGATTAATTTAAAACAAAGTGCATTCTGCTTTAATAGTTTGCATGACCTTTTTCTCCTGATACTGGCTTATCTTGGAAGCAAGGACTTTGCTCAAATAAGAAACCGGGAGATTGGGAGGCATTCCGTATGCAGCATTTAAAAGGAGAGAGATGTCTGCCCTGAAGCTACGCATTCCTTTTACGCTTTAAGAATAATGTGTCCTTCCACATCCTGTTCAAGGTCTATTTTACTTCCTTTCCTTAAGTCTGGAAGGCTGTAATGAGGGATCTCCTTGGCTTGTTTGCTGTAGCATGCGGAAACAATATAATCCTGTCCTTGACTAGACTTTAAATAAATGAGTATTTATCTATATTGGAGGCCCAGCCATGAATAGTTTATTCATATCAGCCAGTATTTCTACTAAGCAGCCTAGCTGGAAGAACAAGTTCAAGAAACCTACTTCTGTCCTTCGTACATGGCAAGCAATTTTCCTGCAATGGCTTTCTATTCCTTGGATAAGGACAGACCAAAGGAGAAAAGCAGGCTTTCTGGATGTCCCTAAACCATGGGTAGGCAAACTAAGGCCCGGGGGCCGGATCTGGCCCAATCGCCTTCTCAATCCGGCCCGCGGACAGTCCAGGAATCAGCGTGTTTTTACATGAGTAGAATGTGTGCTTTTATTTAAAATGCACCTCTGGGTTGTTTGTGGGGCATAGGAATTCGTTCATATATTTTTTTTCAAAATATAGTCCTGCCCCCCACAAGGTCTGAGGGACAGTGGACCAGCCCCCTGCTGAAAAAGTTTGCTGACCCCTGCAAACCACACCGGTGAAAACGTTTAGGAAACCTCTGAAATAAAGAATATAAAAAAATGTGTTAAAGGATCAGTAAAAGGATATCTGTATACCTTTTAAGCAAGATCACACACAGAATACTGTTATCGGTTGAGGTGGGGGCTAAACCCTGGAAATTAATAAATGATAGGATTTTGATTACTTGGAGTATTGAAGGGAAGATTGGAGGCCAGTGGGAAAGTAAAGACTAAGCTTTCTATCCAAGCCAGGGCCTCACCTGGGATAGAGGCATTAACATTATAAAAGGAGTTTGTGGCCCATCAGAGAGCCTGGACCTGGCAGACAGAGGTTGCCATGGTGATGGGATGTGGATTCGAACATCCACACAGGAAGAGAGAGTCTTTAGAGCAAGGTGTACTGGGAAGAAGGAGAAAAAGAAGGAGGAGGAGAAAAAGAAGGGAAACTGGGATCCATCTTGGGCAGGCTGACTGAAAGCTGGCTGCCATTTTAAATTCTAAAATACAAACATCTGTGACTGTATAAAATAGAACATTCACAAGCAGAAAAAGGTGATGGGAAACTGGTAATAAACACACACACAATGCCTTGATAAACAGCATCAAAAATACTCTGAGCATGTACAGTTCCACATTTTAAAAACTGACTTTACCCATCATTACTTTTCCTCACTTACTGCCTTGTGGCCACACGGCCTACCTCACATGGCTGATGTGAAGAAGTAGGAGTCCTTAACATGACTGAAAAGGCAGACTTAGCGCTTGTATTGTAAGCGTCGAATTTTATTTCCTTCAATCAGAGTAACATCTATGTTCTATAAACGGATATGTTTTCCGCCACTCCAATTAGCACAGCTTCAAGGCTAAGCCCTGGTTGCCTGAATGGACCAGCCTGCAGTGCTCAATGGGAAATTTCCTGAATGGTGACATAGTAAAAATGGCAGTTCCAACTCAGACACCAGTAACTTTCTCACCATAGAGTTGGTTGCCCACCACTGTGCCATTTACTAATGCTTCTCTCCTCACAAAATGGTGGGCTGCAGAGGGTTGCTCTCCAAGTGTTAAGGCTTAGAACAGCCCACCACAGGGTAATTTCCCACATGTCTGAGGGAAGGAGCATTTTGTGGGTTGAATATCTCCCCTCCCCACTGTCTATGCATCAAGACTGTTCAATTATCACCTCACCAAAAGCTTCATTCCTTGTGCCCCAGAAGAGGCAAAAATTACAACATTTTGTTTGCTTTCTTTGGTTGCCCCAGAAAAAGCTGATAACAAGCTGCAGCTGAGGTTCAGTGTGCATACATCCAGCTTGTTGGTTTAACTTACACATAAATACACAGTAGGCAAAGATGTGCCTCGGGGCATGGACAATTGTTTAAATTGGACAGCAAATTCCTGCTGCATACATTCCATTACACTGCTGTTTGCCAAGAAAGGAGGTGAATTTTCATCGGCCAGTAAAACATTCTCAGGGGGGAAATGTAACAAATCTACTAACTCAGCCAAATGGCTGCTCCGATTTTTAGCCTGAGAAATTTATCTTTGTCCTCTCTCTGAGGAGCAGTACGTGAAGCAACCTTGTGTGTGAAGATGTATTCATTGTATTCATGTGACTATCATATCCTTCTTCGAAACATTTGCTAGGTCTTTTAAAGGCATGGAGCTACAGCGCCCTCCATTGTCAGGACTTCAAAAATCTGCCTATATGGAAGTAGATTAATGGTCTGACTTGGATCCTGGCATGAAGAAGTGCATATATATATATATTTGAGACTCCCTTGCCTTTGCAGGAAAATAGCATAGAGTTTAAATGGCTTCTCAAGGAGTTTAAAACCTACCCATCTTTGAGAAATACCCCTCACAGCAGAGGTAGCAAGCAAGGACTTGCCCTGGTACCATGGGGGGGGGCACATGTATTAATTCAGGGCTGGCCCAATGCATTTCGGCACCTGAGAAGAACC